>NC_043015.1:10468438-10510938 GCF_006345805.1 Octopus sinensis
TGTGCGGGTGTGTGTGAAAATGTGTGTTTTATCCCGTGGTTAAATATATATAAATTCTGTAATAACAGGCACGACACTTTGTACGAATGCACACGCGTGTTCACAACTTTATACACAAGCAAAAATGCATATGTTAGACTGAATGTATGGCGTGTATATATAAATATATCCATTCGTGAGCGTGCGTAAACATGGTATGCATTTGACTTGTGTTTATCAAAAGAAGATATTTCCTCTGGGGAAATCGCAGTAATCAACAGAAATAGAATAGAATTAAACGTCAACATAGGACGATAAATTATGTAATTATATGAAAGCATGTATGTATGTATCTAACTATCTATCTATCTATCTATCTATCTATATATATATATATATATATATATATATAGATAGATAGATAGATAGATATAGATAGATGCATACATACATACATACATATATGCACACATACATACATACATACATACATACATACATACATACATACATACATACATACATACATACATCGATAAATAGGTAGATAGATAGACATTCCGTTCGCTGGCTGCCTTGTAGTCAAAGTGACAAAATAAGAGTGTTCTTGAAAATTCTTATCGGAGAGTAAAAAGTGTGGAGGACACACAGAGAGACAGAGACACACATATACACATACACACCCTCACACACACGTCAACAAGACACATAGACACACACTAACACACAGAGAAGCACACATGCACATACACACACACAAACCTACTTATATATATACAAAAATGTACGTATTTGCAAATATATGTATACGTGTGTGTCTGAACGTGTGGGTATATACTTTTTAATATACACATTAAGTGATGTATATATATATATATATATATATATTTAAATGATTCCGTTTGAGTGTTAACATGTGTGTGAGTGTTTGTGTGTGTGCGCGTGTAAGTGCTTGTGTGTCATTGAATCTACGTATATATGTACTGCATCTCTTTTGCGATTACCCATAACTCATGGCAATTGGAAAAATTCTGATGTAGACTTCCTACAAGTATTCTACTGATTAACTTTATTGTTGTAAAAAATTATCATTTTTTCGAACGTTTTTTTCAACTTTTTTAAAAACTTTACTCGAAATGAAAAGTGCGAAATGTGCATGTATTATTAACACTGTTGTTGACAGGATAATCACTCCTAGTTCGTTCTGACGAAAAAAATTATAAAACTAGTTTGGTTATTCTACTTCTAAATTAGTGGTTATGGAATCGTCCGTTTTTATACATTTATTTTAGCAATACTCATACGTATGGTATAGTGTGCATTGAATTTATTTTTCTTGTGATTGATTATATGCAACCAATTCCTTCAAAAAACTTAATATGTTGCAGTGAATGAGTAAATATTAGACAGGGTAAAGAGATGTGCAGCACACAAGGTCAGACGTAACTTTGTGATGGGCGCGGCCATATATTGCCAAAATCAAACCTGACGAAGTGTTACAATTTAAATGCTGTGAATGAAACTGTTGTATTGAGATTATGAAAAATAGAAGTTTAAAAACATTATTATAAAAAGGTACAGGCGTGCTTATATGAGTAGGGGATTGCGATATTGGATTTAGTTCCATTGCACGGCACCTTGCGCAAGAGCCTTCCACTAACAGACCTCGGCTCAATAAAGCGCTAGAGAGCGTATTTGGTATAAGGGAAGTGGAAGAAATCCGTTGTATGTGCCTCTGTGTGTTTGTGTGTGTTTGTGTATGTGTGTATGTGTCTGCCCTCTTATACTGTTATTTAACATAACTAATTCAATAGCACTTATGTTGAAGTTTTATAATAAAATGTTCCTCTTTGACTTTCTCACTCACTCACACTTTCTCTCTCGCTCTCGCTCTCTCTCCCTCTCTCTCTCTCTCTCCCTCTGTTTCGTTCGTTCCTCTAGTGACAATAAATACGTTTACTTCAAAATCAGATCTATTAGAGTAGATATCTTAATAGTCAGCTCTCAGTGTAATAACTTTCTTCGAAAGTATTCTTGCTCAAGCATAAGTATAGCTTTCAGTGTCTAACGGTCAGTATCTAGTTGCTTTCCACCTATGTGCTACACAATATGTTATCTATGGGATCAGATATTTCCAGTCAGATAGCACTATTAAAATATGTTAAGACAGAAATCTTTCTGCAACACTCAGAATATACTTAAGAGATATTCAAGTGTCAGACCACACATCATTTTTTTTTTCCTTTCGTATATCAATGGCCTTGTTTCCACGCACAATATCGTTCATTCAAAACACTTCATTACGACTTATATTCCTTAGACTATGCAACATGAAAGTCCAACCAACACAGCATGCACCAAACATCTAGATGTGTAGGTGTTTATTTGATAGATATGCATATGCGTGTGTGTGTGTGTGAATATATATATATATATATGTGTGTGTGTGTGTATATATATACTCTTTTACTTGTTTCAGTCATTTGACCGCGGCCATGCTGGAGCACCGCCTTTAGTCGAACAAATCGACCCCGGGACTTATTCTTTGTAAGCCCAGTACTTATTCTATCGGTCTCTTTTTGCCGAACCGCTAAATGACGGGGACGTAAACACACCAGCATCGGTTGTCAAGCAATGCTAAGGGGACAAATACAGACACACAAACACACACACATATATATATATATATATATATATATATATATATACGACAGGCGTCTTTCAGTTTCCGTCTACCAAATCCACTCACAAGGCATTGGTCGGCCCGGGGCTATAGCAGAAGACACTTGCCCAAGGTGCCACGCAGTGGGACTGAACCCGGAACCATGAGGTCGGTTAGCAAGCTACTTACCACACAGCCACTCCTGCGCATATATATATATATATATATATATATATATATATATATATATATATATATATATATATATATATATATATATATATATATATATATATAAGGATATATATAATTATTTATTTATTTATACGCAAATATATATACGTGTGTGTGTACGTATATATATATTTATATGTGTGTGTGTATATATATTTTTATACGTACACACACATATATATATATATATATGTATGTATAAAGATATATGTATATATATGTATGCATAATAATATAAATAAGATATATATGCATATATACATATATGTACATACTTACATATACATGTATATACACATGTATATATGTTTAGAAGACATAAAAATTAAATAGCATGAGAAGCGAGAATATGAAATACAAAAAAACATGCAAGACTAATTTTTTGCAAGCAACGAAAGAAACAAATAGAAAAACGTGACAGGCAACATAAAGAATAATCTCTTCATCAGTTGTCCACTCTTTTATCTACTCCGCATTTTGAGCGTGAAGACAAGCTCTGTCTTCGCCAAAACAATCGACCCCCAAAGTAAATTAAATATTTTGGGATTTGTGGAGGGACAGTTAAAAACAAATATAAGAGCGGTGAAGCAATAACCCGATCAATGGGCGTACGCTGGAGAACAATATTTGACAGGAGACAGAAAAAAACGCGTGCTGTCCTTTGTGGCTGAAAAATAAGAAAGAAAGAAATTGGAGTTAGGAGAAGATGGCCGCTGGGCACGTGTGAGTGACAAGGGAGTCAATGAAGAATAGTGAGGGAGAAATAGAGATAGTGATAAATTCCCGTACCCATATATGCGTATATACATATATTTGTAAGTATGTACATGTATGTATGTATATATGTATATATATATTATATATATATATATATAATATATATATATATATATAATATATATATATATATATAGATATATATATATATATATATGTATATATATATAATATATATATATATATATGTATATATATATATATATATATATATATATGTATATATATATATATATATATATATTATATATATATATATATATATAGATATATATATATATATATATATATATCATATATATGGTCGAACGCCAAGCAACCATTTCCAGGCAAAGCAGAAGTCCCCGTAAAACACACTCCAACCATCTCACACTGCCAGAAATGTGAATATGGCATGATGTACTGCTTGGCATTCGCGCCGGAATCTCCAGTACGAGCATTTCAAAATTTATGGGTGTCAATCTGAGGAAACCGCAGAGGAGCTGGAAAGAAATGGCTGAGCCTAACGGTGATTACAAAGGTACAGCAGCTCACAAATCACTCTCTGAGACTTCTGTGGAGAAGAGATTTCCTGAATGTGTTGGTGAGATCAAGACAACAATCCTTCCAAATCAATCAGGTCCATCGACAGGGACACGGAAGTGTCTGAGTTTCTTATCAGTCAGGTAGTACATGACGCCATTCGGTATTCCTCAAACAGGATGAGAAAGTGCCAATTTCTATCCTAAGCCATCAAGAACACTTGTAATGCCCGCGCTATGATGCATTTGATCGAACTCCAGCATCCCCTCCAAGTGAACATGCATTGATTTTTCTCAGCTGAGGGAAATTCCTGCTAGGATCAGATGGTGAACATACATAACAGCCGTTGGCTTACCGTGTCCCCAAAACATGTACCGAGAGGGATAAAAATCAAACAGCCAGTCAACATCATGGAGTTTGGAGTGATCACTAGTGATGGCGACGTTATACCTCCATTCATCTTTCCACGCGCTTTCAGACCCAACACGGAACAGGAGTCCGCACATCACCCCTAATATATGGCCACCTAACTCCCGTGAATGCTTCCCCCTTGATTATTATGTGTGGGGAGCAGTTGAGCGAGAAACTAACGAAATTTCTTGTAACACCAAAGATGACCTGAAGGCAAAGATTATGTCAGCATTCACCAACTTAAACAAGGAGACCATGAAGAAGAAATGCAAGATTCCGATGTCGCCTGAAGGCTGTGGTAGAGGGCAATGGTAATTTTATAAATCAATTTAGTTTTTAGTATTTGAAACTACTTTTATGTAATTTTGGTAAATATATCCTTTAAAATGAGTTGTCAGTGTTATTTTCCTTTTTGCATTGTTAAACACAAACACCGCAAACCATCTGTATAATGAATTATGTATTAAGATGTATTTCTGTTATCCCTTCGCTAATTTTCTCCAGAACACCAGCATATAAGAGTAGGTTACAACTTTGAAAGCACTAACATCCTATCTTAAAGTAATTTTGGCCTGGAGCCAAACAGACGCGAATTATAGTAGGGATAATGTATAGGAATGCAATGTCAATATTGAAGAATATATGAATAATGTAGAATCTGATTATTACAATCTTGAAAGAAAATAACTTTGAAAATATTTTTCTTGTCTCAGACATCCGATTTACCAAGAAGTGTGACAGCCGTTTCTAGTTAACGCGTATTCTCATTGTTCAAAATCTTCCATATTTTCCACATGCACGACGCAATCTTCTAAATGCAAATCTTGAAGTTAGGTCTTACGTTAGTACATCCGAACATGGGTTTTGTGAACATAGACGGTTACATGTGAAGTTCTTGATATGTGTGTGAAAAGCGTTATGCATCAATACTTACTATACTTGGAGAATAGACAAATTATTATAACACTACACATATTCAAATGATAATAATACTATCAACTCTCTGAGAATGGAAAGGAAATCGACTTCGGCTACAGTCATTCGACATCAGAGAGAGAAGGTTGGTTCCTAGACACCGCTAACATAGTTTATATATTTTTAAGTATTATAAACTCCTACTAGCCTACCGATGTTTTCTTATACTACAACGCAATGGTTTCTTCATGAATTTCTTTTTGTTTAGCACAAGAATATTGCCACATACCAAAGCCGGAAATGAAGACGTTTGATTCAATTCTCCTAGCCGAAGTTACTTACCGAATACCGACACTGGAAATCCATTTTCCTCTGATTCATCAGGTGTTTAATTAGTATTGGATGTATGGTCATGGATTGCACCTTTACTTCCCTCTAAGAAAAGAAATTACGTTTTCTATTTTCCAGAGTAGAAAGTATTACATCAATGAACTCTATGTCGTATACAGTCGTATTTGGCTATGTGTAATATGTATTAATTCTGCTCAGAGTCTATTTAGCGTCAGTTGCTCTTGCCGAGGAAAGCAATTTTAACTCACATGTTTTCTATTTGAATGTTACGCAGATATTATCATTGGCATTCACTATACTTCTCTTCACATACAAAAACATCATCGTGATAGATGAAAGGAAAGGCATAACGTGCAGTAGGAACATTATAAATCTACGGGGAAATCACAATTATAATGCAATCCACTCAGTACTGGCTCTCATTTTGTAAACTAATACATTTCCTTTAGGGGTTCAATGTAATAGCTGCTGCGCCCTTTGAATAGATGGTATCGGATTTAATGTTCTACGAATATTGTTTTAAGTGCACGATGAATGTTTGTATGTTTGTGTGATTTTGTCTCGTGTTAGATATACAAGTAAGCTAGCCGGTTGTTTGTTTATGAAGCCATTCCTTCATATCAATGATTTAATTCGGAATTTAAACCGGTCATTGAATTACATTCGCTATTAGAAACATGAGGTCAGCACATACTACAGCCCATTCGCCTTAAATGTAGATATACACACAATAATATACAAACAGAATTTTTTATAAGTACACACACACATATATCGATGAATGATGTACGAATATCATAAAGCATACACGTATAATTAGACACACAGTCACACCCCAATATATATATATATGTATATATGCATGTATATCTATACATATATATATATATATATATATATATATATATACAAAAATTCAGGGTGAGTACTTGATAATTGTAAGCAACTGTATATACCATTTGGTGGTATATATATATATGTGTGTGTGTGTGTGTGTGTGTGTGTGTGTGTGTGTGTGTGTTACTATAAGTATGTACTTATGGATACATGAATGTGTGTGTGTGGATGTTTGTGGTATATATATATATATGATTCATGTTTGCATATATCATGAGATATACCATTATAGGAAAAGCTCTTAACGGATGGAAAACAGCGATGTCAGGAATGACCGGACATGAAGATGGAAATTAAATGCCACTATAGAATTGAGGTTTGTGTTATAAAATTGTCCAACGTCTAAAACCTCGCATAACAAGTGAAGTAGTGCTTGTAGCTCTTACATGTAAAACATATAAGAAGACCGTTTAACTAGGTCGCGCTCAACGTCAATAGATTCGAAAGAACAAAATATGAGGTGCTTAAGTTATATATATATATATATATATATATATATATATACACTGTGAGAGAGATAGCGAGAGAAAGACAGAGAGATGAGGTAGAGAGTGAGACATACATACAAACAGACACACAGAAAGAGAGGTAATTATGTAGACAGATAGAGATAAAGATATAGATTTTGTCAAGTGTTGCCCTTCATATGAGTGCTAAGTCTGGAAATTTAATATTGCTACGGTGTTTAACATCAGAAAATCTGTCATAACAATGAAACGTTTATCAAACTTCTTGCAATTTAGATAAAGGAATAAACTAATGATAATACTTGAAATATAAATATTTGTTATCTTTCTATATGTATCGGTTTTAGAGTCTCTCTCTCTCTCTCATCTATTTTCCTGTCTCTCTTGCCTCCCTCTCTCATCTGTTTCTCTCTCCCATTACCTCAATTCTCTCTCCCATTCCCTCACTTCTCTCTCCCCATCTCTATCAATATAATGTCATGTGTAAATAAAAACTTCAATCAAGAACCAGCTATTTATACTGCTTGTTACGTGCGTTGATATTTGAGATAGATATTTAATGTGTGTGTGAGAGAGAGCGAGAGAGAGAGAGAGAATGAATGAGTGAGTGAGTGAGTGAGTGAGTGGGTGAGGGTGGGTGAGTGAATAAGAGATAGTACGTAATTGCCTTATTTTAAATAATAATGTTAGGGTCCTGGTTTTGTTTGTAGATCTATCTAAGTAAATAAGATATTTCTTTGAAATGTAATATTTCCATGTTTGTTTCTAAAGCATGGGAGATATTTTAACACAGCTTGCGTTCAATCGAAACCGTGCAATTGAACACGAAAAGAAGTAAATTTTATGGAGGCTCACCGCATTGACAGCATTAATTTGGAGGCTGATTGAAATTTGTCACACTTAAATACAATTATCTGAGACGATTTTCACAGCGTGCATTGTTCCATAAATAGTTGGTGCAAATCAACAGGCAAAGTGAAGAGTTGCAGATTACTCTTTTTTACATGATTATTGTCCCAGGGTTGCAACTGTCATTTCCTATTTGATTACCCTTAGAAAGTAGGAAAAATGGCTAACTTTTCCTTCAAACTTTGCTTTTGTTACGATATTTATTCAAGCACCAAAGAATCCTTTTCACCTCTTCTCTATGATGCACACCACATCTCCTCGCATGATTAGTGATTCACATATTTTCGGCCACGAAGAGGCATACACAAATCGCTATGGTCAAGCAAATGACAAGCAAACCAGTAGTATTGATGAGTATATTTGCTAGAAGGATATTTCTGCCCCAGCAACTCACCAGTATACCTGCCTGAAATGTAATGAAAAAAATATGTCAGTTTCAAACCATTGATTTCCAGATAACAAAAGCAAAGTTTGAAAGAATGTTTGAAATAATTGTAGTCATCATTTACATTATTTACATTGGACGGATATTTGCCCTCATCTTGTTTGTTGTTAACACAACGTTTCGGCTGATATACCCTCCAACCTTCATCAGATGTCTTGGGGAAATTTCGAACCTGGGTTCTCATTCCTAAGGTATGTTTCGATGTTATTATTATTATTATTACTGTTGTTGTTGTTGTTATCGTTCAGGTGACTGTTTGGAACCAAATTCGGAATCTTGGGGTTAGTAGCCTGTACTCTTAACCACTACGCCATATGCCCCCGGGTATATGGTGTAGTGGTTATCATTCACCCGTTCGAAATTCCCCAAGACACCTGAAGAAGGCTGGAGGGTATATCAGCCGAAACGTTGTGTTAACGACAAACAATATAAGGACAAATATCCGTCGAATGTAAATAATGTACATAATTCCTCATCTCTTAAATATAGAATTTGTAGGGAGTTCCTTTAATTTATAGGAAAACGTAAATAGGAAATGACACTGACAAAAACACGAAAGGAAATGTAAATTTAGCTACACAGTGTTATTCTTCATTTATTTAAACCCCTTCCAAAGTACATGATTAAGGTCCATGGATATTACATTTCATCCGATTACTAAGTAAAAACAACTTATTAGTTCATATCAGTCTCCTTATATCTACAATTAACCTCAGGTGGGATGAGCAGCAATACCACAACCAATATCGAATTTTAATACGAAAAATTATATATCAAGCAACAGATCTGATTTTGTCGTCAGCCACAATAAATTGTCACATAGAATATCCAGACATATAAAATTTTGAATTGATTCATATAAAACAAGATGATGTTTCTAGATTGCTTGGCAGCCTCGCCGTCAAAATCCTGCGCAATGATGAAGATAATAGCCCGAAGACATCTGAAATAAGAAAAAGATATTATAATGCTAAAATTTAAGATTTTTATTTCGAGAACTTTTGTTGATATTCATTGTTCAATATATTCGATTTTGTAACCGTTAATTTGATTATCAACGACGTGACAAAATTACAAAACCAGAAAAGATAGATGATTCGATACATGCAGACACACACACACACACGCAAATCACACACACACATCACACACACACACTCACGCACACAAATACACACTTATATATATATATATATATACAGACACGTCCGCGTAAGGTGAGAAGAAGACCAAAGCAACAAATTCGACAAAAGCAACACCAAACTAATCTTTTCCAAAATTTCCGCAGAAGTGTAGAAGAGAAATTTGAATGTACCAAGAAGACAATTTTACCCTAGGATAGGAGCAGAAATTCTCCCAAAATCACAGTTTTTATCAGCATTTGAAATATATTAGAATCAAAAACATGGTCATGAGACAGTCAAACTTTGAACCCCTTCGAGATAGACGCCAACAATAATTCAGTTTTCGAGAAATACTTCAAACGTTGAGATTTTTACTTTCTCATTTTATATAATATGGTTTACTGATAACAGAAAACACATACGAAGTTGAAATGTTGCAAAACTATCGTTAAAAGTACACAAAATTTCCGCAGAAGTGTAGAAGAGAAATTTGAATGTACCAAGAAGACAATTTTACCCTAGGATAGGAGCAGAAATTCTCCCAAAATCACAGTTTTTATCAGCATTTGAAATATATTAGAATCAAAAACATGGTCATGAGACAGTCAAACTTTGAACCCCTTCGAGATAGACGCCAACAATAATTCAGTTTTCGAGAAATACTTCAAACGTTGAGATTTTTACTTTCTCATTTTATATAATATGGTTTGCTGATAACAGAAAACACATACGAAGTTGAAATGTTGCAAAACTATCGTTAAAAGTACACATTCCGAGTTCAACTGATGTTACTATTATTCATTTTGCAATTGTTCTTTTGACCTTTATTGAGTCTCGATTGAGTGCAGGCAGGATAAAATATATCCAAACCATGTCACATCGTTTTTTATATTTTCCGACAAAGTGTATTCAGAAATATGTTATGCACTATGATCTCAAACGTCCTCCAGCGAGCATATAATGCGTCTTGTTTTATGCTTCATTTTAGTGCTACATAACGAATTGTATTTTAGAAACCACCCTAAAACTGCACTGAAACCTAATGTAGAATATATAGATTTATTGAAGTTAATAGTCTGGAAATCTTCAAGCATCTTGAAAGTATGAAAGTGTTCTCTAACTTATAGAAAACTGTATTCATAAGAATATCATATTCAGAATAATTTTTCGCAATTTTATTTGATGTATTCGTCCTTCCCAGCGAGACGCAATGTTAGTAGGCATTTCATTTTTCCTGAAGTGGATGTAATTAACGAAATGAAATGGAGAACAACATATATTTGTATTTAAAGTGTGATTGCTAGAGGTTATGACACCGATTCTCTACTCATCTCTGACATTTGATGTGTGGACTAACCATGCACTTCACAGTACATCAATGTTTAGGTAAGTAATCAGGCAAATTATTCAGAAAGCTACAGGGAATTCAGACAAGCGGTGGCTAGATAGTTAAAGAGAAGTCACTTCTATGTACTATAAAACATTTGTTAATATCGAACATATTTGCCCATCGCTTTCAACAACACTTGTCAGAAATGGATTATCTGTTGAGGATAACATATCATAAGTATCTGATTGACATGTAACATCAGTTAGAAGTTGAAACTGGTGATAAAAGTAATGCAATCAGCCCTTAGCATTTGTAATCGTGTTGCTCTGAGAGTTAACAGATTAGATCAAAGTAATTTGTTGAAGTATAAAGCTAAATGTAATATGTTCTGAAACGAAATCAATTCCATAACTAGCTGGAAGCCATATTGGTTAATAAATATATCCGATAGAAGCAATTATATAATGGAAACAATAGTAACAAACCCTCGAAGTGAAATCCCAGGTTCATTAGAGATATGTACTTCGACAAAAGCTATATCTGATGTTTAATCCATATTTCTCTGCATATAATTGTTAAATCTGTTAGAGCGTATTACATTAAACACCGATGAAAATAAAGAAATCCACATTTCTCAAATAAAATATGCTATATAAAGAAAGATATAATATAGATAAAAATTAATAATGCGATTACCTAAACCACGGAGATTATATCAAATTGCACCGGAAAGTAGAATAAACAAATAATGTTAGAATATTTATCAGCAGATTGTTAGTAGAAAAATATTACTTCTATTTTATTGCCAACATTTATCTCCGCATAATGCAATTTGAGAACAATTTGTGTCGTAGTATAACAATGTTATTTGTATTTATCATACAATTCTTTATTTTTTTCTTATTTTATAGAAGGCAATTTAAGATGTAGTAATAAAATTGTTGCTGTATGTTATTCTGTATATTTTGATGATAGCCAATAATGACATTCAACTTGAAATCTATAGATCTTCCATTTCGCAAAGTTAAAGAGAGAAATTTAAATTCCAACAAAGATATATAAATCTGAATTACATTTATTTCATATCGCCATCATCATATTTATTTATAAATTCTTGCTTATTCGCGTGTTTCTTATACATAATTACATCCGAACAATCATGCGCTGACAATATGTTTGTGTGTGTATGTATATATGTGTGTATGTGTGTGTGTGTATGTGTGTGTGCGTGTGGGTGCGCGCGTGTGTGTGTGTGTATGTATATATATATGTTTATATAAGTATAGACATATACGTGTATATGTGTAAATATATGTATAGATTTATAGGTCTATATATATATATATATATATACATCTATACGTATATGTATTTATACACACACACATATATATACATATATTTATAACTCATGTACATATGTACATATGCACATGTACGTCCGTATATGCATAAATATATAATATATGCTTGTATACATATATATATACATACATATGTATATATATATGCATGTATATATATATATGCACATATATATACATATATGTATATATATATATATATACATATATATATATATATATATATATATATATATATATATATATATATAATATATATATATATGTATGTATGTATGTATATATATATTATGTGTATTTATATTAGGTTATTATTTCCTTATATATTTGTATCATTTTGTCATAACAAAAGTTTTGCTATTTCTGATCAAGACAATCTACAGTGAAATAAGACAACATTCATAATGAATTTTTATCAAATTTCTCATATGAAACTCTTTCAAGAATTGAAGACGAGAATAAAGATAAATGTCCAAAACTAATAAAAAAAAAATGAAAGTGGTTAGATGTAAACGTATGGCAGTCGAGGCCGTAAACGAGATGGAATGAATGAGGAATATTCTGAAAGAGGAGAAATAATCTATTTGTCTATAAGGTCATTGTATCTATGAATAGATTGAGAAACTTTAATCAAATAGATGTAAGTATTAGATGAAGCTATATATAATTACATTTATTGTGGTCTTCTCGCTTTTTGCCATTTTATTGCAGTATATTTAAAACTAAATCTCTCCTACTTTATAATATCGCCCATTTCGGGAGAATGAGTAAAGGTTCAAGACAAAGCAGGCGCCTTTCACTGTACAGCTTTGTTGAAATCGAAAGTAAAATTGTAAGAGTTTATTTACCAGCCGTCTTATATTCACTCAATTTTATGGGTTATTCAACAGAACACAAGCGAATCTTACATTTGAACATAGCTCTCATATCTCGTATGGTGCTACACACAGAACTAAGAGGTCACATTCATAAAAAAGCCAACTAACAAAAGAGTCACTAACAAAGACATTCCACAATCTGGCAGGCAAATAATTTATATATACTCACTCCGCTTTTTCTACGTTACATCTGTAGTATTTTCTCCAAGACGGAAGCTGTTTTATGACGTATTCACAAATATCTCTTCCTCTTATACAGCCCCTTGTAATGATCAGCCTTGCAGTTCTACATTGTCTGGAATGCCTTGTTCACCCTTCCGAGAACGTACTCTGCAATTCTGTCCAAGTCCTCATAATTATGGCAAGTGTTGATATATACAACTTGAAGCGGTACATTAATAACACCAATCTCACTGACCTAGAAGGGCCTGTAAAGGACATAGTCTATTGGTCATCGGTACAGATCCAACATATACACATATAATTAATGAAGAAAAACGAAGAAAAATCACTAACAAAAATAAAGCAACAAGGCGATTATGTGGTACATGCAAAGCCTTAATAGATGCTCAGGGAAGAAAAGAAAGGGTGGTTTAGGCTCAGAGCAAAGCACGTCTTGAGAAACAGGGGACAGAGGAAAGTCCAAGATGTAGGAAAAAATCGCTAACTATCCACATATAGTTATATCTTGATGATTCTGCTCCTGCTGCTGCTGCTGATGATGATGATGATGATTATGATGACGACCAAGATGATGACCAAGATGAACATGATGATAAGAATGACGAAGATGACACTGATGGCGTTGGGGGTGATGACAATGATGATGATGATCATGATGCTTATGATGATGACCATGATGATCCAAGAGACGACCACGTCCCGGAAGACGTTGATGATGATGATGATGATCATCATCATCATCATGATCATGATGATGATGATGGTGGTGGTGATGATGATTCTGTGAAGAATGATGAGGATGTCAACGACCACCGTGATGACGGTTTTCATGATGATGATGACGACGACGACGACGAAGGCGAATTAGGTGATGATGTGTTTGTATTTTAGCCTCAAATAATGTATTATGGAGCCAACCCAATTTCAAAAGTATGCGTGAAAAACACATCCACTTCTCTTTGCATAAGTAGAAAGAGATTACCATATTACTCGAACCATATATAAAGCGTTCCTTGATAAATCTGGAAACGGCCATCCCTCCATGCCGACAATTCGTCAAAGAAACGTGAAGAGAGAGATTTGACTGCCCTATAGCATATTGCTTATGTCTGAAATTTTACTCTCCACACAAAGTTCATGTCACTGCGATCAACAGGCTAGAAAGGCCATCCATATTTCTTTATACCGAGAGTTCATTATTTATCAAATCTTATCTTATTAAAACGTTCTCTAAGATTATTGCCGTCATATATTCACTTCGGTATTTAAAGTATCTTCCATTATCCGACTCTGCCGCTGTTCATCTAAATGATATTTTCAGATACCTCATTTCTTAGTTTGTTTAAGATTATATTGTTTGCTAGTAGGCAATCTAGTATTCTTTCAATCTTTTGTCTGCAGCTTATATAATCGCATCTCATTTGACGTAAACGTCTTCTATTTTTCGAGATTTGTTTCTTTATTTATCACTTATATATTAGACGGTTCAGTAGTTTCTGACTCTCTGCCGGTTGAATATATCATTCACGTCCTCTTTTGTTAAAGTTATCACTTAGTTTGCTTCATAAAGTTTATCAGCAGTGATTATGATTATGTTGTCGAGGGTTGATCGTGAATGTGAGTTCTGTCCTAATTTGATATGATCAATGTTCTCGAAGGCAGAAATATCTGCGACTGTTTAATATATCATGACGGCAAGACGCAGTTCTTATCGTTTTTATATTTTTTATCAGTGTGGCTCTTCGTTGTGAATTAATAATTATGCACAAAAATAAGAAGTTAACTACGCTTCATATAACGGGTATATTTGGACGTATACTATTGTCACTATATGTAATGTCAAGAAATATAGCATACACAAAATAACTAGAATTTAACTTTTATTAAATTTACCGTTCTCTTTCACTTCCTTTTCTTTAAAGTGCTATTCTTAGTGGTTTTTCTTCACCTATATCGATTTTGTAGTTTCCTGAGGGAAATAATTAAAAGAGAAATAGACTTTACATACACACTTGTATGACATTTGTTTGGGTCTACAATGTGACACAGGAATTCTGAATATGATGTACTCGTTTAGAAGTAGTATTTAAGTTACCTAGATTTTTTAAAATTTTGATTCGTATTAACTGAAAAGGACAACAAATATTAAAAGGAGGACGACATTTTTACCGGTGTCCGTTTGTCTGTTAGTTTCCTTCTTAAGAATTCGACGCTTGTAGATTATTAAATTCTATAATAACAAAGTCATTTATAGAACAACTTCAGTCGTCGACTACCTACTGATACACAGGAAATGGTATTCTGCAATCTCAAGACACCTTCAAACTTTCTAAATTATTCTGTTTCATCTTCTGTGAGGCATACTATAAATGGTGAAGAAGTTTAATTATCTTAGTAATCCCATATGGTATATACTTTATACGAGTGAAATATCTCGGCATCCACGAAAGTATTTACTATATATATCTGTCCATTACAACCTACATGTAAAAACACACGCACGGATGCACACAGATATAAATACATGAATACACACAACACTTAAACATACACACACATATACACGCACACACAAAATACAAGATGGCAGTCCCATCATATCGAGTGATTGCTGTCTCACATTCAGCTTGATTATACAGATTTACTTTCATCTTTGCTTGAGTGCATATATCTACCGCTAACCTACGAATGTTGCCTTCTTCACGGGTTTGTGAAAAATAACACGGGTTTCTCTGCCACTGGGAAATCTATTTAACCCATAGAAAGGACTCTGACAGGTATTACTATTTTGGATCAGACAGACCGAGTAGTAATCTTTTCTACTCTAGACACAAGGGCTGACGTTTTCGGGGAGGGGGCCACCAGATCTGCCCCAGTACGCAAGTGGTACTTAATCTATCGACCCTGAGAGGATGAAAGGCTCGCCACCTTACAGATCTAATTGTAAAGTCAATTAAAGTCATGAACCTGACCATCAGATGCTGTTTAATGTCATAGCCAAGACAAATATACATATATGTATATACTTGCATGTGTGCGTGTGTGTTTATGTGTGTGTGTGTGTGTGTGTGTGTGTGTCTGTGTGTGTGTCTGTGTTTATATGTGTGCGAGTGTGTGCTAATATTCTGAACGCCTTACTTCCTTGGGCATAGATACATTGAAACTCCGACGTCTGGCAGCTGACTTGGTAGACACCAATAAAAGTATTAACCATCAATGGTTAATAACTCTGAGCACCTTTTCAAACTCCACCTGTCTACTACTCGAGGACATGTTTACAAAGACAGAAGACAACACAGCTCTCATGACTTTCGGAAACATTTCATTATTATTATTATTATTATTATTATTATTATTATTATTATTATTATTATTATATGTGTGTGCATGCGTATGGTTATGTTTATGTGTGTGTGTGTTTGCATATGAGAATATTTATGTACAGATGTTGCATGGTGTATTTGCTGAATATTTTCGCAGAAAGAGAGCCTTGGTGGTACTGAAGCAAAGTGAGCTACAAATATTGTACAAATCGAAAATTTTATACTTGACATTTGGATTATGTGATAGACTTTTATTTGAAAAGGATACTGAACTCTAAAAAAGGTTGAGATCTATGCCTATAATGATAACTATATTACCATCGTTGTGTTGGGGACATTGAATTAGAATAACGCGAATAAATGTCAAGGTGACTAAATATCACCGAATAGATATCACTGTATATGGACACATTGACGGTGATATACAGGTTGGGAAGCAATAAAATGTGACAATGGCAGTGATGATGAGCTTGTTCATGACGACGACGATGGTGCTGGTGCTGATGATGATAATGACGATGATAATGAAGATGATGGGGACCATGAGGATGATGAAGGTGACAACGATGACGAGGATCTTGAGGACGTTGATTATGATGATGGCGATGATGATGATAGTCATCATCATCATTATGATAAGAAAGGATAGGACAACCCTGGCGATGTTGATGATGATAAGGATAAAGATGCTGATGACGATGATGATGAGGATGATGATGATGGTGATGAGTATGATGAGGATGCTTATGCTGGTGATTATAATGATGATGACTTTGATGATGTTGATGATGATGATGACGACGACGACGAAGACGACGATGGTGATGAGGATCCCAGAGACGACCACTACCCGAATGTTGATGATGATGAGTAGGAAGGGGAAGATAAGAAAGACGAAAACTTTATGATTTTCATCGTGATGATGATGATGACGATTGCGATGTCTACGACGAGGAAGCTGAATTAGATGATGATGTATCTGTATTTTAGCCTTAAATAATTCCTTATGGAGCCAACCCAATTTCCACAGTATCCATGAAAATCCATCCACTTTTCTATCCTTAAGTAGAAATAGATTACCGTATTACTCGAACCATATTTAATACAGAATATTGGGTTTTCGGGTAAATTTGGCTTTTTCGTCTCATTGTTTGGCCATATAGTCTGCAATTCTGTCATAGTAGTAATATATCGATGACGACAAAGGCAATAATAGGAAAGTACGGCAGATGAACGGAATGTAGAAATCTGATGGAGAATAACAAAATAGCAATTATATTCTTGTTCATGTCGAAGAAGTCAAGGCTGCTATAGCCGATAGCGTTTATCATCATCATCATCGTCGTCGTCGTCGTCATCAGCATCAGCACCAACGTCGTCATCATCATAGTCGTTATCATCATCATCACCATCATCATCATCATCATCATCATCATCATCATCATTACCATCATCAATATCACAATCATCACTACCACCCTCACCACCACCAAGAACACCACCACCACCATAATCGTCATCAACACCATCATAGTCGTTGTCATCATCATCATCATTATCATCACCATCATCACTAACACAATCACTACCATCATCATCATCATCAACATCAATATCACCATCATCACTACCACCCTTACCAGCACCAAGAACACCACCACCACCGTCATCATCATCAACACCATCATAGTCGTTGTCATCATCATCATCATTATCATCACCATCATCACTAACACAATCACCACCATCATCATCGTCATCAACATCATCATCGTCATCGTCATCAAAACGGTAAACCTGATATAGTAGAAGGAGCTTACTGTGTGAAGAGTGGCGACAAAAGTGTGATGGCGGTGACAAGGTTACTACTATTGGAATCGACCAGATATCAGACTGTCCAATGCATACTACAGGAGTCTAGTAAGCATGAGAGGAGTCTAGTATATAGCCGTACACACAGCGGTATATATGTGTGTGTACATGTGTGATTGTACATATGCATGGATATGAATAAGATTGTCGCATACACATAAAACGATACAATGAGACAAAAACGAGAGATTAGTCATATTTAACTTGAAGTAGACATGAATTAATATCGATCCAAATATGTTAGCAAAATATCTATGTCATCAGAAATAAAGTGTATTACGTTATATGTTGCTTCATATTATTCTAACATCTGTTATAATTCATATTTCTGATTCAGACATTTGCACGGGAAAAATTGGCCTGGAAATATACCCGTATTTAATGTTTCCGAAAATAATATATCAGTAGTATTTGAAACAATCAATATGAACTTGTGTTTTTCACCCGCTAGTATGTATCCTTCATTGTCACTTTTTCAAGCATATACATATATAAAAACACACATTCACGCATACACATATTCATGTTTACATACCTATATATACATATATATATATATATATATATATATATATATAATATATATATATATATATATATATATAATATATATACTAAGTAATTAAGGGTTTAGCAACGATTTGCCTCACCACACACCGAAATTTAGAAATAGCAGTCAAAGAGTTATAGCTATTCTTTCTACTAAAAGGGAGATCTCAGTAAAACCACAGCACTTGAAAGGCAAACACAGACAGGCAATTGTATGATAGATTGCCGTCATTTCTTCCTCTCTTGCCTGTCTGTGTTTGCCTTTCAAGTGCTGTGGTTTTACTGAGATCTCCCTTTTAGTAGAAAGAATAGCTATAACTCTTTGACTGCTATTTCTAAATTTCGGTGTGTGGTGAGGCACATCGTTGCTAAACCCTTAATTACTTAGTATTACTTAAACTTTCCTCGAATGAGGCTTTTACATGCCGAAATCTACTTGGTGAAATTAATGATTATTCCAAATTAATTAATTTCACCCTATATTATTACTTATATATATATATATATATATATATATATATATATATATATATATATATATATATATATATATATATATATATATATACCGGAGTAAACACATAAATGTGAAACAAGGTGGATAAAAGAGTACTCAAATACCAGTGGTAGAGTAATATGCTTTATTTAAAGCAGCAGAAAATTCAACAAAACCTTTTACTCTGAGTTTCCCTTTACCGTTCATCGGACAGTTTTTGCTAGGATCGAACCGATATGTCAATTCTATCCAGACTAGTATAAACGCTACACCTTTAAAAAATGGATGTGAGTATATTTATATTTCCCTTCTTAACAATTACTAAGTAAAAATAGTTACCAGGACAGCAAACAATCACACAAGTAATAAGGACGTAACACCCTGTTTGTAAAGGTAGAAACACTGGGTTGGTGTGAGATATTTCCTATGATATATGTAAACAAATAAATGGAGTTAAACGCATGTGTTATTCAAATTCTTTTACTTCCGACACATGTTTCGAAGGCAGCATTGGTATCATTACATCATTTCATTCCTTTGGAATAATACCAATATTGTCTTCGAAACATGTGTCAGAAGTAAACTAATTTGAATATCATCTGCGTTTAACTGCATTTATATACATACATACATACATATACATATATATATATATATATATATATATATATATATATATATATATATATATATATATATATATATATATATATTTGGGACGATAGAACAAATCATTTTTAAGGAACATTAATTCCAAAATAAGTGCATATTTTCAAATAGCATTTTAAATAAAATATATGAAAATTTATGGTATGTGATCCATTCTACCTCTCGCATACGCTCCACGCAATTAAATGCCCAAATTTTCTATATTAAGCATATAGTCTCTATCACATATGTAGCAAAATGCTTATGGATATGGAACATGTGATCATATTCCAGTGTAGAAAAAGTGTGTTAAATATCTGACGAGTAAAGATTGTGAGTGCCAGGAGAAAGATATTGTTATTACAGTGTGTGGTTGGTTTGCTGAACGAAATGACAGAAAGGGAGAGAGCAGAATAAAGGGGGAGGCAAAGAGGGTATGGAATGAAGAGAGTGAGCGAGTGAGTGCTGACTGAAAGTAGTTACATGATTTTAATCGTAGTTTAATAGAATATGATGGCATATTAAAAATAAACAGCAAATGTTTTACTGCACACCCGTTTCTTTATAACATGTTCGCAGTATCTCTACAGATTACCATATCCACTGACAGAGACGACATAGAAAGACGGTTGGTTATCGATATTGTGACGTCACAAAATTAAAATGAAATAAACTTAGCAAATAGCTGTAGATTTTATTTTTTTTAACTTGTTTCAGTCATTTGTCTGCGGCTATGCTGGAGCACCGCCTTTAGTCGAGCAAACCGACCCCGGGACTTATTCTTTGTAAGCCCTGTACTTATTCTATCGGTATCATTTACCGAACCGCTAAGTGACGGGGACGTAAACACACCAGCATCGGTTGTCAAGCAATGTTAGGAGGACAAACACAGACACACAAACATATACACACACATACATATATATATGTATATATATATATATATATATATATATATAATATATATATATATATATATATATATATATATATGTATATATATATATATATGAAAAAACAAGTCAAAAATAGAAAATGCTAAAATAATTTTATAGTGAAAATTTCAGTACCGGTTTCGGTCATTTTGAGACCTTTTCAACTGTAACGATTAAATAATTAAATTTAGAAAAATTAGAAGAAAAGTTTTTTTAAAAGAATATTTCTATAGTAGTGTTCAGATTTAAGTGGCATTCTGCCTTTCTCTGACTCCCTTGTTTGCACTTGTGTGTCGGAGGTCGTTGTGAGTTCTTGGAAGGGTAGTAGAGGAAGAAGGCTGGTGGGGAAAGGGGGATGGGAGAATCTGGGAGTGCCCTGATGGTTGTATTTTGAATGGTCAGTGGCGGCTGGCAGTCTCAGTTCAATTCAGGAGAATATTTATATTGACAGGCTTGTTTATAGAATTAGCGTAGGTTTATAGAATTAGCGTAGGTGTTATACTAAAAAACATTAGTGACAAAGTTAAGGGGTAGGGGTGGAGAAGTAGAAGAAGAAGAAGAAGAAGAAGAAGGAGAAGGAGAAGGAGAAGATGACGATGATGGTGGTGGTGGTGATGATTATGACGACGATGATGATGATAATGATGATGATGAAGAAGAAGGAGGAGAAGGAGAAGATGGTGGTGATGATGGTGGTGATGATGATGACGACGATGATGATGATAATGATGATGATGAAGAAAAAGAGGAAGAAGAAGAAGAAGAAAAAACAGAGAAGGGGGAATATGAATGGGTGTAAGTATAGCTATGAAGGGGCTGATTAGTAATGGATTCTATGGAGTGTAATATTTGTGTGTATATATATTTTTTTCTTTTATTCTAAAGTTGAGGTATATTAATTGTTTGTCGTAGACCCGTTTAGAAGTGGCTTGTATTTTGTAATAAAGAGATTTTCTTTACTTATTCGTTGTCTCGAGGTTGTATCGTCCCTAAATTGGTAGAGGGGGAAAATTCTGAAGTTTGTGTTTTTTTGTTGGCGCAAGTATCTATGTGTTGGCTAAAAGCTATTTTTCTGTTTTGGGGAATTTTTATCTGGGATCTGTGCAGGGCCATTCGTTTACGCAAACCATTTTTTGTTTGGCCTATGTACTGCTCTTGACACCCGGAGCAGGTTAGTGAGTATATTAGGTTCTCCGAAGCACATGTGAAGTTGCTTTTCACTGTAAACCGTTGTCCCTGCTTGAAGGAGAACTCTGATCCCTCAATTAGATAGTCGCATATCCCGCAATTGGGTCTTCCACATTTTTTTACTGTCGGCTTCTGTGTTGAGGAGTGAATTCGGGCTTGTGTAAGGAGACTTTTCATGGATCTAGGCTGTCTTTTGCTTTTTATGATCGTGTGTGTTTGGAGGATTGTGTTCATTCTGTGGTCTTTTTTTAGGAGGGGTATGTTGTGGAGGATGGTGTCGAAGGCTTCGTTATTGAGAGGGTTGTGTGTGGAGATGTATGGTAAGGCTTTTGGTTGTAAGTTTTTCTTTGATTTGGGATGTCTCAGTTCCTTGATGTTAAGTTGAAGGGCACGTTGAATGCACTTGTCAATAAGTGAAGGTGGATAGTTCCTGGTGATGAGGGTATCTTTTAGTTCTTGTAGTCGTGTGTCTCTGGTGTTTGCGTTAGAGACTATAGTGCATATCCTTTTTGCTAGATTGAAGGGGATATTCATCCTGGTGTGTCTGGGGTGGCATGAATTGAATGGAAGATATTGCTTAGAGTCTGTAGGCTTATAGTATATGTCTGTTTCTATTATATTATTAGCTTTCTAATGAGGATATCGAGGAAGGGGAGTTGTTGTTGGCTATATTCCATCGTGAATTGGATGTTTACGTCCAGTCCGTTTAAAATTTTCTGGAATTCTATGAGTTTTTCTATATTTTTATGCCAAAGGATGAAACAGTCATCTAGATATCTCTTCCAGTTGTTTTCTATGTAGATGGAGAAAGGGCTGCCATATCTTTCTAGAACCTTACGATACAGACTGATCTCTAGGTATCCTATGACTAGGTTGGCAAAGGAGGGGGCCATTCGTGTACCCATCGCAGTCCCCGATTTTTGTCGGTAGAAGTTGTCATTGAAGGCGAAGAAGTTATTTTCCAGGATGAATTTGACCCCTTCTATCACAAATTCTTTTTTGATGCGGTGTGGTAGTTCTTTGGCGTGATTCTCTAGCCAGAATTGGATTGCCTCTAGTCCTAGGTTGTGGGGGATATTGGAGTAGAGGTTGACTACATCGAAGGATACCAGTATGGTGTTTTTGTTTATAGTATTCGGTAGGTGATTGAGCATATCTAAGTCGTCCCCTATATAGCTTTTGACATGTTTGAAGAGTGGTTTTAACAGGGTGTCTAAAAAGTTACTGAGGCGGTGGGTTTCGCATGCGGGACCTGCTATTATGGGTCTCAATTTGAGGTCATTAGGATTAGGGACTTTAATTATTTTGTCTGTAGCTATCTTGCATGCGTTGCTTATTTTTTCACTTTTGTGGATCTTAGGTATACCGTAGAATTGGCTAGTTTTACTTGTGAAATTGGTCATATAATCATATATATATATATATCTATATATATATATATATATATATATACATATATACGACAGGCTTCTTTCAGTTTCCGTCTACCAAATCCACTCACAAGGCTTTGGTCGCCCCGGGGCTATAGCAGAAGACACTTGCCCAATGTGCCACGCAGGGGGACTGAACCCAGAACCATGTTGTTGGTTAGCAAGCTACTTACCACACAGCCACTCCTGCGCCTATGTTAATTTTACCTTCCTATGTGTAGCAGCCCAAAGGCTGCGGACATGCTGGGGCATTTAAATGTTTATCCTTGTTCTCAGTGTGAACATTTACATACATTACAAAATAACCATGGAAATTCTACGGTAATACTGCTGGTAATCTTCTTGTCGTGGACGCCATTGTCGCCGTTATTTATTGTGGTTGTTGTAGTGGTAATTATAGGTGTCGTTCTCGTAATCCGTCTTACTGTTGTTTTTGTTGCTGTTGTCGTAGATGTTGTTCCTATATTAGTTACAGGTTCGCACACTTTGAGACACTGTCGGAAGGTGATGATTACGGCATGACTGCAACTGAAAATATAAAGTAGAAAAAGTAAAAATTGCCAGGTATTTTATGCGATGCACTAACAAACATGTTTCAGAAATAGCAATACGAGGATCTTGAAATATTCTTAGGGCATACAAACGCGATATTTGTTAACAGGTAAATGTTTTTGAGGCAAATGCGTTCCTAGAATAATTTTATTAAATTTTTTACTAAGGACATAAATCTAAGCAGGTGCACAATTATGAATTTCCTTCATATTTCAAAATGGCAACATTGTATTGATGAAATCATTAATAATAATGAAAGGAAAACCATTCCTGTGGTAATAGGTGCATTTAGCACAACACACAAAATGACACCTAAAAGATTGAAAAAATTTATAATTGAAACTCCCATTGTCGAATTGAAGAAAAGTATCGTCCTGTATTCTGCAACAATCCTAAGGAGCATTCATAATATTTGAAGATGCTTGTCACCAAATATGAAAGTAAAATAACTTCTAACTAAATTACCATGTACTAGCGCAATCGTAATGATAAACGAAATGAAAGAGCAACTAAGTATGGAGTATTTCCGGAGACTGAGATTGGCGCTGCGCTCAAAATTGACTGAATGGAATAAATTCCAAGCAGTTAATATTTTAGCGATAGCATCAGTATTGAGCGGGATTTATGAAATGATAAAATTGAGATGAAGAAAATGGATAACATACCAGAACCATGTTGACAGTACACGGAGCCTTCAACCCTGAAGAGTGATATCGATAGGCTGTACTTGTCCAGAAGAAAAGGTGGGAGAAGTTTTAGTCAGTTGCCAGGACTCTATCGAAGCAGAGAAAATCAGCCAAGTATATAAAAATGCTGGGGGGGGGGGAGTGTTGAAACACACGAAAGAAAGCAGGCGTCCTCCGAAATGAAAATTGTGCAACCAAAGAAAAATTTAAACAAGTAATGAGCAAAAAACAGCACAGGAGGTAAAATATATATGGTCAGTTTGCAAAAGATGTGAACGCTAAGACAAATACAGAGGATCGATGGCTATGGATGAAGAGGAGTGAACTGAAGATAAAGACTGAAGCACTCATATGCGCAGCACAGGAACAAGCGTTAAGGGCCAATTATATGAACTACAGAATTGACAACACTACCGATAGCGACAAATGCATTATGTGTAGTGAGAGGAATGAAACGGTATGCACATCGTTAGCGAATGCCCGAAATTGGAGCAACGGGAATACAAACGACGCCATGACAATCAAGCAAAAGTTATCCATAGGGAGCTCTGTGGAAATCACGTCATACAAAGAGCAAAGACTGGCTATGAATAAGTCCCAGAAGGAATCACCAAAAATGAGAATTGCAATATCCTGTAGGATATAATGTTCCAGTGCAATTACCTGACCAGGCATAGGAAAGCGACATTGTGGTGGGGAATAAAACAGAAAGAACAGGTGATTATCGACAGAGAATGTCCTCGCTGACAACAGGATTAATGTGAAAATGTTAAAGAAACATTTTAAAGACAAGAACGATTTAAAGTAGGAACTACAACGTTTATGGCCATAGAAGAGAGTAGACGTGATACCAATAGTAATTAGGGTAATTGGAAGTTGAGCATGCCTCTTAGTAGCTGACAATATGTGGATCTCAGATCACGAACAGAAGTAGTGAGGGGACATCATAGTCATGTGCTAAGAGGAATTCTTTGAGGTTCCAATTATTCACCTCTGGAAACATGGGTGTTTCATTCATCATCTTTAAACAAACGTTATTGAGGAATCTTTTGGGTAGGATGGGGTACTCTATATGAAGAAAATTCTAACAGGGCCCCCACCTGTACGTCATGCTCTGTTTATCATGATATGAGATCACAAAATCTTACACATATGGTTGTGATGCATGGGCCTGGTATACACTTATGAGATGGGTAGTTACCGTGGGTATATTCGGCCTCGATATATTTGTACCTCATATTCAATTAGATGGTATGGTCTATTCTCTCACTCAATAATAATAATAATAATAATAATAATAATAATAATAATGATAATAATAATAATATATAATAATATAATAATAATAATAATAATAATAATAATAATAATAAAAATAATAACAATAATAATAAGAAGAAGAATAGCAACAACAGCAACAAATTTATAGGAAAGAAAAATAGATGATGCTGATGATGTTGATGATGACGACTACGACGACGACAACGATGATAAGGAGGAGGACAGTATTTTTATTAGCAGCGATGATTTTTGGTGGACGTTATCAAAAGAATGATGAAGGTAACGCTGTCGCTGCTGCTGATGATGATCCTGACGATGATAATGATGATGCTAATGATCAAGTGGAAGGTAAAAGAAAGAGGACATGTAGTAGAAATGGTGGATGAGAAAGATGATGATGTTACAATGTTTAAACACTTCATTAAACCGGTGAAAAGAAGATGGTGGAAAACGCGAAAATAATAACTAAAGTCAGTTCAGTGTTTTTTTTAACCACATCCAGCAAAGAAAGATAACTGAAAAATAAGAAAAAAATATATAAGCAAAAGACGCATAATATAACAGACCGCAACGAAGCAACGAAACGCAGAGCAATGAAGCAGAATATGGCTTTCCATGTGTATTGATGAAGCATGAAATACAGCTGCCGAGAAGGTCTACCGTGGTTTACAGGTGAATGACATTGAAGACAATTAGATATGTTCTGTTTCCTATTTCCTGTTAATTCACATTCATATTACACAGATGGGTCCATTGGAATGGAATCAACGGAGAATTTCTAACTATAATTACAACCAGGGATGCTGATTTTAAACGAAGCAGTCGATAGGAGAAGAATGAGTGAACGAAATAGCATTGATGTAACCATTAATTACTTTCAAATATTATAATTAGCTTGACATGTTGAGAATGAAATGGATTTAGAGTTATGGATTTTAAATAATTTTAAATATTGTCTATGGATAGCACAACTAAGAGGAATTTTAATTTAATGTCGACAAGGATTTGTGGGATAGCTTTTGTTGGCAAAATCAACGATGACATCAACTAGTAATTATGTAGGAAGAGAATACGTCAGTGTTCCATTAGAATAATTCTTATACTTGTGTTCGAAATAGTGTGTTACTTAAATATGTGCAATACAGTTTGATGGATGCATGCAGTAACGAACGATTATTCGTTGATACAACACATCTGCAACACAAAGATATCAGTCATTGAATTTAAACCACTATATCACCAGTATTGCCAAGCCAATAAAGCGGCCTCTTCCCAGTCGCAAAATACCTAGAAGTAGTATCTAAATTTCCTCAAATATTACTCTCCTGTCTTAAGAAAGGAAGACACACTTTGTAATACGTATTACCGAATGTATATTGACTCAACCATTGAGGATTGGAAGAATACATATTCGGTACTATTTGTAAGATCATAAGTTGATCTGGACATCAATATTATATTTCAATCGACGGCAGCAGGGTGGCAGAACGATTAGAACGCCGAGCAAAACGCTTAGCTGTTTATATGCGTGTTTATATTCTCAGGCTGAAGTAGACTCTGCCTTTCATGTTTAAGCTTCAGTCAGACATTGGGGTCGTTGTAAACGATTTACCCCATCACATGTGATTGCTGGCCTTCTGCCAAAATATGAAGCCTATATACTTCAATCGCATTTGTTCATCACGTTAAAAAGTAGTTGATATTACTTCTATAATATATTAAAGGTTAGTGGAAACTAAAACACACTTAATTCTATAGAGGTTTAGATATATGGTCATATGTGGTTTTGATAATCATTTTATATAATTATATATGTACTAAATGTAACCATCATGTTGTAGCGAGACAAGAAAGTTCTATGATGTTGCTGTGGCATAGCTCAGTTGTGCTGTAGAAGATTCCAGGCAATCAGAGCTGGAGGCATTTTAATAAAACGGTAATGATCTGCCTTAGCAGAAAGAACTTACTACAGCAGAGAAGCGGCAGTTTCAAACCAGGTGCAAGTTTGATCGTATAGAAGCAACATTGCATTCTTCGACATGTCACATTTTCTGTGTCCACCACCAACTGCACGCAACTTACTTGATTAATATCAGCTTCCACTGTTTCACATAATCCATCAATGTAAATAGTAAGACATGCGAGTTTTCCTGTCTCGCATACAGATATATTTGGTTTTCATCAACATGCAAGATTAATAATTGTTACCATTTGCTAGCACTCATTACACTACTAAATAAATTACAATGTTTTTATTTCATAAAATTGCCTTCGGAATATTCTTTATTCATGTGTCTTTAAGAAATAACTGAAAATGGGTTCTTTCTATGAACTGCCTTCTACACACTTTATGTTACAACTCTAACATAGGAGATATTGCTTCTCACATACATTAGTGACTCGCGTATAATATTGGTGACTTAACATCGAAATATTCTTCGGGAAGTATCTCCTCAACACCCTAATTTTGTAGAACAATGCTGAGCAAAGATATGCTAAAATTGTTTACGGCTAAAATGTCAAGGTTGTCTATTGTTTTTGTTTCAAAGTGGAATCTCTAGTGGCATGCTTCACATAAAGGCTTCACTTATTTACTTCTAAACCAAATGGAATTATCGTCTATTTCTAACCAAATACAGTGGATTTTTAACAGGTAGTGGCTCTTGTGGCTTCTCATCTTAGCTGATTGGAAGTGTATTTGGTTAGAAATAGACGATGAGCAATGACTAGTAGGAGATTGAGTGAAATTAGTACCCAATTAATCTAGTAGACGGGTCCTCATCTTAGTTAGGGGAGTCGGTAGGCAAGTATACTGTCGCGAGCAAGTCCCCGAAATAGTACTCATTCTTCTGGTGCACGCATTACATTTTGTAGTATCCATTATGCGGAGCAATCAGCTGGTAGCATTTTTATCTACAAGTCGTTTTCAGTTATGCATGTGTATGTTTGTGTGTTGGCGGAGGTTTATGTGTGTGCGCGCGCGTCTGTGTTTACTGCTTGTATAAATGCTAGTGAGTAGTGTGTTGCACACACGAACACTAACTCATTAATTTGATTCACGTCTCATGCGGCACGTAGTGATCTTGGGAAAACATTTTCACTTTGTTTTGTAATCATTTCGACATGTGATTTCTTGCAAGCTTGTACTAATCTACAGGTAAAGTCGATTTGATGGAGGGGTAGCATTTATATGAATACAAGCAGTTGGTCGTTATAAACAATTCATCAGTGTAATAGTTCAAAAAGAAATGTGCCAAACTCATCCGTGCCTTATGCTCAGGTAAAATAAAACAATTTTACATCATTATGATGTTTTACTCTATACTTTTTTACAGAGCAGGTTCATTATTCTTATTCAAGAGTGTTGTTGACAGTTTCAGCCAGCTAAAGTATCTAAATAGATAGATAGAGATGTGCATATATATATATATATATATAATATATATATATATATTTATATGTGTGTGTGTGTGTGAGTGTGTACGCATGTGTGTATGCGTGTGTGTGTGTGTGTCTGTGTGTGAGAGTGTATAAACTGTGCGCTCGTGTGTATTTAATACAATATTATATTTTGGGTGCCAATTTAATATCCAAAATCTTGCATTGGATTATTATCTTAATTAATCTCCCTTCGGTTACCTTTAAAGGGTTTTCCTTTGCTTTAAAAAAAGTCAAGTTTGTTTTTTTTTTTATTTGCGGGCAACATGAAAGGGAAGGAAGTAGAAAAAATTTAATTCAAAACAAAAGAATGGGAAACTGCCTCTCAGTAAGAAATGTGAACGATGCATTACATAATTAAGTAAAAGGAAAGCGAAATACATATTACATAAGTATAACACAATACAAATTAAGTAATTTTGGTCAAGGTCTCAGTATGTATCGCTGGTAAGGTATTTAGTAAAGAAAATATTTCCTCTCGTGTTCCATGAGTTCTTTTGTGACTTAGTAAGTAGAACTAAGAAAAGTGGAATCTCTAGTGGTTATTTCTGTTTCTATTTGTTTTCCTTCCATTTTGAGTTTTTTCTAGATTGAGATAATATTCTACACTTACTGCTGTGCTTGTTTCTACGCAGTTATTCCAATTATTGATTGCGTGACTTCTTCTGTCTTTCTATATGGAGCTACTGGAATGACTAAACTAAAAAAGTAAGTATTTGGGAGCAAGAGCACTTCAAGTGAACGCAAATGTCAAGGCGTTTTAATCACGCATCGCTTGCATTGTCCTCTTATGCCGCAATGAAACATGACTGGCACGTAAAATACAGTCGTATCACATCATGTGTTTTTCGTGAAATGCGATGAGAGCAGTATTAAAGGTGAATATATCTGTGGCCATACGAAAAACAAAATCTAAAATCGTATCTAGGTGGGCGTTGGCTCCGATGTCCTTCCAACGGATATCAGAGTAACGAAATTAGAATGGCCGACAATCAACTGCATGCCAGACTCGAGTGAAATCCTCGCCGAACATTAATAATAATAATAATAATGATGATGATGATGATGATGATGATGATGATACTGATGATGATGATGATGCTGATGATGATGATGATGGTGATGATGATGATGGTGATGATAATAATAATAATAATAATAATAATAATAATATAATAATAATAATAATAAAAATAATACAGATAATGAAATCACGTTCAGGCATTAAAAATGACCTGTTTTCATATCTGGTGCTAACGTGAAGAATTGTCGAGTATACATAAATATAATATCGCAAATATAGAGCAAGCATAGCGAAGAAAGAGACAGAAAATGTAACATGTAACAGCAAGAGAGGAAAATTTTCAAATAAAATACGCATATCATGTGTTTTTTTTTTGTATATATATATATGAGTGTGTATGTGTGTGGTGTGTGTGGTGTATCTGACGGTAGCTTGCTTACCAATCACATGTTTCCGGGTTCAGTCCCACCGCGTAGCACCTTGGTTAGGTGTTTTCTACTATAACCTCAGGCCGACCAAAGACTTGTGAGTGGATTTGCTGGACGGAGAGTGAAAGAAGCCTGTCGTATGTATGTGTGTGCGTTTGTGTGTTTGTGTGTGTTTGCCCCCCCCCCAACAACACATCACCACCAACATCACTAGACAACCGATGCTCGTGTATTTAGTATATATATATATATATATATATATATATATATATATATATATATATATATATATATATTAAGGTATGTAGAAAAATACAACATGGACAAGAACGTATAACTCTTAGAAGACGATACAATAAACACGGACAGGACATTCGAAACCCTCAGTCTTCAGTCAAGAACCGGATCATCGTAGTAATTTCGGCTGATTAATCTTGAGATTACTAGATCACGGCCAGCCCTCCAAGAAAAACTAAGCAACGAGCATTAGAAAAACTAAGCTGGGAGCGTAGATTTCCTGGAAGAAGGATCGAATGCATACGGACACCAGGACAGCAAAAGGGACGAATATAAAAAAACAATGGAATACAGAAACATGAAATACAGAAGCATTAACGGTGAAAACAACAACAAGTGTCTTACGACTGATAACAATCAAACAAATTTTTTCTCTGGCGCAAGGAAAGGAGCCTTATCGGCGATGCCTATAGCGGCGGACGAAAAACAACGATGTTACCACGACGCTGGTCAGAAGCTGAAAGGCAGATTTCGGCCAGCAGTCACGTGACAGAGAAGAGAGAAAAGAAAAGAAAGAGAAGCAACGGAAGAGAGAGAGAGAGGAGAGAGAGAGAGGAGGGACAAACGCGACAAAGAGCGAGAAGAGAGAGAAAGAAGGAATCAGAGAGGAGAAGGGATGGGTGTCGAAGAGCGACCTGTGAGTGCAGAGCGAGACAAAGAAATAGGAGGGTAGTGGAAGATTAGACCAAAGAATCAGAGGAAAGAGAAGAGAAAAAGAGGATGAGTAGAGAGAGAAGGGGACGGATCAAGTAAAAGTGAGAGAGAGAGAGAGACAAACAAAGAGTCATACCAGTTATTAAGAATATGTGCTCACATTAATGTTAAGAGGGTACGTGGCGCCTGGAATATATGTTAAATTATGTAGAAAAATACAACATGGACAAGAACGTATAACTCTTAGAAGACGATACAATAAACACGGACAGGACATTCGAAACCCTCAGTCTTCAGTCAAGAACCGGATCATCGTAGTAATTTCGGCTGATTAATCTTGAGATTACTAGATCACGGCCAGCCCTCCAAGAAAAACTAAGCAACGAGCATTAGAAAAACTAAGCTGGGATATATATATACATATGTAAATATATATATATGTATGTAAATATATATACATATGCGCTCGTATTTCTATGTTACTCTCTCTCTCTCTTTCTCCACCTCTCTCTCTCTCACTCTATCCCTCTGTATATATATTTATACACATTCATCTTTGCATAATTGGTGTATGGTTCTGAAAAATTCAAATATATTATTTACTTTGCAATAAACTTATATTGCATTAATATTTTTTAGTTATACAAAGTTATCTACACACGTTTACTCACGGGCATGTCTCTCTGCGTATCTGCGTATGTATATATATATATATTGACATCCACGTATGCATATTACCACATTTATATATTCGTTAAAATTGGGCAATATAATGTTTTGATATGTAATGTATTAACGTAGTAATAAATATTATAGTGTAAAATAGATGAGTATTCTCGGGGATTGTTATAATGTCACGTTTCCTATTAATGGTTTCTTCTCTCTCAAGACTGTAACTTATTGAAACATTAATATATTGATTGAACGATAGTCAGGTGACCAATGCTGTAAGAGAGGCTTAGGCAATACATCGTTTGATATATATTCACTTGGCTTTCAGTTCAAACGCATTTACAATTGATCGCAAACTTCATTACTGTTGGGTACACCACGATAACCAGTGCGATAATCCTGCTACTTCATTTCATTATACATCGTCATTAACTGAGGTGACGTGGACAAACTGAGGAAAACATAAATTAATGTATTGATGTTATTTCGGTTGTATATTAAATAGCAACTAGGTATATAAGTCGACGAGTTAGTATTTTACGCTGTCAGTAGTAGTATCGAAAGTACTAGCGTCCTCACCTGAGAGTTTTCTCTTGTGAAAATTGTTAATACCATATCATCGAAAATTATCCGCTAGATGTTCGCTGTCTTAGGTAAGTAGGAATGTCTACCATTGATACGAAAAAAACCGAAAACAACAAGAAATGTTAGCCATTTAATCTTCAGAAAAATACTTGTGTATTTTGAATCTTGAATGACTGACTAAATAATGTCTATCAGATTGTTTGACCTGTTATAAATAATAGCCATGTTTCAGTTAAATAGCCATATCGTCTGTCAGCAAAATTAGAGAAAAAAAAACTGGGTTAAATTCGTCCTTTACATGCCTCTAAAGCCGAGAACCTTCCATCATAGGCCTGTTCCGCAAGAGCACTTAGTAAAGAAAAACATGTTAAAAAAGCAAACAAAAGCAACGACTAAAATATACAATATTATATGATGTACTCCCGTGTAAACGTGTAATATTCTCTGTGGTTACGTGCGTACGTTTTAAATAATATATATGTATGTATGTATGTATGTATATATATATATACATAAAGAGAGAGAGAGAGATAGAGAGAGAAATATATATAAATACATACAAACTTATATGCAAATATACATATGTACATATAGATATATGTATGTGTATGTATATATACATATATATATGCCCGTGTGTATATATGTATGTATATATATTTCAATACACTTGCATATGTATGCAATAATGTTTTGTTGTGTGACCCAAAAGATATCAGTATAATAAAATAATCTAACTATGACTGTCTATATAAAAAGGACTTATTTATCTGGTAAATATTTCCTAACTTGCAAAAGGGTTGATAACTGTTTCATTAATTTAAATGCTGTAAAGAAAAAGAGTCTGAGTTCAACATGAAGGGAATATGCATAAATGTACACATACAAAGACTGAAGACACACATACACACACACACACACACCACTCACATATATATATATATATATTATATATATATATATGTGTGTGTGTGTGTGTGTGTGTGTGTGTGTGTGTGTGTGTGTGTGTGTGTGTGTGTATGTACTCTTTTACTCTTATATTTGTTTCAGTCATTTGACTGGAGCAGCGAATTTAGTCGAACAAATCGACGCCAGGACTTAGTTAGTTAGTTAGTTAGTTAATTTGGCTCAAAAGCAAATAGCAAGGCAATGTAGGGGGACATGGAGTTAAGTACAGGGTGGTGTTCATGTAAAGAGTTCAGGCTACTTGAGGTCGAGGGAGGCTTTGAACAAAGCGGTCGTCGGCATCTTTACCATCTCGTCTGGCAGCTTGTTCCACGGATCCGCAACCCGGACGGAGAAAGCTCCTCTCCTTCGATTTAGATGAAATCGTCGCAGGTAGAGCTTTTCGGAATGACCCCGCAGCCGACGCTCTGGAGCAGGAGTGAAGAACAGCTCTTTCGAGAGGTTACACTTTCCGCTTATGATGTTGTGGGCGAGAATGAGATCACTACGGCGGCGGAGTTTTTCAAGAGAATAAAGGTCGAGCGTCCTCAGCCTTTCTTCGTAGGACAAATTTTTGAGACCATGAACCATGCGGGTAGCCGGCTTCTGGACTCTTTCGAGATGCTGTATGTCTTTGAGGAGATAAGGAGAAGAGGCTTGAATCCCATACTCCAATATGGGTCTCACCAGCGTGACATAGAGTGGTAGAACTTATTCTTTGTAAGCCTAGTACTTATTCGACAGTTCTCTTTTGCAGAACCACTAAGTTAAGGGGACGTAAACACACCAGCATAAGTTATCAAGCGATGTTGGTGGGGTCAAACACAGGGGACAAAGGTTTTTCCCAGCTTTCACTACTTTCCTCTCGTTCTGGACCTAACGAGTTTTAGTTTTCGTTCGGTTCCCTTGTATGTGTCCACTGTCATTTTATGTAGATAAACAGCCGACAACTGCTGAAGGGTCTTTTCTCTGTGTTTACTTGTCCTGTTTTCCATTTTCTTCCCGCGGTCCACTATTTCACTCGTTTTCCTTCGCCTGTTTAGGTATTTCATGTTATTTGTCCTGTTGCCGACTACATATATATGCATATATGTATGAATTTATATGTATATGTGCGTATATGTATATATATATATATATATATATATATATATATTATATATATATATATATATATATAATATATATATACATATATATATATATATGTATATATATATGTATATATATATATGTATTTTATGTATATGTATGAATATATATCTATATATGTATATATATATATATAATATATATATATATATAATATATATATATATATACATATATAATAAGTATATTATTATTTAATTGAACGCGACGCATCCATTTCCAAGTATATATATATATATACACATACATGCACAAACAAGGTGCTTTCCAGACGTTTGAGACTGTGAATACCCTGTGGAAATCCTCCAAAATGAATGTACCCATGCCTCACACATTTCGCTTCCTTACTCAGCTGGTAGGACAGCGAAAATTTAAGGGAGCATAGTCTGGACTGTAGGGGCGTCTACTCTCTCATGTAGTTAGCTAATATATAATATGCAAGTCAGCATATATATAAAACATACGCTAAAATTAAAACAATGTGGCAAGTATGTGGCTGCCCCTTGTAAATAGGTCTCAAAGTAAGTATGAAAATTTTGTTAAAGCACAAGCAAATTTTATATCGGTAAGGTAGTTGTAAATATAACGTCTGCAATTCAGAAGCATTAAGAACTTTGTGGTTATGTTATAAAATTCATATTTGATTGTATTGTGTACCTTGAGTCAATAATTTACCTTCACTTTAGATCTGCTATATTTTTTTATAATTTAAAATATTCTGTATGTACATATTCTGTGCATTTGTAAATCGTTACAGTGAATGCAAATACTCAATAAACACGTGATTTGTCAAATTTTAATGCTGAATTCGTCTTCAGATTTCTCTAAGAGTCTGCTTCCATTTCCAGTGATGTTTGAAACAGTGTATTACTATTTTAGATGTATATGACATTTTTCATAGACACAACCCCTTACATGTCTAACGCAATGATGTACTACTCAAAGATTTTTTTGTTATTAAGAGTAATGAATCGTTATATTGTACCTATTTTTATACATTAAAATATTAAAGATAACCACAACAGAACACTACATTAGTTTATCTCCGCTGTAGTTGCTCTTGTTATAAGAATTCAAAGATAATTTAAATACTGCTCTAAAGCGCCCCAAAACATATCCTTCCATTGACTCTTATTAATTTTACGGCCTCTTCCACCAACTGCAAATATACAGTTGTCTTTATTGCAGATTCCCACAACTCTTTCCTATTTTAAATTTATATGCATGAAAAATGGTTAAACACAAACAGAATTAGAGCCTCGTATTTGGTTTCCCTTTCTCGACAGACGATTCTTGCGTTTATAAATAAATCATTAAACCTCTAATTATCTGAGTACAAATATCGAATAATATTTGATCACCTGTCCGGATAACTATACATACATATATTGCGTATACATACATATATTGATAGTGGATTGGTTATATAATATACAAAAGTGGTGACTTTTGTCCAAGTACATTTCGTTCCAATATATTTTCCATTGAAAATTGCAACACGATACGGTAATCGAGGATTCTAAACTGAATCCTTATTTTCCAAACCTGTGCTTATTTACGCTTGTCTCGAGCCATTAAACATGGAATTTTCACTTTTGAATTACGATGTTTTAAGTTTTAATGGAGAGCCTTACTTGATGATGCTTATAATGCCGTTTCACTATTCTTTAGGAACAATTCAATTTCTGTCGATTCAAGAAGGTTAGCATTGATGTACCGGAACAGTTGGAGATTTATAAGAACGAACAATACCAATCATGGTTTTTATGCCAAGAATAAATGATATACGATCAATTATCAATCTGCGGAAACGTTTGGATAGTTTTCACATAACGTACTGTAATTTTGCACAATCTTTTTGTATTTATTGACGACAAAAAGCATGTTTCATTCCAATTCCGTTCAAACATTTCACTAGTATTTTTAATAGTTTTCATTTATTACAGGTAAAAAGAGATAAAGATAGAACAGGAAATGGTTTTCTTAAATCATCTGCTGGAAAATGCTCAACGTAATTGGTTCCAAAGCTTCTATAGCAGTTGGGTAAAAATAATTTAGAGAAATATATACGAATGTTTAACAACAAATAGCTAATACACCATTATGCATTGCAAAAATTGATTCTGTTGTGGCAGGCAAGGTATAATCTAGCTTATTACTCTGCCAGAATTCCTATTTAACACTAGAAAATAAACTGGTGTGCTTTGATTACGGATCGTCTGATATTTGATATATCGATGTCACACTCTTGTAATGATATATCAATATCACACGTCTGTCCTGTGATTTACTTTTAGGAAAGTTCCTAAACACAATATTTCAAAACCTGTTTTATTTATCTTCAGGTATTAAGGTCCAGTTTCATTCACGAGAGTTTGCGCTATAGAGATTAAAGGCGTAGCACATTCTAGATTTTGAACCGCCGTTTGACAACCTTCTTGCTCTATACCATGATTTGTTGACTTCCGAGGACTGACGATGACCGTGCCACACATCATTCCTGTTACCACGATCAGTTTTGCAACATATTGTCTAGAATCATAAATTCTACCACATATTCTCTGAAAACGAATATGTTATGCTCTCACCCCGTGGACGTTGGACCACTATAGAGGAATTTCCCTTTTCATACTTATCAGAAATTCCTAGAGGGTACTTCACAAACCACGGCATCTGAAGAACTGGACGGGGAGAGATTACCGTCCGCCCTCCTCTTGACGTAAATCAAAAGTATGTTCTTGGTCAATTTACGTTGCGCGGCCTCGAGTTGGATTGGAAGCAAAGCTGCCCCCTTGACAATCTCAGGTCACATAGACTAGGTCTACTACTGAAACCAGACTGAGTGCACTACATGCTTTTTCACCCCTCCTAAACGACTACGAGAAATTTATATCTCTATGCCAGCCTGGAGTTGCAGTTCTACTTAGAAAAAATTTAGATTTAGTGATAAGAACAAACATTTTAGATCCGGAGGGCCGGTTGGTCGTCCTTGATTTAATGCACTGCAGTGGTAAGATCTTCTTGTTGGTTACTGTCTATGCTCCTTCCAGAGCTGGGCAGTCTAACTATTTCAGAAGCCTGGAGACCTTTCTAGGAACGTTGCACACCTTAGTGATGGCATGGAACGCACGCGTAGATTGTGTAGATCTGCAACGCACGCGTAGATTGTGTTGGCTCGAATCCTGATAGTCATTTTCAGCTGGCAGATCGATACAGACTGCATTATCCGAACGTTCCTTTGTGGACATGATCTAGTAACGACGGGTCTTCCAGATCTTATCTAGATAGGATAATAGTTAGAAATAAAGATACATGCATGGCTAGTTGTCCACAATTCCACATTGTCAACTACAGTGATCAAAAATTGTGACCGGTAAGCTTGACTGTGATAGTTTGTGTAGATAGTATGTGTAGACAGGGCCCCGGTTACTGGAAGTTAAACACGTCAGTTTTTGTCTGTGAGACTTGCAGGAGCCGGGTTAGAGAGATAGCAATAAGGCCATTAACCGGTTGCATTTAGCAACAAATGATAGTATGCCCTCATAAGAGCCATCATGTTAGAATCGGTTAGATTAGCAAATAGCTAGCCTGTAAGAGAAATAGAATAGAAAAGGATTTAGTTAAGGCACTAGAGGAGACAATGAGGTCAGGCACCGCATCTAAGATTTTGGCAGCGAGATTGGCACTCGACGAATGCCTCAAAGCTAAACACCCTAAAACGTTGTCAGAGCTAAGCTACGTGCAATGGGACAAGAGGGAATCAAGGTCGCTAGATGGGCTCATGTGCTAGTGGTCCAACGTGGGAATGACAGATCAACACGATCGTTCAGTGAACGAACCCGAGGAGCAGGAACCATGGATTAAGTGCGACCAAAGTCGGTATCATGGCAAGCAGAGTGTTGCCCGACACTCATGCTTCCCTCCCAGATGGGCAATGCCAGCGGCGGAGGTCCTACCTCGTCATTCTATAGAGGGTTGTTAAAGGACAAATGTAACAACGTTCTGGGGTAAAAGTTTGGCTCCGATGGCAGTCAGCTTGCCAGCCTGTACGGGAGAACATTCACACCAGGGGCTATGAACAATCTCCAGAAGCCCCTGGTATGACAATGCTACCGAAGAGCCTTACCGGTTTTGGATAAAATCTTCAGGCATGGCTCTTCGCTTTCGCCAATATTCCAAAGACGTGGATAAAACAGAGAAACTGCTCTGCACGCAATTGTGCAATATCTGAGAATCTTCGAACTATGTGGGAAGATTACAACTGTCAACCGAATCTATAATTAAGATTTTCCACCGACTACTTTGAACAGGGACGTGCAGGCTTCTTTCCTCTGCATAGTTGCTATAGTGAAATATGTAGTACGGAAGACACGTGTGAAAGTAATTCTGTGAGGCATGTTCACACCCAGCCTTGGGCTAGTCAACGTTTTTTTGATTCTCCACCTTAGAAGGAAAAAAAAGGCTGGAGAGGGATGCTTGCCACCAAGTATGTATGAGAAAAGATGGAAGAACGTTGGTAGCATACTGAGAGGGAATGAACCGAATGGAGCGAGAGCATGAAATTATTACAAAAGATCAGTGTTGGAACGTGGTTTATGGGGTTGCCCACGTCTCTCACTCCACTTTTGTTATTACTTCGAGGGGCCGATCACAGCTGGTAAAGTGGATGAAGCTTTAGCTGACTGCGGAGGGGACAGGTCGCCGGGGCTAGATACATATATATATATATATATGTATGCATGTATATATATATATATATATATATATATATATATATATATACGACAAGTGGGGTGAATTCACTTCAATCTCAATTACTTAACCGTATATATATATATATATATATATATATATATATATATATATATATATATATATATATATATATATATACCTTGTACATCGGACAAACGGGACGCCGCTTGGCTGACCGGTTCGCGGAACACCTTCGTGACATCCACCTTGCGAACGACACACCGGTCTCACGCCATTTCCGCTCCACCGGTCACTCCTTGCAACACTATCTGTGTTCGGTTTGTCCTTACACAGAGGCATCCGATTCCCGTTTGCGCCGTGAACAGGAATTAATCTTCTCTCTTCGCTCTTATACGCCATTTGGTCTCAACTCTCCCCCCCTCCTCATCTAACCCCCCTCTCCCCCTCCTCACCTATCCTTTCTCCCCCCGACCCCACTTCTTCAGTCCTTCATCTTTCACCCTACTCCCTTCCTTCTTCCCTCTTTCTCCCCCTCTTCCTCTTCCCTCTCCTCTGCTCCCTCACTCCCTCTCTCCCCCTTCTCTCTCCCCCTCTCCCTCTTTCCTCCTTCATCCCTCTCCTCCCCTTCTTCTCCCCATCCTCTCCTCTTCACCCTCCCCTCCCCTCTTCTTCCCCTCCCCTTCTCCCCCCTCTCTCCCTCCCCCTCTTCTCCTCACTACAACCACATGACTTTACACATCACATCACATATGATGTGCCATACTAATACACACACCAACTAATACATACTAATACGTACTAATACATACTAGTACATACTAATACTTACACCAACCCTATACACACACGTCCAGACCCCCATACGCACTTATACTCTCTCACACACACACACACACCTATACATACCAATACGTACTAATACATACTAATACATACTAATACATACACCAACCCCATACATACGCACGTCAGACCAATCCAATCCCACGCACTAATACTCTCTCAACACATACACACACACACACACACACACCCTTATACATACTAATACATACACCACCCCTATACATACACATCCAGACCCCTCCCACGCACTTTTAGCTGGTCCCTCAACCCTATTATCTCCCCTTATTTCGCTCTCGCGTCTCATGTTTGATCTTTGACCTCTGGCCGAAATCAGATCGCCATGTTGATTCGTTAGCTACTGCACGCATTTTTTTTCTCTCCTTCTTTCTGTGTTTTTCTCTCTCTGTGTATCTTTCTGTTGAAGAGCGTAGGCTCGAAACGTTAAAGACTTGTTTTATTTATATTTCCTGAGCGCCATACTAATACAATTGTTCGTTTGTTTTCCACCTGCCTTCGTCTTTTGTTTATTTTCATAAAGCTTCCCGTTATATATAACCTGTACTAGGAGAAGAAGAGACAAAAGGAAACGAAACGAATCGAATCGAATCGACGCGAGGGCGCTCAGTCATACAATAGTGTAATGAATAAAATATATGCATACATACATACATACATATATGTACGTACCTACATCTACATGTATATATACATGCATATATAAATATATATATATACGTGAGTACAGGACACCACAAATAGTCGTAGAACTCAACGAGAAACGAAAACGTAAAAACAAGCATGGAACGGACAATTTTTTTTTACAACTAAAAAACGGAGTACGAGACAAACTACACCAGGAAAAACCCCTTCATCAGCTGTCCATAGTTCAACTCCAGCGTGTTTCGAAGGTGAGGACAGAAGACGACTCGTTGAACTAGTCCTTCCTGCGAAAGAATTAAATAAAATTACTTCGCAGAGGGGTAAAAACAAGGAAAGAAAAATATGTGACACAAACAGGACGTAAAAACGATACAAATAAAATTACAAAATAAAATACAAAATAAAATACAAAATAAAAATACAATTACAAAAAAATACAATACGAGAAATAAAAACAAACAAGAAAACAAACCTAGACGAGGAAGATTCTAAGAGCGTAAGAAAAACCGTGTGTTTACAGTTAGGAGACCGCAGGCAAAAAGGAAGTAGTCAGCCGGCTGTGAGAGAGATGAGGAGGAGTGAGAGAGACAGAGATAGAGGAAGACAAGCGGCTGAGAGAGAGATGAGGAGGAGTGAGAGAGAGAGAGATAGGGAAAGAAGGGAAGGTCAAGTAAA
>NC_043015.1:10515938-10533438 GCF_006345805.1 Octopus sinensis
ATTATGATTGTAATATATTCATGAAGAGGTCGTGAGATATTATGCATCTCTATATTTTTAATTGTTGTAATTCTTGTACATCAATAGGTTAATGTATGTTATAATTAGCAAGGCATTGTAAGTTTCACATGTTCTAATGAAAAGGTGAAAAGCTGAATGGTTATAAATTAAGACTTTGTATTGGAATGAAAAGGTGAAAAGCTAAATGGACATAAATTGAGAGTTATTCGATATTAAATATTGGTGAAATGCTTGTACTTACCAAGTTAATGAGCACGCTTCTACGTGGTCCTTCATTACGCTAGAAATAACTGGCAAATATATATTATGTGTGAGTATAATCAGCTTTTCATATATATATATACATCTTTCCATAGGAAACGCCTCATTAGATAATGCAATTATATTGAACCGTGAATGGATGACTATGTTTCTGACAATTTCACATTTGTCCATTTTAATTTCCTCCGCTTCTGAGGGTCGGCAGTGGCTTGATTACGGCCGCACCTGTGCTGTTGTTCTGCAACAAACCTACCGGATGCAGCATATTCTCTAAAAGTTTAAACCTCATCAAGATTGTTACGAATACTCTTCATTATAAAGATTTCTCTCATAAAAGCGGTGTGTTATAAGGTTACTCCCTAACAGTAATTATATCATGCTACCATAGCCACACAAGTTGTCAGCCAAGTCTACTGATAGGTCTGTCATTATTCATTCAAGCTGCTTATCCTATACTGGTCGCTACTTCCGTAGTCATTGTCACTGCAAATATAGATTCTAGTGACGTCATCTGCTCCCTAACACGTCTATTTTTTGCCCTGAATCGTATCCCACTAATGATACGATCCTTATCAAACACCATGGTGGCCATGAAACACATTCTACTGGAATTATATATTATCATCAGAACTTAGGGAAACGACATAATATAGCTCTCATTACTATAAATACCGCTACCATCGATACTGGCATCATTATTACTACCCACTAGTAATAATGTTGCTGTTGTTGTTGTTTCTATTGTTGTTGTTGTTGTTGTTGTTATAGACGAAGCGTAGTATAAAATATCGTGAGGTTGTTCATCGAAGATATTGTGTCTACCGGGGGTTTGTACTGTTTGTCAAGTCACAACAAGGACCCCAGAGAGACATTTACCAGTTCCAAGTAACGCCTACCTTTGCAATACACCTACACTATAGCGTATTTCGAAAGTTTTCAGGTGTTATTTTTAGGGGGGGGGGATTGAACCCAAAGCTCCGATAAGCATAACCTCTATGTTTGACTCTCCTACCTGCCACATCTTAGCCATCTCAATTCTCAGGCTTCAACTTTTATTAATCTTTTTCTTTCATGATGATATGTTCAACCCCTGGCACCGCCACATAAATTATTAGGCATTTTCCTTTGTCCTTCCCCCCACATAGGTTACTGTATCCGGCCTTCGGTGCTCTAATACCATGTCTGTCTGGAAATCGAAGTCCCAGGGGATCTTTGCCATCCCCTTTGGTCCATTACATTTTCCGGTGTACGCTGGTAACAAGCACCCGTAACCTCATATCATATCCATACTTACGTCATAGTAACCAGTAGACGTTTTGGGCTCTGCTTGTTTGTTGCAATCACTTGCGCAGTGTAAAGTCCTGGGGATAGTGAAGGGTAGGGGATGCTACATTATGACTGGAAGCTTAGGGAAGAAATGTAGCAGTGGCAGTAGCAAAATATCTTCATATAACACAACAGACAAAATATCTTCATATAACACAACAGAGATATTTATACGTGTAACGTATTTCTAAGGATGTGGGCAGTACTTTTCAGCACAATCTTTTGGATTTCTCTGAAACATAATTCTCCTGTGATATTGTCGAGATGTTTCTGCGGTGCCTTTTTTATCATACGTAGGGCACCTATAATAACAGCAACAGTTCTCGTTTTAAGATGCCACATCTTTTGTATTTCATTTTCCAGGTCCTCATATTTACTTAATTTCTCAAATTCCTTTACAGATATATTGTTATCAGCGGGCACACTTACATCTATTAGTTTACTAGTATTTTCTTCTCTATCATTAATATGTCTGTTATTATTATTATCATTATTATTATTATTATTACTATTATTATCAAGTATTATTATTATTAATTACTATTATTATTATTATTATTATTATTATTATTATTATTATTATTATTATTATACTATGTTTGAATTTTGCTTTATATTTGTACAAGTTGGCACCAAGTCTCGCCCAGAGACCTCAAGAGACAACGGGTTGGAAGTTCACGTTGTTGTTATGCCTAGTGTGCCACATATTTGGTTGTTTTTTTGGGGGTGTTGTACTAGTGGATGTCTAAAAAAATATGTTTGTCTTAAACCTTGAGATTACATAGAAAGTATTTTGCGTAGGATATGAGCAGTTCCCATGAGCACTATCTTTTGAATTTCTGCCATTTTGGGGTTTCCTGGTATCTGAGTTAGGTAGCAATCAGCCCCTTTTGCTATCATTCCCAGGGCACCTATGACAATAGGTATTGTTTTAGTCTTCAGGTTCCACATTTTGCTGATTTCTATTTCAAGATCTTTATTTATTTGCTCAGTTTTTGGTAGGTTATTATTATTATTATTATTATTATTATTATTATTATTATATTATTATTATTATTATTATTATTATTATTATCATTATTATCATTATTATTATTATTATTATTATTATTATTATTATTATTATTATTATTTTTATTATTATTGTTAGCTCGATGGTAGCTAATATCTATCGAATACTCTGCCCTTGTGTGATAATAGTTAAGATTACTAATTCGATTGCGACTTTTGCTCCTAGGCGCATAAAGGGGTGGTGGATAGAGAGAGAGAGAGAGAGATGAAGTGAGAGAGAGTGTTTTGGGAGCGTAAGCAAGTGTCATTTTCTGTACAATATTATTTTTGATGTATTTGTTAATTTAGTGATGTTTGAGTAGTCGGTGAAGTTTACCGTGCATCTATCGTATATTATGTGATATGCATGACTAGAAGACAAACTTTTGTCTAGAATATTAAAAAATACCTCAGGGACATTATTAATGACGCTCTATCTATAATGAGCGTTTTACAAGGTTTCATTTCTTTTGCAGGCCCTTGAGTTTAGTATATCCTTTCGTGGGTGTTTTACAGGATTTATGTATTTATAGTCACTATTTATTTGCACGGGGCTGTGCTTTTGGATTTCGGACTAAGAGGGGTTGATTATTAATTAATTATTCTGTAATTGTGCATTTTACATTTCAGCTTACCTGTTCTTCAGTTTTACGGGTGCGAGACATAATATCTCGCACAATTTCAATTTTTATGCAGAATTCTTTATAAGACGATTACAATAATATAATTGGTTAATTATATTATTGGGCACCTTGGCAAGTGGCACTTTGAGCAAGTGTCTTCTACTATAGCCTCGGACTGACCAAAGCCTTGTGAGTGGATTTGGTAGACGGAAACTGAAAGAAGCCCGTCGTATATATATATATATGTATATGTGTGTGTATGTTTGTGTGTCTGTGTTTGTCACCCCAACATCGCTTGACAACCGGTGCTGGTGTGTTTACGTCCCCGTAACCTAGTGGTTCGGCAAAAGAGTCCGATAGAATAAGTACAGGGCATACAAGTAATAAGTTCTGGGGACGATTTGCTCGACTTAAGGCGGTGCTCTTGCATGGCCGCAGTCAAATGACTGCAACAAGTAAGGAAAATAAAAGAATTAAATTAGAAAGAATAGTACATATGCTGATATATATATATATATATATATATATATATATATATATATATATATATATATATATATATATATATATATATATACATATCAGCATTTTAGGCCTTATTCTCTCGACAACACAAAGAAGGGAAAACGAAGGGCAGAGTCGACATAAACGGATTTGGATCAGAGATTAAAATCATGTGCGATTTAGACTGGAGAGCTAGCGATTCTGCCTGTTTGCTGCCTTATATTACTATATCGTTCGTATTTGATCTACAATACATTGCCATATTTCATATTTGCTTTCCCGAATCGAGTGTAACGTAGTCGAAAGTGAAATGAACTCGTTACAATGAATAACACTATCCAAAATACATTTCAATATAACTTTTTAAGATTCAGCAGTTTTATACACTGGGAATTTATGCATTAAAAGCATCTTTGTGACAATTGGTTATCTTATATGAACGCATTCCCTTGCTAAACGGAATGCGATAATTTTAAAATAGGAATCAATTCTGTAAATTAAAATAGTAATTCATCAGAAGATGGACAAACAGAAATATTAAATAATGTAATGTTAACATTTAAAATCCATATTTTCTACATTGATGACTTCAAAAATACATTATTTATGAAGATGGTCTTAGTCACTGTTTACATCAAATATTGCGTTTGAAAATTGATTGGCAACGAGCAAGAGAACACGCAGAATTAAAATTTAATAACGATTCTGTGAATCCCGTTTGAAAACTAGGGTTTAATATTCATTATTTAATTAATTATTACTTCATACTGCTCGTTCTTCACATGCATGCGATGACTTTCGCAAATTTGATATACTGAATATGGAAGTGGGTGTCATCTAATGGTTTATAATTAAATCAACTTCTTTATGTTAATATCGGTAGTTCAAAACCCTTTTCGCCAATTACATTTAAGTAATAGTGTAGCTCCCTCGATATTATTTTGTAGGGATTCGAATGGAAACGTAATCTTGGTTTTGCACTTGCCAGTATACTCAGAGCTACATTTATAGGAAGACTAGAACTCTTCTCTAAAAGTTAATACACAAATATCCATGTCTAAGGCAGATGCATCACGGGAAAAATATTAACGGAAATTGCATTTTCATTTTTTGCATTTGAATAAGATTTTCGAACACGTATCATATTTTCCCTACCGGGCAAAAAACGATTGTCTTGCTCCAAATTGACAGTGGAGCAATAGTGTTTGTGTTGCGCATAATATCGCTGAGTCATTCGGTTGGATCTCTGACGGCGTGATGCCTTTGCTCAATGGAAATTACATTATTTTCATTTTTATCAAATATCCTCAGCATAAAATGAAGAACAGAAACAACTCCGAGCTAAAATTTGCCACGGATAGGATTATTGTTCGGTGTGGAATTATATACACATGTACATGTATGTACGTACGTGTGCACGTATATATATATATATAAATATATATATGAATTAATTAATCCACATACATGCAATAGGATTCCCTGTTAGATGTATCTTTATAACTCTATAACTATCACATCGAGTGTACTCTGCATTATTGTTATATGTATATGTGGTATTTGGGTTAATGTTCAAGTGAGTGTTACATCCGTGTGGTTTATGTGGCTTCATTTGTATATTTTATAACACACTGCTGGTCACTTGTTTCATCTCATCTCCCTCACTCCCTCTCTTTTTTAATCTTGTTTTATGTTTTAATTTTGACTATGATTCTGTCAATTCTTATTTACCTATGACAATACCCTTCCTGTATTAACTTTCATCGTACATTTCCATATGTGGATCAAGGCGTTCGGAAAATACCAACGTCAGGGTTGGATTATATTACTAACATCGTGTCGGTCATTGCCACTTGAATTTATTAATATTGCTGATATATAACCTCAGGTGAAACGCATGTAATATTACTTGTCAACCCGAAAAGATGATATTGTTCGGATTTCATCTACAATACATTGCCATATTTCATATCAGGTTTCCCGAATCTCATCGAGTGTAACGAAATACAAAGTGAAATGAACTCGTTACTATGAATAACACTATCCAAAATACATTTCAATATAACTCCTTAATGATTCAACAGTTTTATACACTGGGAATTTATGCATTAAAAAGCATCTTTGTGATAATTGATTATCTTATATGAACGCATTCCCTTGCTAACGGAATGCGATAATTTTAAAAAAGGAATCAATTCTGTAAATTGAAATAGTAATTTATCAGAAGATGGGCAAACAGAAATATTAAATAATGTAATGTTAACATTTAAAATCCATATTTTCTTCATTGATGACTTCAAAAATACATTATTTATGAAGATGATCTTAGTCACTATTTACATCAAACATTGCGTTTGAAAATTGATTGGCAACGAGCAAGAGAACACGCAGAATTAGAATTTAATAACGATTCTGTGAATCCCGTTTGAAAACTAAGGTTTAATATTCATTATTTAATTAATTATTATTTCATAATGCTCGTTCTTCACATGTATGCGATGACGTTTGCAAATTTGATATGCTGAATATGGAAGTGGGTGTCATCTAATAATTTATAATTAAATCATTTTCTTTGTGTTAATATCGGTAGTTCAAAACCCTTATCACCAATTACATTTAAGTAATAGTGTAGCTCCCTCGATATATCATTTGGTAGGGATTCGAATGGAAATGTAATCTTGGTTTTGCACTTGCCAGTATACTCTGAGCTACATTTATAGGAAGACTTGAACTCTTCTCTGAAAGTTAATACACAAATATCTGTGTCTAAGGCATCACGGGTACAATATTAACTGAAATTGCATTTTCAGTTTTTGCATTTTGAACAAGATTTTCGAACATGTATCATATTTTCCCAACCGGGCGAAAAACGTCCAACTTCACAGTGGAGTAATAGTGTTTGTGTTGCGCATACGATCGCTGAGTCATTCGGATGGTTCTCTGAAGGCGGGATGCTCACTTGAAATTACATTATTTTCATTTTTCTCAAATACCCTCAGCATAAAATGAAGAACAGAAACAGCTCCGAGCCAAAATTAGCCACGGAAAGGATCATTGTTCGAAGTGGAATTATATTCATATATACTTGTATGTACGTACGTGTGCTAATATATATATATATATATATATATAAATTAATTAATCCACATATATGCAACAGGATTTTCTGGTGGATGTATCTTTATAACTCTATGACTATTACATCTAGTGTACTCTGTATTTTTGTTATATGTATGTGTGGTATGTGGGTTAATGTTCAAGTCGGTGTTACCTCTGTATGATTTATGTGGCTACATTTGTATATTTTATAACATACCACTGGTAACTTGTTTCATCTCATCTCCCTGCCTCTTTCATTTAATCTTGCTTTATGTTTTAATGTTGACTATGATTCTATCAATTCTTACTTACCTATGACAATACTCTTCGTGTATTAGCTTTCATCATATACTTCCATGTGTGGATCAAGGCGTTCGGAAAATACCAACGTCAGGATTGAATTATATTACTAAGAACGTTCGTTCATTATTAATATTGCTGTTATATAACCTGAGGTGAAACGCATGTAATCTTACTTGTCAACCGAAAAGATGATGATTGCAAATATTTCGGTTATTTACTCAAGATGACATTTAATAGTAATTCCTAAGACATGGATTAGAGGCGATTTCACTTATCAAGGAATATATCTGTATTTCGAGCTTCAGTTTAAATTGGATTATGTATGCAGAATAATGGGGTTCAAAATTTAGGCGCATACCCAGAATGAAAATGTTTTATTTATTTATTATCCTTCGTATACTATATGGATATTATAGCTATACCGAGCGTAAAATATTTTTCTAAATTTACTTCTCATATCATCCGTCGTTACAGAAATACAATGAATATAGAGAATGAAGTTACAATGAACATACCTTATGTACACGATAACCTTAATTAATTGGAGCAACAATAAAACAATAGCAGAATCAGTGGCTTCTATGCACATTATTTCACTTCTCAATGTCATTGTACAGGCGTTCCAGTCTTTCTATATATCTATCAATTCCAAACCTATAAATCCTGCACGTGTGCTTGTAAGATATACAAGCACGCATGTACGCTTGCACTCCAGTATACTCGGCACCGTCCTGTGACTTATAATCATTTAGGTGAAATTTTATTTCCTAATATCGAATAATATCCAGATATAAACGGCGAACCTGAGAGCTCATTTGGTATATAGCATTATTTTATGGATAATATTCAGATACTAACACCTTTTAATTATCTATATTGGAGCGATAGATACAGGATTTTGAGCGGTAACGTTTCACAAGAGCTCGAGTCAAAGAGGATTTGGAAAAACTCAATAATGAAATATTCTGTTATGTTAAAGAACTTAAAATGAATTTCTGTGTACCAAAACAATGAACGGGCAAGAATTAGCAAAAGATGCAGGTACTGAAAATATTTTGTGCATTCACATATAGGCGTAGGAGTGGCTGTGTGGCAAGTAACTTACTTGCCAACCACATGGTTCCGGGCAAGTGTCTTCTACTATAGCCTCGGGCAGACCAAAGCCTTGTGAGTGGATTTGGTAGACGGAAACTGAAAGATACGCGTTGTATATATGTATATATATATATATGTGTGTACGTGTATGTATATGTTTATGTGCCTGTGTTTGTATCCCCAACATTGCTTGACAACGGATGCTGGTGTGTTTACGTCCCGTAACTTAGCAGTTCGGCAAAAAGACCGATTGAATAAGTACTGGGCTTACAAGAAATACGTCCAGGGTCGATTAGCTCTAAAGATGGTACTCCAGCATGGCTACAGTCAAATGACTGAAACAAGTACTTGACCAAGCAATGAAGAATTGGACTTCGTAGGGAAACAAAAATTGGTATGGATATTCCATTTGGAACACAGTTATAATATTATGGCAATTCGTTTTTCTTTAGTTTTTGCCTGTTTTCGGTTCAATACTAAATATAACGTCGCCTTATGCTGTGTCCAAATATTACCTATTGACTGTCGATTACAATCTGAAGCTTAAATATTGTACGACGTTAATGGAAGTGTCTCGAGAAAACCCCAAATCATCATAGAATTGTAATTCTTTCCCAGTTCAACAAGATACCAAGAAACTGCTCGATGAGAACAGAATATTCCAAATCAGTTTTGTCTAAAATATTTTTGACTGATTATTAAATTGATAACCTTATTTGTGTCGCCTTCAAATTTAGTCTTTAACAATTTTCTTGTATAGAAGATTGACCGTAATTATTCTTGTTTCACTGAAACTGGGACACCGATGTGGTGCATTTAGGATTTGAAGATCTTCAAACTGACTTGATGCAAAAGGAACCAATAGAACTGTTATTAAGGTAATAATGAATATGCATAGTGGTTAAAGAAGTCGAAAAAGGGAGAGAAACCAACATAAGAGGAAGTTTGTTTTATCTACTATACTTGAAAGAGGGCTGTATGGAACCATAATAGCACAGGAAACATTAACAGCCGTATGTCAAAATGCAGTACCTGAACATGAAGTGCTTGGGTGTTTGCATCTACCAGCAATATTATCACACATATGAAAGCAGTAGTTTGCAGTAGTTTGCAGTAGGTCGCACTTAAATTTTGCAGACTGTGAATAGATTTCACGAGATAAACATTTGTTTTAATTGTTTTAATGCAGTTTCGCTATGCTATTCCACTAAGGTTCATTTGCCGACCATGAGTGATTGTGTTCTCAAATACGGCATTAAGGATTAATGTATTTTTAGTATCTTCTTAAAGAAAAGTAAAAACCATCTTACGTTAGCTAATCTGAGAAATAAGTATTTCTACTTTTTAGAATAATCAGTTATTTTTTTCTTAGCGCCAAAATTGGGTGGGCGGCAAAATGTCTGAAGTATGAAGCTAAAGAACAGCGTAAACATATAAAATGTCAAGAATTAATTTTATGATGGGTTGTAAAGCACAATCCAGTGTCTGTAATTAGCTCTTTCAAGTGTATGTGCGTGAAAAATATATATACATATATTCATATGTATGTTTGTGTGTATGTGTGCGTGTGTTTGCGTGTGCGTGTGTTTGTCTATGTGAATGTGTATGTGGAGATTGTTTGTATATATGTGGAGATTGTTTGGACTGGAGTACAGACTTTATATTTTCAGTAACATAAGGTAGTGCGGATTTGTATTAAAACTATTTATTTAGCACTTTCGCTGCTCTCAGCGATTCATTAGGAATTTCCAATTGAAACTTCATTCTTATGTAAAGTTATTTGAAATCAAATAACTGTAGTTGAATTCGTATTCTTGGGTTTTGGATAAGGGATGTTTTGGGAACGATTATTTGAGATACTCTTTATAATTTTCATTCTACGTTTGTGTGAATGTATGTGTATATAAGCATATATATATGTGTATATAAGCATGTGCGTACGTAGTGAGTTTTTAAACAAATTGTATATATCTTAGGAGGCTGGGTTTGACAGAGTAGAAAAAGAAAGAAAAGAAGAAAAAGAGGTGTGTTTTAGTGATATGGTTCAAACTGATAACAGCACAAAAAGGTCAAATGTTTTATCAATTCCAGTAAATTTCTTCTACTCATTCTGTTATTGACAAGATTTTTGTTCAATTGTCATGTTACCTTTCTTTCTCTCCTCCTTTGTGTCTAACCCAGCTTCCAAGGATTTCTCATAAATAGTTTATTTGAAAATTCAGCGAACACAATTGATTAGACACACACAAAAATACATGTACACATATATATATATATATATATATACTCAGACACAAATAACGTCGTATATAAGTTATGAATTTTCATTATTTTCATTCATTTATGATGAATACCAGAAAGGAGCAAAAATGTTTTTTTTATTCATTGCTGACTACTCATTCTCTCACACACACTCTCTGCCAGTCTGTTTATCTCTTTCTCTCTCCATCTATCTCTCTCTCTTTGTCTTGCTCTCTGCATTTGTTCTTTCTTTTATTCTTGTATTCGATTGAGAATATGCAGTTGCGATCATGCTGGAGCAACTGTCTTATCTATAACTAATAAGGGAAACAGAACATAGAATTCGCGAGTTTATTCATTAACCAAAACGATTGTTTCGACCCTTATTGCATCGGTCACTCGCGAATGTGATACTAGAAATAAGGAAAAGCTTATATATATATAATATATATATATATATATATATATATACACCAAACATACTACTGTACATATATATATATATATATATATATATATATATATATATATAAATATATATATATTATATATATATATATATATATATATATATATATATATATATATATATATATATATATAAATATATATATATATATATATATATAAAACATTATTGGTGAATTGAAGAAATGAGCTGAACGCAGATTGAACAGAAAATCGTTTTATTTCATTCTACACGTGTTTCGAAAGGCACAAATTACCAAAATCCGATTGAATAATGGGACCATATTGTGTCTTCTCTTCAGGAAGAAAAAGGAAATCCGTTGGAAAACAAAAACAGAACAGAGGCAGAGCAAAAAACAAATCGAACTGTGCTCCTAAGAGCCCATGGCGAAACTGTTTATCAGTGTATGTTGAGAACCGGTGGCTACCGGTTCTCAACATACACTGATAAACAGTTTCGCCATGGGCTCTTAGGAGCACAGTTCGATTTGTTTTTTGCTCTGCCTCTGTTCTGTTTTTGTTTTTCCAACGGATTTCTTTTTCTTCCTGAAGAGAAGACACAATTGGTCCCATTATTCAATCGGATTTTGGTAATTTGCCTTTCGAAACACGTGTAGAATGAAATAAAACGATTTCTGTTCAATCTGCGTTCAGCTCCATTTCTTCAATTCACCAATAATGTTTTAATTTCAATTATCCGCACCAACGCACGGTTGCAACGCCAGATGGTTGTACCTCCAACCGTGCTGTTCACTGCTGTGTTTTTTGCTACTAAGGTATCGTTAACTTTTGATTAATCTACTACAAGATTATTCATCTTTCTATTTCACATTATATATATATATATATATATATATATATATATATATATATATATATATATATATATATATATATACACAATTCATAAATAAGGGCAAACGAAAAAATTTCTAATGACAAATATGCCGAAAAATGGGACATATAGTCCATTAACCATATAATTTTTTCACAATACACACGCTACTCGAAAAAAGATCGACAGAAATTTCTTAAAAAATCCATTATTACCATATCGGACCGATTTCAGGGTTAGTTCATAACAGCCCTCCCTTCGTCAGTGATACATGTTGCAAAAGAAATAAATGAGATACTTACTCATACCCATGGAAGAAGTAAACACTAAGTCATGAGCACAACTAAGTACCCCAAATACATCCAAAATAGAAATACTCCAGCCCAATTTTTCGGCATATTTGGAATTAGAATTTTTTTTCATTTGCCCTTATTTATAAGTTGTATATATATATATCTATCTATCTATCTATTATATATATATATATATATATATATAGAGAGAGAGAGAGAGAGAGCGAGAGAGAGAGATAGATAGATAGATAGATAGATAGATAGATAGATAGATAGATAGATAGATAGATAGATAGATAGATAGATAGAAAGAGAGAGATAGAGAGAGATAAATAGATAGATGCAGAAAATAGCGGGGTGTGTATCCTACTTAGTGAATAAAACATTCATATTAATCCAGAGATATCTGTTGACACGCTGTGTTTAAAAACAATGTATGAGAATATTCAGTGGTAAAGCAGAAGGTTAAATCGGTTGTTTCTTTTGGGGGTTATGGATAAAGTATACTCACTATTAGCATCTTTTGACTATACACGTCACAACTAACATATACAAAAACAGTGAGAAAGAATCATCGTTGTTTCAGCTGGCCAGAACAAAATTTTAACGAAACGGAAATTATGAAATTATTACGTTGTGTTCAAAGCCTGCCAAGGTCAACTTTGCCATGGTATTTTCGGGAACAGTGAAATAAATTATAGGTGTAGATGTAGTCCACTCATCTCCTCATAAGAAACAGCTTGTACCAAAATTTAAAACCTGTTTGTGTGTATGTATGTATTATCTATAATATGGTCAGGCCACAGCAGCAGTGTCCACACGCTCCAGTTCTGCGTCCAAATATCACTGCCTGATGGTCCTGTGTGCACACCTAGCCAGTGTCAGCGATTAAGTTGTCTATGTATGTGTGACGACGCTTTTGCTTTTTTACATAACCCTGAAGTGGGTTCCACGCAACTAATTTCGATGCTTCTAATTCATGGTGGCGCAGGCAGAAACCGGAAAGTCCCAACATTCTTTGCCTGATCGTCTCACTGCAGAGATGTGGCTGACGGTAAAGATGAAGGTAATAAAGCTGGTTGACTGGCGAAAGATAGAAGACCTTTAAACACCTGTTCTATAAATGCACTCACCATACTGCTGAAGCATAAAATACTGCAACATTATTCAGAGATTACAACGTAAACATCCTAGCAGTAGTTGATTACAAACTTGTACATTGTGATACACACACACACACACACATATATATATATATGTATATATATATGCATAATTATAAACACATGCGTGTTTATATATATATATATGTGTGTATGTATGTGTATGTATGTATATATATATATATATATTATATATATATATATATATAGGTACATATATAGGTATATATATATATATATATATATATATATATATATATTATATATTATATATATATATAATATATGTGTGTGTGTACACAGCCAGATGGAAAAATGTTTATTTAATCATATATTTAATCAGCTGAGATTTCGAGCATCGGAATTTAGATCTAAACGTAAATAATTTATAATACTTTGATCAATTCATTTAATCATTCATTTCAATGCAGTCTGCTGTTTATCATTAGTTAGAATACACAGAAAATATTTTGATTACGTCAAAGGTATCAGGAAGCGAAATGAAATATCTAATAGGTTTCAAGATTATCATCAAGTATAGTTCGAGAAACATTTGTAAATTACAGCGAATGTTGTCTACAGATTATGGCTGCATATGATCTATTTGTGTTTTAGCTGCTAAAAAATTCATTATAAATATTGGGGTGTTTAAAAGTCTTACTCATTTTCCCGGTGCATTATATATATATATATATATATATATATATATATATATATATATATATGTATGTATGTATATATATTGAGCAGGCATTTTGATATGTTTTCCATCTCATGTTACTGATGTATCTTTTAAGGGTACCAAAGTATTTGATAATAGCTCCATAAAAAAAATCAGTTGGGATTTCTTAAAACGTCACTAAAATACACACAGACACAAATACAGAGGGAAGTATCATGCTTACATTCACATACATGTGAGTGCACGCACTGACACAAACATATATATATATATATATATATATATATATATATATATATATATATATATATATATATATGCTTATAATAATAAATAATAATAAATAATTTCGACCAATACGTATAAGTCGATTAGTGTGTTTAAATGTAGAATAGAGCACCGGCACGGTTTACTCTACCTGCTGTCACCCACGGTTGTGGTACGCTTCTATTGTTTCGAAACGCAGAGTAGACGAAACAGGGACAACTGCAGAAGTGGAATATTCCTTGTGTTGTATGTCTTGTACTCTGATTTTGTGTTGTTTGAGAAAAAGTACGTTTCCATGTTTTTGTTTTTATGTTTATGTTACTCATTGTGTTCAACGTTTGTTTTTGATGTCCTGTATCCATATATGAATGTATATATATAGATGTAGGTGTGTACATATATGTAGGTATATATGCATATATTTATATATTATTTATATATGTATCTGTATATATATATATGTATATTTGTATAAATGTATGTATATATGTATGTATATATTTATGTACGTGCGTATGTATGTATGTATGCATGTATGTATGTATGTATGTATGCAGGTACGTATGTATGTATATATTCTTTTCACAACTTGAAGCTCCTCTGGCATATGGAATTTGATGAATGAGGAAGTTTGATGGCGTTGTCTTAATCTGCGTTTGTTGCTGTTGGATAGGCTTATACAGAATTCTTGACATGGTGAAACCTAGAATGTGCTGAAGATAATTACATCCACACCTTGCAAACTCTCAGATTTTGGGGAGGATATTGATGAACAGTGGGTGCTTGAAATCAAAGCCGTCGCGGTATCCTGTCCTATGCAACGGTGCTCTGTTCTGCTGTTTCCAGAATTTTACAGCTGTATATCACTGCATATGTTTGCCACCTCCATTCTCGGCTGTAGAGGCTTAAATCGTTCAGCCTTTCCCATCGGATTGAAAGGGTCTTCTTTGTGTAACCTCGCTGAATTTTTGCGCGTTCTGTCGCTTTCGATGTATTCTACATTGTAGCGTACTATAGCTGTTTCTTAAGCAAGTTGAAAGGAATATTTAGGGTATCACTTATACTACCAACATGAAATGTGTGTGTCTCATATCAGTGTCTGTCGTGGTGAGATATTTAGGCCAATCCCGTTTGATGGTATCTTACTGAATGATTTTCCAGTTTGCTTCATGAAAGTTTAAACTGGAGGGATTTCGGATTCTTCTTATAAGCCGTATGTCTGCGGGTGCCTTGGATCCATACATAGAACCCCCCTATCATCTTGTGATCCGAGTCTAGTACCAATTTCCCTTTCTCACTATGGATGATATACCATTATGTGAAACAGAGATCCAGTATATTATTTGTGCTGGTTGTTTATTCCACTTTCGTCCACAGACGAAGTATGGTCAAGGTTGGGTAATGAGTTCATCTGTGCTTGCTAGCAGTTTTGTCCTTCCTGAGAGCATGAGGTCCTCGGGCTATCTAACATTGGATACCCAAGAGAAGTACACAGGTGTGTTTATCAATATTGTGGGGAACTGCTATCTTTGTGAAGCAGTCTTCACATTTGCCTGTGCGATTTCAATAACCGACTATATACTACATGCTATGATATCGATTTGTTTTATGTGTGCATTTTGAGAGTCATATATTGAGTTTCAATATGACAGCTGGACCTGGGACATGAGGACCTCACACTTAGGCATACACACGCTCACAAACACACACATTTTCTCACACACACACATACACTAACAAACGCAATACCATCTCATTCTCTCTCACACACACAAACGCACACATATATCTGTGTAAGAGTGAGTTCTCCTGTCTATGCAATTATGTTAACAATAGCATTTTCAAAATAATTACTGAATGTTGAGTTAAAACCACCTTAATTGCGATCACCAGAAGATGCAATATAATTCTCCGATTTCTAACCCTTGAAAATATTATAATAGGGGGGAAAGCAAAGAAATGTCATTTTCATAAAATTCAATAGATCGTTTGATAGGATCGTATTTCTTCAATGCAGGACACAAAAATCACAAAAGGAATGGTATTATGATAATTCCATAGCATAATATCATTCAAATTCTCGCCCCAGTGTCGAAAATCCATATAATTCTAATATTTGTAAAAGAAAAAGAAATAGGTGCAGAAGTGACTGTGTGCTAATGGGCTTCATCCCAACCACATGGGTCCGGGTTCAGTCCCACTGCGTGGCACCTTCAGCAAATTTCTTCTATAGTCTCGAGCTGACCAAACATTTGTGAGTAGATGTGGTAGAGGGAAACGGAAAGAAACCCGTCGTATATATATATAATATATACATATATTAATATATAAGTAGTTGAATGAATTATCTTAGTATGGATGGTTCGGTTAACCGATACCTGGGTAGCAAATTCACGTCAGAAAAACACGGTTGAAGCTACATGCCAAGGGCAGAGATCACGTGCTTTCGTGTGGAAATGTGTGTGTTTTTTAATACAAATAAATGAAAGAATGCAGTTGAACGACGATTTAACAAATAAAGGAATTTTGTTAAATCGTCGTTCAACTCCATTCTTTCATTTAATTATATTAATATATATATACATATATGAATGTTTGTATTTGTGTCTGTGTGTCTGTATGTGTGTGTGTGCGTGTATTTGTGTGTGTATGTATTTGTGCGTTTGTGTTCCCCCCCTCCCCGCAACGTTGCTTGAGAACCGATGCCGGCGGTTCGGCAAAAGTGCCTATAGTATAAGTGCTAGGATTACAAAGAATACGTTCTAGAGTCGATTCCTCCAACTACAAAAAAGTGCCCCAGCATGTCCGCAATCAAATGTCTGGAAGATGGAAAAGAAAAAAAGAGAAACAAAATAAATATATTTTGTGTATACATTTTGATGTTTTGGAATTCAGTGAGATGTAATTATTTCTTCGGAAACATATTTTGACATTGAAGAAACCACCCTACATTCCAATCCCATTCAACTCGTTTGTAAATAGTTTCCCCAAGACAAGTGCATGCAATAGTAAGCGATCTCAATCGTTTGTTGTGTTCATTGACCTATATCATTGTTTCTGTTTTAAAAACTCTTTGTAATGGGAGGAATATGCATTAAGCCATATTATATTTGGGGAGAAATGCTATAAAATGTGTACGTTTCTTTAGTTTGTTTCCACTTTCTAACATAGTTCTAATTAGGAAAATCTAGTTAAAATTGTTTACATTCAGAAACAAGTATAAACGTTCTGGGAGTGTCTTATTGTGTTTCTATATATGTGTCTGCACT
>NC_043015.1:10535938-10578438 GCF_006345805.1 Octopus sinensis
AAAAACATTTATGACTCACTGGTGAGGTCAGGTTCCCTTTATCAATGGCCAAAATTATATCATCTTAATTTATGTCAATGTAACCTCTTCCCTGCTTGAATATGCGAATTTGAAGAACACGTTAGGTTCATTTATTTGCTCAGATTCCAGTAGGGAAGAGAAATTTTGTTTAAGTTTCCATTTAGTATTTTCTTTGTATTCATGGGTTCTGCAGTCAGTGAGCCATTTGCTTCATGCAATGGTCTTGTAGCGCACCGAAGCAAATTCTTTTCCCCGAGAAAGAACAGCTGATAAAGAAGGCGAACCACATTCCTGGTACTAAAACAACTTCAGCAATAATCAGGCAGCAACAGTCGCTTCATTACACTAGAAGGAACAATATTACAGATTTAAGGAGTTTTTAAAATAATGAAAATAATACGCATATTGAAGGAGACGAGTAGGTACGTTGCATCACCAAAAATATATACCCATTTAAGAAATACCCATTTAAAAACATAACCGTGTGGCAATAATAATTGGAAGAAGGCGGCGAGCTGGCAGAAACGTTAGCACACCGGGCGAAATATTTGCGGTAGTTCTTCTGCTGCTACGTTCTAAGTTCAAATTCCCCCGAGGTCGACTTTGCCTGTTATCCTTTAGGGGTCGGTTAAATAAGTACCAGCTACGTACTGGGGTCGATATAATCAACTTAATCTAATTCGTTTGTCTGTTCTTGTTTGTCCCCTCTGTGTGTAGCCCCTTGTGGGCAGTAAAGAAATAAATAATAATTGAAAGATCTGAAAAGCAATTACCCAAGTAAATAAAATCAGAGTTGTTTTACCAATATATATATATTGGTAAAAACGGTAAGATAGCAAAAGAAAGAAAGATACCTCAATATTATGTAAATAGAGGAAATTTATCTATAAAATAATATGTTACACTACTGAAGCGATAGTGTTGTGGATTTCCGCTTCGGCATCTGAAACTCAGAGATTTATCTTGACTATTGAGTAATGTAACATATATTTTATATGTATATATACACATACGTGAATCTGTGTATGAGATTGCATATGTGTGAAATTGTATGATGTGTACATCAGTTGCTATAGATTCTGCTCATACATATAGCTTGATATGGCTACACGAGCTTAGATTCAATAATGAAAAGGTACATGAATCTATAAAGGCACTCATGCATTTATGTCTCAATGAATGCGTGGGAGTATAGATTCGTACATTTAACCGTACATTTTGTTAAGCCTAAATTAGGTCGTATGCTTTAGTCGGACAATCAAGTTTTAGCAACCTATGCAGAACCTTGATAGACCTTTTCAAATTAAACCAAAGCAATATGAGAAAATTACATTCTGTTTTTTTTCTCATTTGACGAGTGATTACGTTTGCAAATGATTTTCTTCAGAAAATAAAACATTTACCCTGTTACTAATAAGAAAGCTAGCTTGAAGGGTGATGTTTGGCTATATTGTACCAGTTGGCAAATGCTTGTATAGACGAATACAATAGTCAGGTTTCTCATACACTACTTTTAATACCTTTGTGATTCAAAGCCATCTTTGCGAACTGTGCATTGGATAACACGGTGTACTGAGTTTTACATGTATATAATTTATTTTCCTAGATAGAAACGTACACACATACTCTCTCTCGTCCTTTCTCTGTACCTATTTGATTCTCTCTCTCTTTATCACACACATGCACAATAATACACACCTGCATAAATACATATATATATATATATATCTTTGTATGTATATATATATATATGTATATATGTATATATGTATATATGTATATATATATATATACCAATTAAGGACTGAACACGAAAAGGTGGACAGTCAACATGCTAGATATAGACGTCAATCGCCATTCTCCACAAAGATTTTGTTCTTTGTGGAGAATGGCGATTTGACGTCTATATCTAGCATGTTGACTGTCCACCTTTTCGTGTTCAGTCCTTAATTGGTATATATAAATATTTTAATCTTCGGATTCTTTTTAATGTGCTAGACCACTGTTTTAATTGACTAATATCAATTTCTACCCTTAATTTTTAAATATGTATATATATATATATATATATATATATATATATATATATATATATATATATATATATATGTGTGTGTGTGTGTGTGTGTGGTGTGTGTGTATGTATCTATATATATCCAGTAACGAATTGAAAACCCGTATTGTGTAAACAGCTGAAAGTCAATACAGACAAGACAAGTTGACATCGATCCCACTCATGAGTGATGTGGTTTAACAGTAGCCAGCATAAAGAAGGAGTCAACCTTCAGGCACCATACAACCGGCTGAATATATGCGGTCGATTTATATATATATATATATATATATATATATATACAGAGAGAGACAGAAAGAGACAGAGAGAGAGAGTGAGAGAGTGAGGGATGTATACTTTTTGGCAACATATAATTGCATTCGTAAAGTTACTATAGCCATCCTTGATCTCTTATAGTAAGGGAATTTTTTATTTCTTTATTACGTATTGAATGAAAAGGAAAAACAAAACATGTTCCCTTTAAGCTATTACTTCCTTAAATATTTTGGTCATGTTTTCAGCTATATTGCCTTAATTTGAGTTTCCAATCCTTCAATTGATAAGTAAACGCACACCAACAAGCAATAGACTGAACTTGAGGCAATGAAAGAAAGTTCCAATGTAAACACGAATGTTGGAAACGTTGTGGCTAATACTCTTTACAGAGGTTACACATATATTAAAGATATTGTAATTCATACAATGCACGCTATCACAATTAGACAATTGTGTCCATCAGGATCTTTTAAGATATTCCAAAAGAAATTTGTTTGTATAACTCTGAATACTTTAACCATGACAAAATACACAAGTTAAAGACAATAATGCATGGTATATAAAAAATACAATGGGGAAAACTCAAATACATAGACCTAAGTGGTCTTGATGCTGGCATAAGTTCCTTACTTTTCCTGATGAGAAGGCGGCATAATGCACCCCTTATTCATTCGAAAATAGGAAAATGCAGCCTTCGAAACATATGTCGAAAATAAAATAAAGGAATTTTGTTAATTCGTCGTTCAACTCATTTCTTTCATTTATTTGTATTTAAAAAAACACACAAATTTCCACACGATAGCACGTGATCTCTGCCCTAGGCATGTAGCTTCAACCGTGTTTTTCTGACGTGAATTTGCTACCCAGGTATCGGTTAACCGAATTATCCATAATAAGATAATTCATTGAACTACTCAATATTCATATGTATATATATATATATATATATATATATATAATATATATATATATATATATATATATATATATATATATGTGTGTATATATATATATATATATATATATAATATATATATACATATATATAATACATACATATATATATATAGTGGAGGCACATGGCCTAGTGTTTAGAGAAGCGGACTCGCGGTCGAGGGATCGCTGGTTCGAATCTCAGACCGGGTGATGTGTGTTTATGAGCGAAACACATAAGCTCCACGCGGCTCCGGCAGAAGGTAATGGCGAATTTCTGCTGACTCTTTCGCACAACTTTCTCTCACCCTTTCCACCTGCATCTTGCAGCACACCTGCGACGGACTGGCATCCCGTCCAGGTGGGGAACCTATACGCCAAGGAAACCGGGAGACAGGCCCTTATGAGCCAGGCATTGCTCGAGAAGGAATATATATATATATATATATATATATATATATATATATATATATATATAATATATATATATATATATATAAATTAGAGAAAACCACTAGTATGCAATTCAAACAATGATAGATATAAACCAAATCATAACTAAAAAATAAAATATAGATCACAAAAAATACAACAATGAAGTATGTTTCATGGGTATACTTTAATATATATACACACACGAAAGCACACAAATATGTGTACATAGATGAATAGGTAGATAGATATATAGATATCATTAAATTGCATAAGAATGTGTATATTAGTGCGTTTGCATGTGTCTACATATAAATGCAATGAGGTAGCGAATATGGGTGCGTATATATTGTATTTCGTGCTGAATCGATGCATACCGACATTTAACATCATAGATTGATCGAACATGCTCTATGTACATATATATATAATATATATATATATATATATATATATATATATATTATATATACATATATATGTACATATATGTATATATTATATATATATTATAATATGTAATATAAGTATATATATATATATATATGTGTATAAAATATACATGTATATATCTATATATGTATATGCATACATACATTCATAAAGAAGCAGAATAAATAATAAATATGTTTCGTGTATATAATGCTTTTCTGCCTATGTCAATGCCTCCAAACTTTTATATGAGATGATGGAATTATGCTTATGTATGCGTAAACACAAGCACGTAAACACATTTACATACAAGTACATAAACGCAGATACATACAAGCACGGTTATGTATGTGTGTACTTATATGCGTATAGATATAAGTATAATACTTACAAGACTACACATATTTCCTTTGTGTGCGTCTTTCGAATACAGGCAGTTACATTTGATGTTCTGTATGTAAGTATTGGGATCTATATATATATATATATATATATATATATATATATATATATATATATATGTATAAAGCGTACGTGTATTGCGTGCAGAGGCGCACACTGGAACTCATTTTCTCATACTAATAATATTAATATATGCCTATAATTATATGTATGTGCATATGTATGTATGCGTCTGAGTGTATATATGTATATGTATGTGTGACTGTATATATATGTATATACACATAAATATTATATATATATATATATATATATATTACATATACATATACATGTACATATGCGCACTCACACAGTTATATATATATATATATATATATATAATATATATATATAATATATATATATATATATATATATATGTATGTATATACTGAGAATAATTTGATTCCTGCATTAGACATTAAACCAAAGTAAATTGGAAAGCATTTCAAGATTCTAATATTTTTCCATCTCACGAGGTTTCGTTCCATTATAAGAGCCGATTCCTACGTGGAATTCACTTTATGTATGTAATTGAAATAAATAGATGAATAAATAGACAAATAAATATATCTTCTTTCTGCCACATTTTAATATAAAAAGGATATAATAAATGAAAAGAATAAAAAAAAATATAATAGATATATGAACCGCATGCCCCAATCAATATTGTCAGTTAACATTTAGACCCATTGCTACTCAAGCAATTCATCTAGAAATTGTATTTCTGCTGCATGCTATCATTTGGTGAATCTGAGAAGCATAGAACTTCTGAAATATGAAATCAAATTCGAAGATGGTCACCCCATAAAAGTGAGCTAAATGTAAGCTCAGTTGAAAGGAGGTTAATTAATTGCGAATACGTTATTTCCTACGTAATCAACCAGCAAGTCTTTATATTTAGAGGAAGCCATGAACTAGATTTGGAATAATAATCTCCTAGAATACGCTTAAAGAGTTTTCTATACTAAACCCTAATTTACGCGATGGTCTAAAATGGTGTTGGCATAATAAATGCAATATGTTTAATGTCTCCACATCATAATAATCTTCGAAACAAATATTCACATCCCAGATTTATATGTATTTATATGTATTCAAGTCGGTTAATATATTCGTAAGAAGCTATTCCTCCTTCCTAACAATATGCTTAGATGCGTGTAACAATAATAACTTAGAAAGTTATATATTTGTAGCAGCGGAACTCAGCGTTGGTCAGAACATTTCATATTTTTGTTTTTAAGGATATATCATCCATATAACCCATTCCCCACGCGAACTCATTGCTTTAATAGCCACTATATATATAGTGATGTAAATTTATTGCATATACTAATTTACATTTTAAACACATACGAAAATATTATCTGTTGATAAAGGAGCAAAACATTCCCGAAATATTGCATATACAACAATTACCCATTCCTTCATTTTCGATCTCATTGTTTTTTAATATCACACGTCTCGGGTACGAAACGTCGAAACAATATAGGTGCTGGTTATAAATCACTAGCGATAAACTTAAAATGTCTTTATTGCTCTGCTAACACAGCAGTATACGGTATTGGATTGTAAAAATGCTATTTTGTAGCATATTATTTTTGCATAGCAAAATACCTTATGGAAAGACAAGTGGCTACGTCGGTAGTGCGTTGCTCTCACTGTCATCAAATCGTGAGTTTGATTCCAGGACGGAGTGTTGTGTTCTTGAGCATAACAGTTCATATCTGTTTGTTCTAGCGCTGTATGGCGACCGCTATGTCAAAGACAAGACCCTACATTTCCTCTGCGTTTCATAAAATGCGATTAAAGGTGGTTGATTAAGAAAGACCGTCTTCGTAAATACATCACGAGCAACGTCTACAGAAACAGACCATGGGTTAGAAGATTCTAGCCTAATTCCTTGCAGAGGCGTCATACACCAGGAGTAGTAATTCACCAACAGTGGATTCAGCGACGCGTTTTTGCAGAGCATGTCACTACTACTACAACTGCAGCAACAAAAACTACTACTACTACTACTACTACTACTACTACTACTACTACTATTATTATTTCTTATTTATAGAAAACTCATATAAATTAATGTATTATCTTGGATTGCAATGTTCATTGTATTGCCAGTAAAACCAACTACTCTTAATTGAGAAAACATTTGCCCGGGTATTTTCAAGAGTAGTTTATATATTTCTGCATTTAATATGTACGCATAATGTACTTATTTATCATTTCACAATGAATTCGCTGGTATATCACACGCATCGAGCTGTAACTTAAGACCGAATAACTTGGTAGTTAAAGAGGCCTGCCAAGAAATTTATTTCTAAAACGTGGAAATTAATTTCATATGAGAAAAAAAATCGATCCATTTTATTCTTATATTTTAATATGGTTTGATTAGAATGATTTTCAACACACAGATATTCCCCGTCTCTCTCTCTCTCTCTTTCTTTCCCCCTCTCTCTCTTTCCCTCTCTCTCTTTCTCTCTCTCTCTCTCTCTCTCTCACTCTCTCTCTCTCCCTCGCAAACACACATATTATATTTCACTTTCAATATAAGCCACATACGTATCCAACTGATTGCTAAGGATTACTTATTCATATCAGATTTGGTAGAGATAGACAAGCAATCTCTTCAAATCCTATGTAATTTTTTTAGTCACTCTGAAGAAAGTGCTCACCAAACTGAATTGCCTCTCGATGTTTTATAAACGTGCTTCACTAAGTCAGCATAACTGGTATAGCTACTATTACATTTATGTCAATCTACAACATTGATTTTATCACAATATTTAATAGTTTTCATTTTTTAATTAAATCTCACTACAAAATTGCTACATTGTAGCAACGAACGACTTAACTATAGATATACATTTTCCTTTATTGAAGTGTGCTAACATTTCACTCTTATTTCTTCTACCACATTTTTCATATTTCTTTCTCATTCCCTATATATATATATATATATATATATATATATATATATTTAGTTTCATTTTTTTCTAAATTTCTACTTCTGATTTGAAAAGTCTCCTTTTTATTCTTTCTTTATCTCCGCAAGGTTATCATGCATCAGGTAAGAAAATATATGACTAGTTTCCAAATCCCTGACGTAACTGAACAGCAGGGAGCAACATGAATTCAATATAAAATTTCTTAGATATCTACGTCCGCAATAGATTATATTTCATCCTCATATATATATATATATATATTATATATATATATTATATATATATATATACTACAATCGTGTGTGTATATATTTATATTTATATATTCTGATATAGATATATATATATACACATATATGTTAATTTATATATATATATATATGAATATACTACAAGTTTGTTCGTGTATACATATATATTTTTATATATGTTGATATAGATATAGATATAGACATAGATATATATGCACATATATGTGAATATATATATATATATTATATATATATGTAAATGTGCGTATGTATATTATACGTTTTTTGTAGCTATATATGCGTGCGTCGTTATGTGTGTGTGTCGTTATGTGTGTGTGTTTATCTTATATAAGCATATATGCATATTTTACTTTTTACCCCACAACTACTCTGATATTCTTCTCCAGTGTTATTGTTTTGTTTCATCTGCATTTCAACATTCGCTATTCACATAGCGTCTATTCATACTGAATTGTATGGAGACTGAGGTTCATATTCTCGCTTTTTTTATATACATATATTTCAAATTTCACTTCCTTACAATATGCTTCGAAAAGTTATGGAAAACACTCATGTGATAAACTCCATAAGAGATATATTGTCATGACAGAACGGCATTCCGATAATGCATGATCAGCATGGCCACACATGTGCTAAAATGAAGCAGGAACAAAAAAAGAATATATGTTCTCAAACATGATTCTAACCCAACCGAAATCACCGCTACGTGGTAGGAACGCATATGCACACAGATTCACACATACGGAGATTTTTTAAAATACATTTACACATATATCAGTACGTAAGAACACATACACATGCATATATGTAAAATGTATGTATGTATGTATGTATGTATGTATGTATGTATGTATGTATGTATGTATGTATGTATGTTTTATATATGTATGTATGAATATATGCATGTATACACATATTTGAGTATGTATATAAATATTTATGCATATATACATATGTGTATATTTACATGTATAAACACAGACTTTTACACACACACACACACACACACACGTACATATATATATATATATATATATATATATATATATATATAATATATATATATATTATATGCTACTTCACAAATGTAAGAACATTTGGTAGCAGTTAAATATAATAGTTTACAATAGTGTGATTTGGCTCCATGCAACTGAAAATTTCCTAGGCTCGTAGACACTGTTATTAAATAAAACATTTTACGCATATATATATATTATATATATATATATATATATATATATATATATATATTATATATATATATATATATATATATATATATATATATATATATAATATATACATAAATATATACAAATATATATACGTATATATATATACATAAGTGTCGTTTTGGGATTTGGTTTGCCAGATACTTTATGTGAGTTCGTGTGTTGAAGTATATTTTGTTGTGTCATTCTTGTTTTGTGCCTTATAATTTAACACACTCACCAGTAAAATTTCCTCTAATTTTTTTATTATTTTTCTAAAAGTTTTAATTGCGTCTTGGAACCTTTTCCATAGTCGTTGGCTGTGTCCGCTACTCACACTGCGTTCCTTTTTTTTCTGTGCGCATGTGTATGGAGCAGTGTGTGTGTATGTATGTATGCATCTATAGACATGGATTTTGCTTTAGAGAAATGCATTCAGGTAGTCTGTGAGAGTGAAGTGTAGTTCTGTAATGTCAACGCGAGGGAAGTGGGCTCTTTCCTCAGACTAAGCTAGAGCAGGAACTATTTAGATGACCATGACCTCAGTAGATTCTCCCCCGCCAGGTCACAGAGTGGAATACCACACACCATCACTTCAGCGGTGAAAAGAAGCATCACAGTACGCTTGAGTGGCTGGAACGCACCCGCACAAAACCCTGAGAACAACAATCAGGTGAAAGAAATAATTGCATATGCAATAGGTGCCAGTGTAAAAACCAACTTGAAGAACCACGCAGTAAAGTTTAATAAAAAAAAAAAATATACATACAGGTTCAAGGTGCAGCCATCTGTGTCAGTGTGGCTGGAAATGTTGCCGGCCTCTTCAAGACCTGGTGGGACAGAAAACTTAATTAAATGCTAGCAGAACAGTCCACATCTCTTCTACTCTTCAGTAGATATGTAGATGGCATAATAGTTAGGACCATCTCTAGTAGCGGTAGAGCATCCACCAAGTAGCTAACTCCATCCACCAAAGTATCGAGGTAATTATAGACTATCCCCACTAAGCACCCCAGCAATAAACTACCCATACTTCATACTGTACTTTAGTTAGAGACTGCGAACAATAGTGTGCAGCTCTTCGACTCCTATTTCATGAATCCTATAGCTTCAAAATATGTTGTTCAGAAGAACTCAGTTTTCTCACAGAACATGAAAATTTATATACTGATAGCAGACTTAGTTAGGATAAAGATAGAGAAACAAAGATTGGAATAGAATACAAAGACCCTGTGTCAAAGCAAACAGGGCGAAAACTTGGTATAAAACCGACAAATATCAAGGAGTGATGTTTATAGAGGCCACAGCCCATGGAAAACTAGTTCGTAGATTTAGGAAAGCTCTTGAGGAGACTAAACTCAACATTAATATTGTGAAAAAGCCATGGAACTCCGTCGGTTCATAACTATGTAAGACGTACCCCTTTGAGAATACCATATGTACTAATGAAACTGCATGACATGTAGAATTAGCCCTGACATTAACTCGAAATGAAGTTTATAGCATAAAATGCATAGAATGTGCTTAAAAAGACATCAACGTGACAAACATAGGAAGACTTCTAGGAGCATTGAGAAACGACTAAATGGAATTTGAGACAATATGACGACAAAAAACATTGCTCCGTACTCTACTAACATGCAAAGGACCTACATGCAGGTAACCTGCCTCAACTTGACATCTTCATCTTATCCAAGCACTCAAAGAAACCAACACTCAGACAAATACGGGAGTCCGTCCTCATAAATGAAATTTTCCCTGTATTAAATAGGAAATATACATAGTAGATATCATATGCTCATATCCACAGTTTACACAGATAGAGTAGAATAGTTAGTAGGCTGTTATGTAGAGATATGTATGCATGTGTGTGGGGGGTTTATGTATATATACGTAGATAGATGTATGTATGTAGGTGGGTGTATGACTATATATATGTATATCCACATGTATGTAAGTATATGGATATGAAAGTAAACAGATCAACATACAGACGGATAGTTACAAACAAGACAACATACACAAATGAAGAGTGAAGCACATAGCCATATATATACACACACTTTACTTCACAAAGGGATACATATTGGGACACACCTTCACACGGACATGCGCATCCATGCATTCAAATACCTTACATAGTTGCAAAACACACACACTCACACACACACACACACACACACACACACACACACTGATCCAAACAAATGCGCACAAACAAACAAAAAGGAACGCAGTGTGAGGAACGGACAGAGTCAACAACTATACAAAAAGTTGCAAGACGAAACGAAACTTTTTAGAAACATAAAGAAATAAGTGAAAAATTTACCAGTGAGTGTGTTAAATTATAAGGCACAAAAGAAAATGGCTCCCCCAGACACAATAATAACAAGGAATAATAAGTATTCCATGTTATCACGGCATTTATATCCAGTAAAATAATATTAATACATATATTATTTTATGGATATAACTTTCTATGTGTATTCCATGCAATACGGCTATCCTGGAAAAGGAGTTACGGTTCTATTGGTAAAATCCCAAATATGTATATATATATATATATATATATATTATATATATATATAATATATATATATATTATATATACATATATTAGGTTGTCCGGAAAGTCCGTGCCGATTCATTGTAGTTTACCTTTCGTCTTATTTTAGAACATGTTTAAATCCATAAAATAGGATTTCACTACACCTCCATTTGGAGCACAGTTTAAGCTATCTTTTCCTGGAAGAAGGTTTATGTTCCTATAACCTGTGTTAAATCTGTAACCCTTGAAAATGGAAGAAAAGGAATTTCTTTTTCGGCACTTGATACTTTTCTTCTTCCGTAAAGAGAAAAATGCCTCACAAGCAACCAAAGAAATATGCCCAGTTTACGATGATGTTTCTTTATCCGAAAGAACTTTACGGAAGTTGTTCGCCTTGTTGATAAAGAGCGATCAGGCACAACATCTACTACAGATGATGACCAAATCAAGTCATTAATTGAGAATAACTCACATTGCACAAACTAAGAATTGGCAGAAAATACTCAACTTATCAAAATCACTCGTTCATGGGCATTTGGTAAAGCTTGGGTAATGGCAAGTATTTATTGACTTTTCTTCTTTTCTTTAAAATTTGGGCACGAACTTTCCGGACAGCCCATGAGATATATCGAGATGCAGATATAGATATATATCATGCGTGTGTGTACATGAGTGTGCCTGTGTGTCTGTGTGTGTCTCTCTCTCTCTGCATGTCTGCATATGCTCGTATATGCATAGGCATGTATATATGCACATATCCCTTTACCTTGATCGGTACAATAAATAATAGTTTGAAATTTGGCCACATGGCCAGTAATTTTGTGATAGGCTGTAAGTCGTTTATATCGATACGATAGCTCAAGAGCTACTTAATTCATCGATCGCGATCATAGTTGATAACAATGTCGATCTCTTGGGATCTGAAGTCAGAAGATAAAAACTGTTGGAATAATGCTACATAGTTTGTCCAACGTTCTAACTATACTGACAGATCGTCACCTTAAAACAAACTTTTCTATTTATTATAGTTTGTTAATAAAGTCACTGGCCCAAAGATATAGAATAAATTCATCAAGTATCTAAGACAAAAAATGGCTTCTACTTAATAGCAAACGTGAAGTGTTACATTATATTCTTTGGTGTCGTATGGAATCTACATTTAATGTAACAGATATTTATTTAATTGAGTACGCCCTTAAGCTATACTCTCTTGCAAACTTTATATCTTAGCTTGTACAGGAACATGCCATCACATTTATATGCATGTCTAACAAGTATGTTGTTATCTATGTTATAGCATGTAATTTAGAATTACTATAAACAATGTCCCATTATATGGTCTATTATTATACCACTAGATTAGCTTAAAGTGCCAAAAATATACTCAAAGTTAGTTTGAAATTGGGAGCTACACCTACATATTCCGCATTATAGTAGTCAACTTTAAATTATGCCTTCCATTGTACACAAGCAGCGGCAGACGAATTTTGACACATTTTGAAGAGAGATATAGTTGCTGAAATGTATTTTTGTATCAAATATTTAAATTGATATCTTAAATCTATTCGTATGTGTACGTGTGTGTGTGCACGTGCGCATGTGTGACTTGGATTTTGTAATTTACGAAATCTAATTACTTTTGGTTACCCTGATATTGGATACCTTTTACAGACACCTTCACTTAAAAAAAAATACTCCACCTTATGATGGACTATTGGTCATCGCTATCAACCCGATCTCAGTATCATAATGGCTCGCGTATGTAACAGCTAACGATTAAAATCATCAACTGCCACACTATTAGCAATGGATACCACAAGCATCGATCGTTTATAATTCTATCAACTCGACGTCAATGTGATTTTCGATTTTTGAACATCAAATGTGATATTGTAATCTTTTGCCAGAATTTTGTCAAATTCACCCACCATTCCGTCTTACGTTACTTGCCTGCAAATGTGTTCCATACTAGCCGCAACCGCTGATACTCCACTTGATAAAATTAGCCTAGAGTTTGCCCTGAAGGCCACATACCTTTGTCTTCAAAAGGAAAGGACACACTTGATAATGTAATTAGATACCATAAACATTGATAAAACTTGGGTGGCGCCATAGGTAGAACACATATTTGGCGCTAAGCATAATCTAGTGCTGTCGCATTTCGCTTGATAAGCAACGAACATCACCCGATGCGTGATAATTGAAGGGCAACTCGAGAAATAATTTCAGTACTGGAACCACCGGATTTCTCAAATAACTAATGGTTTCCTAGCGTTTGAGAAGCATTTACTGTTTTACATCTCACTAATTATCTATGCTTTGATTTCTCAATCACTCTGAATGGTGCGAAGTTAGTGTTCATCACTAGGAATTTTCTGTGCTCTCCCCTAATGATGAAAATCCAAATATCACTACACAGGACTATGGTTAAATTTACAACAAACTACTAGTAAACAAAATACTCGAACACTGTTGAAATTACTAGTATTTGTAACAAATTAATATGCTAATTTTAATTTGTTTGTATAAGAAAACTCATTAGTAAACGAGACTCGCAAATATTTATGTTATTAACTGGCTAGAATCTTATTTCAAATCATTATTCGTTTACCTACCATGATAGATGTTTTAGCAAATATTGTTCGTATATTACATTTAATATTATATAAAACAGTAGAATGTGAGAACATCACTGATGATCTGCATAAGGAAATTGTATTACAAATATATAATTCGAGCTTCTGAATAAATGTTACACTGTAAAGAAAAATATGAATCAATTTTTCCTGTCGGAAAAAATGCAATTATCCAGTAACATTTGTAGATATATCATGTCTCTCCAAGAAAATAGTTCTGCTCGAAATTTTAAACTCATTTCCTTTGTCATAGTATGTAATTTAGTCCAATGTTTGAACTTAATTTATAAATGGTTTGTAAATAAATAATCGTCTGTACAGGAAAGGAATATAGCTATATATCCCAACTGATTCAATAGTTAGTAATCTGCTTGTCAATAACTTACCGTTCATTCATTTACCTTTCAGATAATGTAATAACATCCTTTATTCTTAAGTTTCGAGACAGAATGAGTTATGTTCCTTATATAAAAGCAGACGTTTTCAATGTAAATGTGTTTTGTATGATCCTTAGAGCTATACACCTATTGATTAGAAGTGGAAAGTTAAATTAAGACATGCAATCTGTTCGTTAAATAGTCATTACTCTAATTTGGTGCCGAAAATGTATATTACATCTATTATATACATATGTCGTCAGTTGTACCAAATAGTGTAAAATATATCAAGTTGCAAACTGCAAACAAAGGCAAGCTAATAACAAAATATAGAGAATGAGCAAACATAGAAAGAAAAAATATCAATATATCTCGTATAAAATGTGCAGCCATTGTAGGAAATCTAAATTGCCTTATGAAGATATAAATAAAAATGTTATTAGATAAATGTTTTTCGCTAATATCGTATCGTATTGGTGCGGCAATTGGTTTTTATTAGCTTACCTAATCTGTATATCACTAAACAAAATGTCAATATTCTATCAGTATTTGGTTTATCATTTAATATGTCTTTAAAATATACGCTAAGCCTTCAACTGAAGCATATGCCAAACGAAAACAAAAATAAACAAATACACAAATGTTTCGGGAAAAGTCAATAATATATAGTTTCTGTAAATTCCTCTGGAATTAGTGAATAGAAATATGTTATTAATATGTTATACTGCATGATTTTCGATTTATTTTCTTTACTTTTTTTTGTAATTATGTATACACTAATGTCCTCTCTGTGCGCAAATTGTATTACAAAAAAAAAACTGGCCTGAACAATTTTATGTCTTACTATTACACTCATAGAGATATTTCATATAATAATTTTCTCATTTTTTTTTTCTGAAAGAGTAATCCCTGCTTTTCCTAATATTTCTCTTCTCACATTTTGAATCATATATCAGTTTTTTCCCTTGAATTTTGTGCATATTATGTCTATCTTTTATTCGTCTTTGAATATAACTAATACTATATTTCATCTCTTGAGATATCCACATATTCCGTTACATAATAAAGAATTCTTATCTATTTCCCTAGATTTCTCTTCAGTTGCTTTAACTTTTATATTTAATTGAACAAATACTACTTGTCAGTCTATCTCCGCATATTTCAATATATATTTCCCAGTATCAACTTGACGTCTAACGCGTTTAGTATTTATGTATCTTATTATAAAATACGGATCTATCCCATTTCAATCACATATTTTTTTGAATTAATTATTTTTAACTAAACAGTCTGAAACTTCGAATACTTATAGAATTTCTCACTTAGAACACGGTCGCTGTACCCTGAACGTTTTTGACAAAATGTCCTACTTTAGAAGTTATTTCGTGTTAAATTTGTCGTATTTGGCTAATTTCAACCTATCAACGACGTGAACTCGGTTGAAGGAAGCTACTGCTGTTTGCGATATTAATCGAAGTAGAACAACTTCCGGGTCATCTCTAAAAGTCACCACTCTGTTCTATTCGTCGCATTTAACCTTCCTTTCTAGTCAGCACCGTGTATTCCTTACTCTTTCCCTCCCTCTATTCGTCACCGTCAGCCTTCCTTCTTTTCTAGTCCGCACCGTGCTTTCCTTAATTTTTCCCTCCCTCTATTCGTCACTTTTATCCTCCCTTCTTTCTAGTCAACACCGTGCATTCCTTACTCTTTTTCTCCCTTATACACTATGAACTAACAACCAGAGACCGAACTTGTCTCTGCCACTTCAATTACCGTATTTTTCGGGTGTATATGCCGCTATTAGTTTTGTTTTACTTTCATGTTTCGATAATGTTATTTTTAATCTAATAAAAACTTTTAGATTTATTTCTTTATTGCCCACAGGGGGCTAAACATAGAGGGCACAATCAAGGACAGACAAATGGATTAATTCGATTACTTAGACCCCAGTTTGTAACTGGTACATATTTAATCGACCCCGAAAGGATAAAAGGCTAAGTCGACCTCGGCAGAATTTAACCTCAGAACGTAACGGCAGACGAAATACCGCTTAGCATTTCAGCGGGCGGGCTAATGTTTCTGCCAGCTCGCAGCCTTAATAAAGATTTTTATATTGACGAAATATGTTTGCTGTTGATAAAATCATGACAATAATAATACATCTCATAGTTGTAAAATCAGGCATTTTGAAACTACATGTACGTCAACAACAACAAAAGGTTAGCAGCGGACTTGTTGCTCTATGGTGTTGATACTTCGAACAGAGTGTTGACATTTAGTAGAGACGACCTGGAAGTTGTTTTTCTTCGATTACTATCTCAAATATCAGTAACTTTCTTCAACCGAAAATACGTCGTTGATTGGTTGAAATACGACAATTTTAACACAGAATAACTTCTAAAATAGGGAACGTTGTGAAAAACTTTCAGAGTGAAGCGTATTCTACGTGAGAAATTCTACCAGTATTCGAAGGTTCACAACTATTTAGTTAAAAAATATTAATTAAAAAATATGTAATTGAGATGGAATAGATCCTAAAATATATTTTTATAATTATTTCTAGGTTTAGTAGTTCCTATAGATTAGTAGTTTATTTTTGCTTTTGTTTCTTTTTCTTTGTGATACGTGTTTTATGATATATAACTGGGCACATACACTTAAATTGAAACAAATGCGATTAACATTTCAAATTTAATGATTTAATGGAAATATTTATATAATTTGCTGAAGTTTGGGTGCGATAGTTCGCATCTATGGTAAGTGGGGTCTCGGGTGGATGTGGCCATCGAAAACGGTCATTACGATGGGCGAATAAAATTAGAAATTATAACGAATATAAGAAACACAGAGGAAAACAAGAATGAAGAATAATATTCTGGAAAAAAACGCTGTGAAAATACATAATAAAATGGACCTATATTTGTAAAGCATAGATGGCTGTACACAAAATCGGAGAGGGTTATTGTCACGTATTTCATAACAGCTGTATTCTTAACAAGTGGTCGGGGCGATGTTAATTTCTAATAACAAAACATATATTGCAACAGAAGTAGCATAACAAAATAGCATCAGTTCTATGTAACTGGCCGGTTATCAATCTTAAACTGTAATTTATGATTCAATGCAAGCATTTGCATAGATTGCGAGTTATGATATTCAATGCGAAACCTAAGATATTTATTAATTTGGTGCATGCCTTACGTTAATCTCATTTTAGATTGATATCATCCTGTAGCTATCCTTGGCTATATGTATAGTAGATATGCATGTATATCAAAGGAGGACACAAGTAAATTACCTAGTAGCAAAAGCACGCGTTCTATGCTGTAATCTACCAATGCAACAATAAAATGCTGCCAAAACAGGAGTTGTAAACTTTTAACACCACTTACGTTCTACTGATATACACACGTGGTCCCAATCTACGGTTTATATTGGTTCGGATCTACGGTTTATATTGAATTTGGTAGCTCTCTCTATATAATTATACGTGTTTGTTCGTATATATTTATATATATTTGTGTATGTGTGTATATATGTATGTATGTATGTAATTCGCGTAAGTGTCCAACTGTCCCTATCTGTAGGTTTTGGTTTTCTTCCGGAGCTTTGTTTCAACGATGTTCTTTTCCCTCCTTCCCAAAGGCGGTCATTAATTTCGGGAGAGTACTTCTTGATACACCAAATATTTCGGCTTTTTTCGTTCCACTAGCACCTGCCATACGAGCACCAATAATTCGCACTTTTTGAAAGTCCGATGCATCTGTAATTCTAATGAGTTTAAAATTCCCTTTTTCCAGTTATATCTGAAAAGAAGTAGCAATTTTAGCATAATATATAAAGGAACACTGATAATAAATAAAAAAGACATACAAATAAACAAGCTTTTGATGTTTTTATAGATATTTCAGACTTGTGATGCTAAGATGCTGGTGTTTCCATTATTTTATCCTACCCCTGTATGTATGTGTGTATGTATATATGTATGTATGTATGTATGTATGTATGTATGTATGCATGTATATATGTATGTATGCATGTATGTATGTATTATGTACGTATGTAGTGGTACACACGTATATTCCACATCATCTTTACAGCATCCTTCTTCTAAATTCGCTTGAAATACATTGATCTGTCTTGGTCCAATTTAGAAGACGTTTTTCCAAGATGCCGTTCAATATGGCTGAATGTGAAAACACAGCTTCATGAAGCGATCACAACTCCGCCAGTGTAAGACAAATTTGAAGAAAGAATACATCATGATATATATGATTTCTTGATTATATCATATATACGCATGTATGCAATTTCATGTCAATTTTTCTTTATTAATGTAAGTTTACATAAGTCTAACGGTTTTTGCATGGACTGTTAAAATACAACTATGAGTAAATTATCGCATATTTGTCATTTAAAAATGGTGGATGACCGTTATGAGTCGCTAATACTACTGATTACACTGAACGCTGTTTAGCTGTAAACTTTGCATATATTATATCTAAATTATATTTGGACTTATATTATTTTACCCAATCTTCTGCAACTTTAAATAGTTACTCAATTATATAATGTTTTCAATATTCAGATAAGTATGATAAATAGGTATCTGTGCAATTATAGATGAACAATTAAATGGTTCGACTAGATTAAGATAAATCACAATTTCGAATACGATTCCCCTTATTATTGTCTTACACTTTTCACTTATTTTACAGTTATCATAAAGCAACACAACCTACAAACGTGTGGTCGATTAAATCAAGCTGTATGCTTATTTTATAGACTAACGTATATCTGTAAATATTTAAGGGTTGTATAGGAAAGTAGCCTCGAGCGTAGCTTGGATTCCGAACTCAAAATCACCCAGCAACATACTACAATGTGATTTGATATGTTGATCTACCGATTACAGCACTCATACATGGTCATATATTTTCCCTACCTCCTCGTTCTTTGCAACAAGAGATTGCATTTTACGCAAGAGTGTCATACACTTATGGGATCTAGTATTTTTGTAAAGCAATCGCATTTTTATAATATTGTTAGACATCGTGTAATAGACATTTAGTCGACAGAGCTTAACGTTTCATATGCATTTCTTAGCAATAATACCTCATTTTGATAACCTAGACGGATATCTACTGAATTGGAGTTCCTGAGGTTTATAGTTTCAACTCCCTATGTATGTTATGTCATTGTTTGTTATAAAATGCGTCACATCTGTTTTGTAATATTATGCCATTTGCTTATTTTTTATTGACAAGAGGACATTGTGTATATTTATTTCTATGCAATATTTTTTACGCCGAGATTTCTTTCTTTTATTTTCTGCAATTCTAAAAACCTCAGTCATCGATGCGCATGCGTTAATGTTTTTGCTCCCTATACGATTTCTTTCGGATATGCTCAGGGGATTTTTTTTCTTTATTTACATTTTTATTTATCTCTATTATGCTTCGCGCAAATCTGATATATAATTGCCTGCTCTCTTGGGCGTTCAGCACAATTAAGCTTAGAGCTTACGGATTTTTATAGAATTTGTAGAAACACATTTTTGCGATTTTATCCTTTCAAATCCACACTCGCAGATATGAGTCCACATGAACACATACCGATTTATGAGGCGGTGTGAATACCTGTGTGTGCGCCTGCATGTACATACGTGCATACGTGTATGTTCTATTTGTGTAAATAGGGAATGGATTTTTATACTGGCATCTTCTGTATTGAAAGCATTACTAGGATATAGTTTGTATTTTAGCACATATTTTCGCACGACTTCCTTGCAGTTTATTTGTGACAATAAAGTTCAGTATCCATTATAATTATCGTTTCTCATGAGTGACTGCGTAGGAATATAACTCAGATTCTAGAAATCATAGCGGTACCAATCGTAGTGCTACCTACAGTAAGGACCCAACAAAATATATCGACGCCAGTTCTTACAGAAATTGAGAGATGCAATGTCTAAACATTTTGTTGGAAGATCTGGACATCTAACCGCCGCAAAATGTGGAACGCTCTAAACACACATTACAAACAACATTTTATCTACCTAAGATTTAAATACATATATTTGCTCCAATATCTAAGTATAGGCCAGTCTATGATTTTGCTGGTATAAATGGCTATTGAAAATACGCATTCATTTTTGCCTTATCATGTTAAAACGTCAGTATCTATACGTGCCATATGGGCAAAATACCACCACAGTGAATATAATGACGAAGTAAATATATAAATCTATATAAATAAGGATAAGATCATTATTTAAAATACCGATCATATCAAGTGGACATCATGGGGAAAAAAACTTTATCTCTAATAATTATTATTAAAATTATTATTAAAGGTATCTAAAAGATACCACCATACAAGAAGTAGCAGTCAAAACTTGCCTCTAAAACCACATCATGTATTCATATAGCATCATGAGTAAAGACACATAGATAAATAAACTAGCAAAAAATTACTGGATGATGCCAAATCCGGATCTCTATATGTGTATATACGTGTGTATATGTTGTATATATCTATATGCAATTATGTACTATGTGTATATCCCACTGATGAGGCAGAGTATATTTTTTTATGCAAAGATAAAAATCCGGATCAATGATTGAAGAATAGATTTTTGCTAGTGTATTTGTCTGTGTCTTTTCTCCTGATGCTCTATGAATACAGGATGTGGTTTTAGAGTCAAATTTTGACTGTTATCTCTAACATGGTGGTATCTTTTAGATACCCTTTATTAAAATTCTAATAATAATTATTACCTATAAGGTTTTTATTCCTATGATGGCCACTTGATATGATCGGTATTTTAAATAACGATCATATCCTTATGTATATAAATTTATACATACACACACACACATATTTATATATGTATGTATATATATATATATTTTTATATATATATATGCGTATATATGGGTATATATATATATATATATATATATATATATATATATTATATATATATTATATATATATATATATATATATATATATATATATATACACGTATATATGCATATATATATATATGCTCCTAAGGGCATTGGACTTCGCCAAGCAGTATGTCAACATCGATAGCTCGGAAATTGAAATTATTATGCATGCGAGGAAATCGCTTCTTTTTTTCGAGGATTCCACCTGGATTAAGAAGACTGAGGATTCTCTTTTCGATGTACCGATGGGGGCATACGACGGGGCTGAATTATGTATGCTCATAGGAGCCTTTATTCTCTATAATCTAAAAATAGAATTCCCATTTATAGATGCAGGTTTATATAGGGATGACGGCCTTATAGCCACGCATAATCTAAACGGCCATGAATCAGATAAACTTAGGAAGGACCTTATAGCTTTCTTTCAAAGGATGGGCTTACGGATTACGATAGATGCTAACCTGAATAGTGTAGATTTTTTAGACGTAAATTTTAATGTAAGATCGGATAGATTTAAACCTTTCCGTAAGCCCAATAAAAAGCTATCGTATATTAGCAAAGATTCGAACCATCCACCAGTTATCCTTAGCAACTTAGTCAGCAATGTAGGTAGAAGAATATCTTCAATTTCTTCGGACGAGGCAGCATTCCATAATGCTGCACCTTATTACGATAGCGCATTAAAGAATAGTGGATTCTCGGAGAAGATCCAGTTCAACCAGCTTAATGCTAATAATAATGCTGCACGAAGAACTAGGACCAGGAAAGTTTTGTGGTTCAACCCGGCTTTCAATTTGGCCGTAAAGACTAATATAGGTAAGGAATTTTTGAGATTAGTCTCTAAGCATTTTAAGCAGGGTCATAAATTCTACAGAATATTTAATAGAAGAACCCTGAAGGTTAGCTATTCTTGTTGCAGAAATTTCGCCTCTTACATTAGCCAACATAATAGGAAGCTAATTGAGATTAGACATGGTGCCGAGCCCATTAAGAAATGTAATTTCAAAAACGAAAGCTCCTGTCCGTTAGAAGGGAAATGTCTAGTGAAAGGAGTAGTTTATAGAGCCAAGGTGCAAGTGGAAGGCTCATCGGAATACAAGACATACACAGGGGCTTCAGAAAATTCATTTAAAACAAGATTTTATTCTCATAAAAATTCTTTTAAATACCCAGAGAATAGGAAGAAAACCAGCCTAGCAAAATATGTCTGGGAACTAAAAGAAAAGGAAGCCCCACCTTTCAACGTGACATGGAGCATTCTGGACAGGGCGGCACCATACAGGCATGGAGCTTACAAATATAATTTCAAGTGCAGACTTTGCCTATTAGAAAAAATGCACATCTTATTCAAAGACAATAATTCTTTGAATCAAAGAAGTGAGTTAATGAACTTATGTAGGCACGCGGCTAAATTTAAAATGTCGAATATAAATATACCATATGGATAGAGTATATATTTTGTATTTTTGATTTTGATTTTGATTTTGACTCTTAAGCGCTACAACGAATTTTGATTCAATTTTGATTCTGTTTCCAAGCTACGCGGATATTAATCCGTATAGCAAAGTATTATGTTTCTACATATATATTAGGAAAAACCTACAAACTTTGTTTTCATGTTATTGTATTGCATAGGATTACCTTGATTATTTATATTACCTTGATTATTTATAAATGACCCAAAATAGGATGTTATATTTTATTTTATATGTCTTTCGTATATATATTTTTTAATGCACCCATTTTTTAAAAGCAATGTTTTTTTAAAAGAAAGCAATGTTGTCAAAATTAGAATGTTTATATAAGTATGTGTATAGCAAAGCATATGTATTTGTAAGCATGCATATCTGTGTATGTGTAAGTGAAAGTATGATTGTGCTTAAGCACACATATACACGACGGTATGTATATGTATCCATTCAAACTTGTGTATGTATACTGGTCTCTATAGATGCCAATAACATCGTTACAAGTTTTTCCCCACCCCTCCTTCGTTCCTTTTTCTCTCTCTCCCTTTCTTTCGTTCCCCCTCCTTGCTCAGTATATGAGAATTGCTACATAGATGAATTTTAGCTTGCGTGCGAGACGGTTTGCGTGAATATATGTACACATGCTTTTATGTGTATATTTAGATTCATATCTATACGTCTGTATATGTATGTATGGCGTTTACGCGCATCCTTTTGTGTATGTTGATATATATATGTAGATTTTAATATAAATATGTATTGCAGTATTTATAACAGGTTTAATTTCTATGCATTAATTTGCACTGTCTTCATTAACGTCAATAGGTTTTTTCCTCGGATTTTATAATTTTTATAAGTTTTTTATATATATATACATATATTTTTGACCTTTTTGTTTATCGCTCGAAGATTGACCGTTTTTTCTAAAGGGCCAATCAAACAAGTCCATTTCTTTTTAAAGGTGTAGCGTTTGTAAGAGTATAGATTGAATTAATATATAAGTTCCATTCTAGCAAAAACTGTCTGATGAACGGCAACGAGAAACTCAGAGTAACAGATTTTGTTGAATTTTCTGCTGCTTAAAATAAAGAATATATATATATATGTTTTTTTTAAATATAAATATATGAAAGAATGGAGTTGAACGACGAATTAACAAAATTCCTTTATTTTCCACATATGTTTCGAAGGCTGCATATTCCTAATTGCGAAGGAATAAAGAGTATATTATGCCGCTTTCTAATCAGGAAAAGCAAGGAACTTATGTCAACATCAAGATGCACAAAAAACTTTTGTGCATCTTGATAAGTTCCTTGCTTTTCCTGATTAGAAAGCGGCATAATATACTCTTTATTCCTTCGCAATTAGGAATATGCAGCCTTCGAAACATATGTCGAAAATAAAGGAATTTTGTTAATTCGTCGTTCAACTCCATTCTTTCATATATTTATATTAAAAAAAAAACATACACATTTCCACACGAAAGCACGTAACTTCAAACGTGTCTTCTCTGATGTGAATTTGCTACCCATGTATCGGTTAACCGAATTATCCATAACAAGATAATTCATTCAACTACTCAAATATATATATATGTATATCAACATCCACTCTCGCACCCGAAGAATAGCAGCAAAAGGAAGTTCCCCTAATTAACCAAGGTGTTTCAACCATGTGGCAATTTAGGGATGGAGGCCATGCGGATGCATGTTTGCATACGCAGTAACTCCGACCCCAGCCTGTACTCGTCGAAACAGCTGCCCTCTAGGAAGATACTTCTTAACCACAATCACGGTATAATCGCAGTATAATCTATGACGCACATGCAAGCGTCCAACGAAGTCAGATTCTTCGTCTTGCTTACGCGCGTGTATCTTTCCTTTTGATATGCATAATAGTAAACAAATTGAAACAATACACGATAAATAACAGAAGAGAATGGGATTTATTTTACAAGATCTAATGGAGCAGTGACTTCAAAGCTGGTCTAAAATCTACAGGTTTCTCTACAATTTCCGTGAACCAGTCTTAACCAATCATGTCCACCCAAGCTAAACATATTTTTCGAAAATATCGTACCGACAAAGAGGCAGTGAAGGGAACAATTTAAGAAAGTGTCTAAAATGTTTCACATAAACGTGGGAAGTGGTATAAAATCGTTGTTATAACTGGATTTACAGGGAAAAAAATACAAAATAAAATTGCATATATATACATAACAAGATTCCATGCATACATTCAGAATGAAGAAATATGTACATCGATTTGTTTTACCTTCAAATAAGATCATTGATAAGAAAGGGAGCGCATCGATATGCATATATGTATATGTGAGTGTGTGCACGTGTAAATATATATATATATATGTGTGTGTGTGTGTGTGTGTGTGTGTGTGTATGTGTGTCTGTGTGTGTGTGTCTGTGTGTCTGTGTGTGTGTGTCTGTGTGTGTGTGCGTCTGTGTGTATACATACATACGTACATATGCATATATGTATCGTATAATGATTACGAACTTGTTAACATTCTTTGAATATTGGAGAAAATACTTGATGCATCAATTTATTGAATATTTAGAACCCCAAACTACCCTACCGTTGAACGACACGAATATCATTTTTCGATGATGGTATATTGTTCACTTTAAGGAGCAGGGAATATTTACGCTTGCATAGAGTATAGATTTTTAACTGACATTAATATGTATTTGATGTTCAGTAATGCAATAATTTTATAGCTCCACCTACTTCTAAATGATACTATATTACCAGAGATTCTATATGTTTCAGTAATTTGTCTCAGCATTTAATTTGTGTCCGATTTATACGGGATTTTCTAAAAATATATAATTAGCATTAATAATTGTGTTTTTCGCATATTTATTACTCAATATATGTATGAATTAATATCACTCATTTAGAAGTGATATTGTTATGCTATACTAGAAAGAAAAGTGAACGGTATGATGCGAAGAAATCAATGATGAACTGAATCGGCAGCTAGCAATTATTGAGTTTCGAACTGCATATAACAGAGGTAGTTACAGCGAGCTAAAGACGCGGAGATAGTTCTCCATCTCGCTCTCTTAAAAGGAGGGTCAATGAACCTGGAACCGCTTACGTTATATCAATTAACTCGATATGCATTCTCCACCTTCTGTCTGATGCTGATAGCATTCATGGAAATATTTGTTTGTCTACTTTACTTATATATTTCTTAACTGAACAATTCACCTTGATAAAATTGACATTCCGACATAAATAGAATATTTTTATTCTTAATACGAATATTTACGTCATTTAATTATAGGATCTGAGACATATCTGGATACTTACTATTGCGGAATATTGATTAAATTGCAATATCTCTATTTGAAAATATTTTCTCCCACTTCAACAAAATGAGCTTCCACACGTTACTTATATAGTAATTTATCATATTGCCTTAACAACTTAGTGAGAAGGACATAATATAGTTAATGTTGCATTGGTTTGATATTAACACTTTGTCGTTCCGTATATAATTAATTATATCACGCTTCTCTATCAGAAATGCAACATTTCTCACACAACGATAGCAAACATTTACAGATATTGCGTTTAGAGCTAATCGGTGGGAATTTTACGATCAATATTAATAGTTTATACAATAATATCTTATTCATAATGGATGCTACTGTGACCTAGATGAAGTTTTCCTTTTTTGCCCAGGACTTGAACAAACTATTGGCGAAATAAAAATTCTGATTTTTTAAAAACTCTTGGTGTATTATGTTATTTTTGTTATACTGCGCAGATGAAGTTGATGGGTTTGTTCGATAAAATATTACATATTCTAATGTGTATTAATATTTCCCTACAGGCTATGGCGTTTTAGCGATATAATTTCTCATCTCCTTTAAAATATTCTCACTTGCCAACTAACAGAAGTGACACAACCTACGAACTCCTGCAGTAGCATTGAGTTACGTGTTCAATTTCTGAAAAATTCTAATAGAAGTAAACACAAATTGAAGAAGACAGTCATAGATAAACTCTCGTTTATAAAACTAATATGTTAAATGGAATGGAATTCCTTTGATTATATATATATATATATATATATATATATATATAAAATGATGCAACCTAAGATCTCCTGCAGTAGGTTCAATTTCACAACAAACATTGTGATAGACGGACGCACATATTGAGCAACACAGCCTTACATAAGCACTTGCTCATTAAACTAGTTAGTTATCATGAATGGAATACGTTTGATCATATATATATATATATATATATATGTGTGTGTGATAAGTGGTGATAAAGCTTCAGCAACGAAAACAATTAGTCGTAATGAAAATTATTTACACACTTGATAACCACAAGCACACCGTTCACTGTTTTGGCTACAATATATAATAAATTGGAAGGTTATATTCTCTCTGACTGGGTTATAATTTATTTGGGTTTCAAATGCAATCATATGTACGGCAGCGAGAGAAAAGGGATATTGAAGGAATGCAAGTTAGAAATGCTGGGAGATATATTGACAAAAAGAAAAGCATCAAGAAATTTGAAGTATGCACTGTAATCTAGAATTGCATTTGATGATACGAAAGTCTCTCGAGGATATTCAAGAGGTTTCACGACGCTTGAATGAATAGAATGACGCCGTTGCCATTATGAGTAGGCAGCCATACAGCAAAACGACGTCATTCGTAAATGCAACGACAAATTTGTCAAGTAGATAAACAACACACATTCATCATATGATATGTGGCAGCATCTTTTGCTCGATGTCAACGCTGAAGATCAAAATCACCAGAGTAGCACATAACGGATCAAAGTCTTCGCAATCTTCCTTGTACATTGATTTCTCTGTCTAATCTCTTCATGTTTCGAGTTAAGTCATTCAACCAGCTGTATCGAAATCAAACACTTTTCCACAAGTGTGCGGTGAGCATGTTTTGCCAAGAAAGAAATGTGAGAAATTACACTGTTAATGATCTCAAGAAATTGATCTAATTCCAAATCATATATTTATTTAAAAGATGAAAGTATTGAATATGGAGGAGAATTTGGACTTTGAATTCTTTTTAAAGTTTCACAGAGAGTACTCGATACAGAAAGGAACAAATACATGCCGCAACTTCATGTGTTTGTTGTTTAGCATTCTAGAACTCTTCATGTATATTACTTCCTATTCGAAATACCAAGACGATACCTGTACATGTCAACAATATTAACAAAGGTTGTTCTCTTAGTCAAGGTTTTCCACTGTAAATTATTAAAGTTGATAGATTTAATTACTACGTGCCAAATACTTGAGTGCATCAGGTCTCATGTGTAATGACAAACAAGTTATTTGCTACGATCACTATCAAAATAATTCCATCATAGCAGCAGCACTTCAAGAGGGGAACCTTCCATCAAATTTCTTGTAAACCCAAAGGATTTCGATTCGTCAGGAGAATTCAAAAGGAATTTATTTTCCATAAAAGAGAAGGAAAGTTTTATATGGTTTCCAAATACATATAACAAGACTTATACAGGTAAATATGGCTACACGTTTTATACAGGAAGGGCACAGGAGACTAGAAACCTCAAAACAACGGTTCAATCGTAAAAAGCTGACAAGGGATAGATAGTTTCTGAAGTTCTGCCGTTCAATAATTCGATAAAATGTGAGTGAATATATGAACAAAGAATATTTTACTGCAATACTTATTGTGACGAAACTAAATATCCGCGAGAAATTCACACAATCCCAAGTGTGGATATGCACAATAAATCATGAGTCATTCTGGCATTTTTTCATGTCTCCATTAACAAAAATTCGGTCATCACGCATTAAGGTCGATATATTTAATTTTATTGTGTACTCATTATTTAACTTCAAGTGGAAAATATTCAAACGAAATGATTTAGAAATAGAAGATTATAATGTTGCCATTTCTAATCTCCTAAAACTGCAGCGTTTCATGTAAATATACACATATGTTTAACTAATATTTTTGCAAACCTTATGTTTCCGTGTACAATATTTGTTTCATATACATTTATACATGATAACCTGCATGCAGCTGCGTTATCCATTTACGTCATTTATAGTTTGTTCCCATAGCTAGCCATTCAAATAATTTCAGTGTTGCTTTTGGAGGTTTTGTGTCGGAATTGTAACCCTTTGGGGAATTTAGTTACATGATGGTTTATTTATTGTTTAGTGAGAGAATTTTCGATCGTAGCATGCACTCTGGTTCGAAAACGCACAAATCCGAACAGTACATAAGAGAGGTGAACGTGTTTATATATATGCATATATATTCACACACGTATGCAAAATAAATGCTCTTATATGTATGTATGTATGTATGTATGTATGTATGTATGTATGTATATATGTAGGTAGGTATGAAAATATGTATGTATATGTATAAATATATTTATGTATGGATGTATATGTATATATGGAGTTACAATGACCTAGTGGTTAGTGAAGGGGACGCGCAGTCGGTGGATGGTGGATTCGATTCCCAGACCGGGCGTTGTGTGTTTTTATTTAGGGAGGAGTGGCGACCCCTGTTGTACTCTTTCTCTACAACTTTCTCTCACTCTCTCTTCCTATTTCTTGAGTAACGCCGCAATGGGCTGCCGTCACGTCCAACTGGTGCACATACGCCACAGGAAAAGTGAAACGGGCCCATGAGCCTGACTAGACTTGAAAAGGGCGACATTTATCATTTTATGTATGTATGTATGTATATGTATACATGAATTTAAATTAAAGATAAAATCTATATTTGATATTATCAGGTAGTAAGCATGTAGTCAACAATGAAGGTAAAAGTTAACAGAATATATAATTTTATAAGTATATTTATGAAACCATATTAAGGGCATAAAGCGAGTCTTACAACAGGGGAAGTCACACGCTGAAAGAAGAATCCAAATGTTGCAAAACAACCTTTTAACAGTATTATGTTTCTGGGATATGTAAAGCTGTTTATAAATATATGTATTTGATTCTGTTAAGAGGTTAGCTGAACATCTTCATGAATCGTTTCGTTTATACAATCGCTTTCAGTGCGTGTTTTACGTAATACATAATGTAGTTTTGCTCCATTTAGCATCGCCTAACATGAATATATATAATTTCACCTGAACAAAACATAATTCACTCTTGAATTATTTGGTTATTCACACGTGTCTGAGATCAACAAAGTAGATTTTTGAATTTCAATTCGTGTATATGTGTAGACAGATGCGTATGCACTGCGGAAGTATTGTGTTCCTGGGGCTTGTAGAGCTTTTTATGATTATATACATATGGTTGTATTACGCTGAAGAAGATATTATATATATATATATATATATATATATATATATATATATATATGTATGTATGTATGTATATATAAAGATCTATATCTATATATATAAAACTGAGAATGTGTGTCTGTCTGTCTGCCTGTCTGTGTGAATCCCTAAAAGTTGTGAACTACACAACCAATGTCATTCAAATTTTATACATGCCTTATTGAGGGTCCATGGAGTGTCATGGACAAAAAAGTTTTAACTTCTTGCCTAGGGCGAGCCCACAGCAATATCACGTCTTCTTCAGTATTTCAGTATTACGTGTTAAAAGTGAAACAAAAACATCTCTCTATTGTAATGTCTGATACATTCACTTTAATACTGAAACTATTAAAGTCAAACTATTATATAAGAGGGATGAACCATTAACAGTGGACATCCATTTTGCTAGAAGAAGATCCGCTATGGTCTTACATGCTCACCACTGGTTTTCAATTCATATTAATCAAATTAATATTCAATTTCTCACCCTTATTATTTTAAATTTAAATTTAAACCAGGACCATGTGTTTTGGAACGATGTTTGTTACCACACAGCCACACCTGCACCTATGTATGTGTGTATGTGTGTATATATGTATGCATGTATATATGTGAATATATATGTACATGTACATCTATATATATATATTATATATATATATATATATTATATATATATACATCTACACATATACATGTATACAAATACGTCTATATGTATAGAAATAAATGTATACCTATACAGCTATACATACATACACACACACACACACATATGTGCATGGGCGGCTGTGTGGTAACAAACTTCGTTCCAAAACACATGTTACTGGGTTTAGTCCCACTGTGTGGTGACATGGCATGTGTCTTCTGCTATAGCCTCACACCAACCAAAGCCTTGTCAGTGGATTTTGTAGACGAAACTGAAAGAAATCAATCGTATATATATGTATGTAGATATTTAAGTGTATGTGTGTGACTTTATTTCTGTCGTTCACCCTCATCACTGCTTCACAACTGCTGTTTGTTTATTTACATCCCCATAACTTACTGGTCTCACAAGAAGAAACTAATAGAATAAGTACCAGGCTTATCAACATAAAAAAGCACTACGCTGTGTCTCATATTCTTGTTTGCCCACTCAGTTGTATCTATCAATTTATCTTTGTGTGTGTATATATATGTGTATATATAACACACAGGCGCACACACACATACACATACACACACAGACACAGGCACACACACACACACATATATATATATATACATGTATGTTAGGGAGAAGAGTAATGCTGTGTGTTTCTTACAATTTTATGGACCAAAATTACTGAATGGATACTTATGGTGTTTGAAACTGAGATTCAATGCATAAGGGCGGGTATAATGCATCGAAGATGAGCATTATTTCTAATTCAATGGTACAACAGTGTAAGAGTATGCTTTGACATACATTTAGATTCTGATTTCTGCAATGTGCTGCATCAATTGTCAAGTAAATGAGAGGCATCTTTGTCTCTACTGATTCAGTTGCAAAGTGTTGAGTAAAGTTATTTGAATGCAGATCTCCTTTCAGTCTTTTTTTATTATTACTGTGTCTCACATAGTCCCCACATGGTAACATTGAGTTCAAGTCCTTCCCAGATGAGTGACTGGTTGTTCAAAGATATTTATAAACTGTATGTTTATTCTATCCAGTTACGTATCAATATAGTGGTCATTTGCAAACTCCAAATTTCATTTCTCGTTAGCCCTCACGTCACGCATTTGTTAATGTTTATTTCAGTTGGGTCACGCCCTTCCAATTGCTATAGATTCGTAATGCATCTTACAGCTGTCCCTTCCACTTGCATGTCGAGGAATACTACATTGGGAGTGGTAAAGACTAGGGTACTGTAGCTGACTGCTTATTGTGATCATTCGTCTTTTAATTTCCTGTAGCTTTGTTCTCTTTTACAAACCCAGTGAACATATATTTCCTATTTCAAAGAAATTCAAACAATAGATATAAGACCCAAGTTAAAGAGATTCTCAACAATTCTACTTCTCTGGTTGACATTAAGATGCCCACCCCAATAACTATCACATTTTTAGAGCTCCATGACCTGCATTTTTCAGGAGCAAAATCATTTTAACAGGTTCTATGGGACTGCATATATATATATATATATATATATATATATATATATATATAATATATAATATATATATATATATATATATATATATATGTATATATATATATATTATATATATATATATATAATATATATATATATATATATATATATAGATATATATATAGATATATGTATTATGTATATATGTGTATATGGATAGATAGTTATATAGCTATATATGTGAATATATATATATATGTATGTAGATATATGTGTGTGTGTGTGTATGCATATATGCGTATATGGATAGACAGGTATCTCTCTATATCGATCGCTAGCGACTACACATTCTTTATTTACTTTCCTTGTTTCTTTTTGTGTTCTTTTTGTGGAAAAGCCTAGACATGAAACGCCAAAGCCTTTTCCACTTACCCAGTGTTAAACTAATACATCTCTTTGTTGTCTACACCACCCGTCTTCGTTTTTTCTTTGAATTCTCTCCCTATACATACATATATGTATATATATATATATATATATATATATATATATATATATATTCATATATACATACATCTGTGTATGTATATATGTAAGTATATATTATTGTGTCTGGGGAGAGTCATTCTCCTTATTAATTAACACACACAACGCTTGATTTCGTTTGCTTAGTTTTTCTTGCAACGTCCTCAGTAGTCGCTGACTGTCTGTCGTCCGTTTTGTGCTCTGCTAGTTTGTTTGTTGTGCGCAGGTGTGTGAGTTCGTGTCATGTGTATACGTATATGTATGTATGTATGTATGTATGTATGTACGAGGTCTGATCAATAATTTTCCGGATTGTTGCCATATTAACGAAGCTAAAACATGCAGAGTGAAATCCAGTGGCAAGGAATAACCTTGTATTCTGCTGTACATGCGCACCAAGTTTTATCTTTCCAACTCACTTCCGCTGTTTCTAGCCATGCTTGGAAGGAAGGTGTGTAGCGTGTGCTCATTGCATTGACTATGACAGAATAAGTTATCATGGTGATTCCAGCTCAGTGACAAACGCATAGTTGCAGAATACATATGGGGAACAGTGCATGAGCCGTACGCAAGTGTACGTGAGGTTCAGACGTTTTAATAATAGTCGAAAACACGTCGATATTGAGAAACCTTCTGGGACACCCGCAACCACAAGAAGTGAGAAAATAATCGCAGATGCGCATGCAGTTATAAGGAGAAATCGTCGAATCAACATCTGTGTGTTATCAAGAGATTTACAGATTATGAACGGTTCACTTCAATCCATTTTCATTGAAGATTTGGGTATGAGACGCGTGTCTGCCACGCTTGTCCGCAAACTGCGTTCAGCTAATCAAAAAGGGCTCGGGTTTCCGTTGCACAGGATCTCCTTAATTGTGACGAGAACCATGAAAATATTTCATTCAGATTCTGCTCAATTTTCTCTATCATGGTCAATGCGAAGATCACACGTACAAACCGTTATTCCAAGCACTGCTGGAAAAAAGTAGAAGTGATCTAGAACGCTAAACGTTAGTGCGCATGCACAACGGCGTTCACGGTCACTGTGTCCCAATCGGCTTTACCCTCAATGCTTTAACTCCGCTGCCATGGAAAAAAGGCCTGATACTTACTGATCTGACCACGTTTGTGTGTGTATGCATATATACATACATATATATATATATATATATATATACTTTATTTAAAGCAGCAGAAAATTCAACAAAATCTGTTACCCTGAGTTTCCCGTTGCCGTTCATCGGACAGTTTTTGCTAGCAAGGGGAACGGTATAGACAAATTCAAGCCCATCACTATACTCAACGTGGATTAGAACTACAATAAAATGAATAAACATTATATAATAAGTAAAAAAAACTACGTAGGTTTTGTGACTACAACTTCAGTTCGAAAAGCAATTCAATTTAAAAGTATAGTCACTCCTCAGGTTAACAAAAATAACAATAATGATTAAATAAATAATCGAATAGAATTAAACATACTTCTTAACGAAATAAAAACATGATTTTTTCTTACAGAAAAGAAACTCTTTTAACTAAATTTGAAACTTAAAAAATAGGACCATGTGTCTATAATACATTTATCATGTTAAAAATCTAAGGTAAAAAAGAGAGTAAATAGTTAGAAAAAAGTATTTTATCTGTGAAGATATATTTTAGCTTTGAGAATAATATTAACAAACTATTGTATATCTTTACTGGAAAAATATAAGAGTCTAATTAATTAAAGTAAAATTACTTAAAATAAATCATATACTTCAGTTAAGCTAAAATACTATCATTTAATCTATATTTATTAATTAAATAAGTTATATATTAATTTATTAATTAAATAAAAATCTAATTAGATCAAATTTTTATTCAACGTACAGACTCTGGCACACACAGCCACACAAATATATACACATATGCATTCATATTGTAAGAAAAAGGGAAGAGGGGAATTTTGATTATACTCATGTGGTGAGTTGTAATGTAAAAAAAAATGTATACATAAACGAAGGAAAGTGCACAGGGCTTACATAGTTTTCATATATCTTTAGATATATTTTATAAGTGAAAGACCATTGTGTTTGTCGACCGAAGTCGCTTTCGTTAATCATGACATATAAATTATTATGATTTCGTATTTCCTTAAGATTATAGTCCATGTTTCGTATAGAGTTTGCGAATGAATCAACAAATACAAAATTGTAAGGGGGCGTGGAAAATATTGATCGTTATTATTTGGGACAAGGCAGGCAATTGAGCAATTTGGTGGGAGAGGATAAATAAATATACAAAACTCAAAAACCAAAGAAGCGAAATACAATGCTTACACCGATGGATATGTGAACCTGAATTAAAATATATACTGAGACCAAAGTCACATACGCGTTCATATTTAAGCGTGCTTTGTATATTTTGATAAATGAATTTTCCTTATCTTACACGTTCTTGTAGAGAAATTCTTACTTTGCAGATGGTAGCTGACGAAAACTGGGAAGTTTGGTTGCATATTACCTGCACCTCTCTCTATGTGCTCCCTCAAAGGAATCTGTGTGTACTATGGGAACCGGATCTCTTCCTTGTGTAGTGTTGTTCTCCGTGTATGCGCCATATTTTTCTGTCATGTGTAGTTATGTCTACATGAACAAGTTCTAACATGAATCAAACTCACAGAAGTACAAGTGAAATTAGTTTTGTGAACCTCTCTTCACAACTTCACAACTTTTTAGTAGGCTGGATGATGTTCCACAGTTTGGACGTCCACCATTTTTAACCATTAGTTTCGTGGTTGTTGTGTAAGGTTTGGATTTGTCAGAAATCGTTTCAGCGATGTGTGTATTTTTTTTTTCATTTGATGAACTTAATTTTTTTTTTCAAAATAATGTTATTTTTCGAATCCCTAGTGAGCATAATGAGATTTTGTACAATAGTGATGTATGCCTCATTGTTTTAGGTTTGTGAGTTGATGTATACGATTGTGTTTTAAGATGAGCTGTGGTATTAAATTTCGCTTACCTTAACTTTTGTCTCCTTTACGTTTTGTTTCATTTAACGCCTAAATTCTTGGCACGCTTAATTCCATCATCTATATGTGCGGGTGGATACTGTTTCTCAGTTAGTACTGTTTTGAGGTCTTGAAGCGGAGGTCCCGAGTATTTCCCTCAGACACTACTGTGCAAATCCTTTTTTCCTATATTAAAGGAGATATTTCTTTTGGTGTGTTTCGGGTGGCTCGAGCTAAATATAAGGTAGTGCTTCAATCCATTGGTTTATAACAAATCTCATATATAATTTGGCTGTTGACTTTTTAAATCATAATATATTTGAAAGGAGCTTTTCTTTGCAATATTCCATTGTAAGTTGAATGTTTGGATTTGTATTATTTAGTATTGATTCACATTCCCAACGTTTATTAATGATTTCCTCCCAAAGGATAAAGCAGTGATCCAGATATCTTTTCCTGTTTTCTCATATATTAAGGTAAAATGGATTTCCATATTTTTGCGGTCAGACTATATGTATATCTATATATGTTGTGAATTCAAAATATCCCATTCATTAGGTTCGAATGAACAGGGGCTGCTTTCGTTCCCATCGCAATACCGCATTTTTGACTTTCGTAGGTGTCATCAAATAGGAAATAATTTTTCTGAAATATAAATTTTAATGTTTCAATAATGAAAACCTACTTTGTGAGTTTCAGACGTTCTTGAGGGCATTTTCTAGCCAGAATTTTATTGTTCTATTCCATAGGCATGTGGGATATAGTCATGAGTCAAACCGCCAAGCACATACCATAATAAAGAGTAAACAACAACACAATCCATTGTGAAGTTTTAAAACATGCCAACTCCACCTATCAACAAACTCAACAATATTACATGCAAAAGAGTCAATATGATATTTGATTTTATCTGACAATGGGATCAGAGATTCGTTTTAAACAAGGACGACTCTTTATAATAAGAAATAATTTCCCCTGTGCATCTGAAAACCTAATCCATATAATAACATGCTTAGGATGCGTGGGAACATTACTCTGGACAAGCAAAACGCTTTACGAAAGAAGGGAAACAAAAACCGACAACGAAATTACTGCAAACCCTACTGGGATCAGGATTACGACATCTGCTAACTTATGGAGGGACAAATGCTATAAGGTAAGACCACTAATACCAGTTAGATTAAAAACTACTATAAGCCATGCGGTGTTACTACTGCTAATATTTTCGGTCGTCCACCTGCTACAATTCACATCGTCCAAGGAAGACAACCACCACTAACAACACTACTACTACTACTACTACTACTACTACTACTATTACTACTACTACTAACACCAATACTACTACTACTACTACTACTACTACTATTACTACTACTACTATACCACTACTAATACTGCTGGTGCTAATGCTACTACTTCTACTACTGCAACTATTTTTAATTTACATCTCAGCAGAAAAGTAACGATAGAAAAAATATAAGACCAGACAGAACTGAAATTAAGGAGGCTTTAATTTAATATATCTCAGTTTTTCTCCCATTTTACCAGCAGGAAAGAGTCGTCTTAACATCTCGAAACCGCTACATATATTAATTCTGTTGACCATCATAAAGTTCTCGAACGTATTTTATCTTAAAATCATTTTTAACATAGTTTTCACGTATGTAACCACCAAACATTTCAAATATATGAGTAATATAAATAGACAGACAGGCGGACAAGATATATAGATAAATTGATAGATAGATATATAGATAAATAGATAGATAGATAGATAGATGGATGGATGGGTGGATGGATGGATGGATGGATGGATAGATAGATAAATAGATAGATAGACAGACAGATAGACAGGCAGACAGATAGATAAATAGATAGATAGATAGATAGATAGATAGATAGATAGATAGATAGATAGATAGATAGATAGATAAATAAGTTTCTTTATTGGCCACACAGGGCTGCACACAGATGGGACAAGTTACAAGGTAGAGATTTTCTTTTGGGGGATGAAGAGAACAAAAAACAAAAGAGAAAAAAAGGGGTGGCGTAAGTTTTCGATTAAGAGGGATCGTAAAAGGGAAGAAAAGAACAAAAACAAAAAAAAATGAAAATAAAAAGAATAAAAAGAGAAAGAAAAAAAAGAAAAGGAAAAGGAACAAAGGGAAAGAGAGATAGATAGATATATAGATAGATAGATAGATAGATAGATAGATAGATAGATAGATAGAAAGATAGATAAATAGATAGATATATATATATATAGATAGATAGATAGATAGATAGATATATAGATAGATAGATAGATAGATAGATATATAGATATGTTTCTTTATTAGCCACACAGGGCTGCACACAGATAGAACAAATTACAAGGTAGAGCTTTTCTTTTGAGGGTTCAAAAAAAAAAAAAAGGAAGGGAGAGTTTCGGTCAAAAGGGATCGTAAAAGGAGAGAAAGGGGACAAAAAAAGAGGGGTTAAAAAAAAAGGGGGAGAGGAAAAAAAAATGATCAATAGGGATCGTTATCACAGAAATGTCAATATGAAGTGTAAAGGGGAGGACAGGTGAGGTTTACCCGTGGAAAGAAAAGCCTACGGAAAAGGCCACGGTAACCTCGGTCAATGGAGTTACATGTTATATTTCTTTTTTTTTTTTGCAAATAAGCAACTCTCTGTTTTCAATTTCTGGGTTCATAGGATCATGCTCAAGGTGGCTTCGTCATTCATACGTGCCATTCTTGCTACATTCACCCATCTTTTTTTAAAACATTCGCTAGACAAAACTTGCCTCTCTACTCTCACTTTCCTTTTCAAGTGGTACTTGAAGAAGTTGATGAGAGATTGACCAGAGAGGAAAGTGTTTGTCTCCAATCCTTTCAGACGCGTCCACCAGATACATTCTTTCGCCATAGCCACAATGATGATGAAAATAGCTCTTCCTTCCCGTTTGAAGGAGGGAGGCGTGACAATATTAACGATAGACTCAGCTGATAAACCGACTCGTCCCACACGTGACAGCAGTTGTTCGACACAAGCCCACAGGTCGGAAATTGTTGGACACTGCATGAGTGCGTGCAGAACGGTTTGGTCGCTCTGACCGCATCTCGGGCAGGTCGGCCCCGTGTTTCTCGAGCCGTGTCTGTAGAGCTTATCCCGAACGGGTAGCGCTTCTCGGTAGCACTGCCAGGCCAGGGATCTCTGGAAGTTGTCCATGGGCCCTGGCCCGAAAGTCGTCCTGAACAGGCGGGTCAGGTACTCCTCGTCGACGTCCAGGTTCGCCCCGAGCTCGTCGTCGTACCTCCCCTCCACTAAACCCCTATAGAATGCTTTGGTTGTGTTGAAGTCACTCAAGGTCGACCCAGGACGGCAGAGTTGCTTGAGAGCAACGCGACACTCGCGGTGCCATTCGCCCTTCTTCGGCCTCTTTTTGATCCACGACTGCAGTTCGGTCATGGAGACGAGCTGCCGGAAAGCATGCCTCACAAACGGCGACCACACATGTTCACCGTCGTCTACATAGAGCCAGAGATGTCGCAGTCTCAGCGCGTGTCTGCGCATCATCAACCACGGCATGCCCAGCCCTCCTTTTAACGGGTGTTGACAGCAAATGGATCGCCTGACCATCGGGACGCATCCTTTCCACAAGAAGCGGAAGAGAATGCGTTGTAGTTTGGTGATGGTAGGGTTGGGACAAGGTACGACGGTCAGGCGGTAGTAGATGACGGACGCGATGTACGTGTTCGCCACCTCCGCCCGACCTTTTAGGGACAGTTTCCTCTCGGCCCATTGCCGGGCGAGAGTGACCACCCTACTCGTTATCTCGTTCCAGTTCTTCTCCACTTGGAGGTCCGGACCAAACCAGACCCCGAGCAACTCAACCGGGCCGTCGGTCCAGCGTCCCACGACGGAGGCGCTGGTGGACGGCATGGGCTTGCTTCTCCAGGTGCCTAGTCGCAAGCCACTGACTTTTCCCGGTTGATTTTCGCTCCTGTCACCGCTTCGTAGTTTTTCAGTGTCTCGCCGACCTGCTCGATGTGCTCGTGGCTAGACACTATGACGGTGACGTCGTCCGCGTATGCAGACACGCTCGTCCCGCATCCCAGTTCTCGCGGGATGCTCTCAAGGTTGCCAGCTTCCGCAATAATGGCTCGAGAGTCAATACGTATAGAACGACGAGAGGGGGCATCCCTGACGGACCGAACGTGCGATGTCCAAGGGTCTTGATAGATGTCCATTCACGCGAATTACCGAACGGATGCCTCTGTACAAAGCGGCTATCCAGCCGCGGAAGACGGGACCGAAGCCAGCCGCTCCGAGGACCGCCTCCAAGTATCGATGGTCCACCCTATCGAAAGCTTTCGATTGATCCAAATTGATCAGCGCCCCACCCATGCCAGGTTCGTTAACTACCCTGTCTATGATGTAGCGCATCAGGTGGAGGTTGTCATGGATGGTCCGGCCTGGCACGGCGCATGTTTGCGCCCTGTTGACCAGTTTCTCGATGACAAGCGCCAACCTCTTGGGTAGCACCTTGGCCAAAATTTTCAAGTCTGCCTTAAGCAGAGTGATGGGCCTAAAGTTATCTATTACATTTCCCTTGTTTAGATCTTTCTTCAGCAGTGTTACGGCTCCTCGGCTCACAAAACCAGGAATGCTCCCGTTTTGCTGCCAGTTGCAGTACACCGCCGCCAAGAGATCTCCAAACAAGTCTGGCATACAATTGTAAAGCTCGTAGGCTAGACCATCCAAACCCGGTGATTTGTCCCCCGAGCATTCTGCCATCGCTTCCTGCATTTCTGCCGCCGTGATGGCACCTTCGCAGCACCCTGCCTTTCTTGGCGAGAGTCGTGGTAGGCTATGTAGGTAGGCACTGAAGTCCACCCTACGTTCTTGCCCTCCACTCGTTCCGAACAGTCGGGCAAAATGATGCTGAAAGGCCTTACACATTTTACTTGGCTCGAGCAATTCGCGCCCCTGTTCATCTACCAGGGACCGAATGGTGGCTTTGTTGCCCTGTTGCGCCTCTGCTACCCGGGCCTCTCTCGCGGCTCCAACACCTTCGTTCCTTAGAGCACGCATCCTAGCTCTGACAGCACATCCTTCGTGTTTGGCGTTGAAGTGTTGGTCGAGGGCCAACCTCGCCGCCAAAACGTCGGATGCGATGCCGCTTCTAATTGCCTCTTCTAGCTTCTTAACTAGCTCACCCTCTAGTCTATTTCTATCTATGGCTAGTGCTTTGCTGTACCTAATCGCTTCTGCTTTTACTGCTCTCTTGAGGGCAAACAACCATTTGTTGTTGATGATGGCTCCCGTCAAAGCCCTCTTTACTAGTGTGCTAATCCAGTCTCTGAAAACCTGTCTCGATGGGAAAGACGCGTTTAGTTTCCAGTATCCGGGACCCTGCCTAAGTGTCTTACCTAAGTCTAGCGTACATGTCACAAGTTTGTGATCCGTGTAGCTGACTATGTGGAATTGTGGACATCCTATGCTATCTCTGTCTACTGTCCTACACAGTATCCTATCTAGATACGATCTCGACGACCCGATGCGGTTGCTCCATGTCCACGTTGGCGCATTCGGGTGGTCTAGTCGGAACCTGTCAGACAGTTGAAAGCGTCTGAGCAGGTCTCTGAGGCATTTGCATCCCCGTCTATTCCTATCTCTACCCACGTAGTCTACATGCGTGTCCAAGGTAGCATTCCAATCCCCCACTAAGAGCAAAGGACGAGACGTTCCCAAGAATACTTCTAGACGTTGAAAGAAATCCGCTCGACCTGTTAAGGGCGGTGCGTAGACTGATACGAGTCGAAAAGCGCACCCATTGCTGCCGTCGACATCCAGGACGACCAGATTACCCTCCGGGTCTACGAATATTGTCCTTACTTTGAGATCCAGACTCTTGTGAAAAAGTACCGCGGTGCCACTACCGCCCATTCTCGGCAGACAGGGGGAAAAATAAATGTTGAACTGTCCGCCAAACATGGCCCGCGGATTGTGGAGTCTGGTCTCACTTATGGCTATGATTTCTAACTTATGTGACTTTATGTCATTTAAGAGGTACCCTTGTTTCCAAGGGGACCCCAAGCCACGCGCATTTACACAACCAATCTTGATCATAGTCGTAATGAATTAGAATACAAGTGAAAGGAACAGAGGGTTATTTACTGCTCGAAAGTTTTTGCTTTCTCCTCCTTTGGTTTGTCCTCGAGGAGATCCCAGTACAGTTTCTTTGTGAGATATTTTTGGCATTTACCAACCGCGCTGCGGAAAATGCCTTTGAGTGTGTGGTGCAGACTTTTGGAGATGTGTAATATTTTGATGTGGTCTGGTGGTGTTGTGTATGGGTGATTGTTTGTTTTTATGTCATCTTCTGTTATGTTTGTTTTTGATTGGATGTATTCCATCAAATTTGTGTTTTTGGTGTCTATAGCTGTGAGCATGTTTGCTGTATATATTTTTGTGGTGTTGGTGTGGCTGTTGTTTGCGTTGGGTTTTGAAATGTCTTCGTGAG
>NC_043015.1:10583438-10630938 GCF_006345805.1 Octopus sinensis
AAAACACCATTTAATCCTAAGTAAGCCTCATGGACCTTCAGTACGAAGCAATACGCTACAGTGGATATGCGATTACCAATCCAGAGCAACCCAATTGTAATTCAGTTTACATAATAAGCAGGCTTATAGAAGAATATTTAAATGATCAATTATATAAATACGATATCTATTCTTTCCACTCTGTGTGTTCTTAATCACATTGCCTCCATGATTGACAGCATCTGTATCATCTTACTGGATTTTGGATCCGAAGGCGCACATTCTGATATTGATCAGATTAATTAACTGCGCCACTGAATTACTTAGGTTGGCAGTAAATCGCACCATAAACATCAGTGCTATGCGGATTACAAGCATCGTTTGTGTCATGCGCCAATACTGAGTTACAATAATAATTTTGACAACTAAGAACTCCTACATGTATTTCACTAGAATTTTCTTTTCCGTCAGATGCATAGGTTTCATTTAAGTTGCAATCAGCATATAATACTGCAGTATATGATTATTGGATAGCCGATGACATACTAAACTGGTCAGGAATATATCATAGGAGAATTTACTTTTAAAGATCAAATCCTACCGCTATCCCATCGTATATATATATATATATATATATATATATCACTCAAGTTGTAAACGCACTTAACAAGGTATAACTGCGCATCAACAAACCTGCAGCTTTTGTGTATGATAAAAAAAATCTAGTAGTGACAGACCTGATCATATAAGATATATATTTTACGTTTTATCTTTTATCATATATTTGCTTCAGTCACTAGACTGCATACTACGGCAGATCGGGAAGAATTTTTAGTCGAATGAATCGACCACATTTCTCATTGTCTTATCAAACTGTTACTTATTATATCGGTCTCTTTTGAAGAGATCCAAATCCACTTACAAGGTTTTGTTCTCCCCGAGGTTATAGTACAAGGCATTTGTTCAAAGCGTTAGGCCGTTGTTCTAAACCCGGAACCACGAGATTGGGAAACAGACTTCATCCCACACAGCACGCATGCGAATTCTAATCTAAAAGGAGGACATATTTTTATACAGAAAGCGGGAATATGAAATGTAAATTTGGGAACACAACACATACCGAAAGTGGAAAGTTGAAAACACCTATAGAAATGTACATATAGTTATGCTCATATATGTGCGTATATATACGCTTATATATACATATATATACATATATGTGTGTGTGTGTGGTGTGTGTGTCTGTCTGTCTGTCAGTGTCTATGTCTGTGTATCTATATATATATATGTACGAATGTATGTATATATGTATGTATATATAGGCTTACATACAAACATATAAGAACATTTTATGTATATGTGTATATGTTTTCCATTTTATGCATGTGTTGTGTTCCGAAATTAAATTTTTATTCCTTCTTTCTATATACGAGAATTAATCCAAAAGTGTACCCGAAACGTTGTCTATGGGACAATCCGGTTGTAGTTCAGGCTTCCATCTCTAGAGGCCAGTTGGTGAAACCCTCAGGTCTGCCAACTGTCGTCCTCGACGCGTGCGCTAGTAATGGCACGTGGTCTGTCTTTGATTTGCAGTGCTTCTCCACTCTGTCGTCAGTTTCTGCGATGCTTCAAATGAAGAAACAATATGCCTCCGTGAAACTCTGTTTTCTGCTGTCATGTTTCAAATAACAACGACTCTGTCATGAGCAAAACAACACACGAGTGGTCTTCACGCTTTATGAATCGTCTCATGTTGCCTGAAGACCAGCCTCGTTGAAGGCTACTGTCGACGTCTCGAATAGATGAAAACATCATGAAAGTTCGGGAACTGGTCTGGGAGGATCGTCACCGAACAATTGACAAAATTGTTGCTATGGCTGGTGTGTCCTATAGCTGCAAACAACGAATTTTGAGCGAGGAATTGCGAACGAAATTAGTTATAGGAAAATTTGTGCCTCGCTTGCTCACGGAAGATAAAAAGCAGCCACGACCGACCGAATGCGTGTGTTGAACTGAAAGAACAGTTCAAAGTTAATCCGGATCTTTTCCCGTAGGTCGCTACAGGTGACGAAAGCTGGTGCCACAAATTTGCAAATGTGGAAGTGATGACGAAGCAAACGACGGAGGCGTTAAAAGGTGAGTCTTCGCAAGAGTTCCAGCATTGCTTCCAACAGAGGAAAACGCATCTGGACTGACCCATTGCTTCAAATGGAGAATCCTTTGAAGGCGATAAGTGGATAAACATTTAAAACTAAATGAATAAAATATTGCAAAATTTCAGTTTCTTTTTGGCGACACCCACGCTCGTAAGTACATAGTTCCTTCTGTGTAGATAGTATAATTATATATGCTATATATACTACAAAAGACGCAACGAACATTTTCCAGCCACTCCAGCGTACTGTGATGCTTCTTTTCACTGCTGAAGTGATGGTGTGTGGTATTCCACTCTGTGACCTGGCGGGGGAGAATCTACTGAGGTCATGGTCATTTAAATACTTACTGCTGCAGCTTAGTCTGAGGAGGAGGACTACTTCCCTCGCGTTTACATTACAAAACTACACTTCACTCTCACAGACTACCAGAATGCATTTCTCCACAGCAAAATCTATGTCTATAGATGTATACATACATACATACATACATGCATGTATAGGCACACACACACACACACACACACACACTCACACACACTGATCCACACACATGCGCACAGACAAACAAAAAGGAACACAATGTGAGTAACGGACAAAGTCCACGTCTTTGGAAAAGGTTCCAAGACGCAACGAAACTTTTAGAAAAATAATAATAAATAAGTGGAAATTTTACTGGTGAGTGTGTTAAATTGTAAGGCACAAAACAAGAATGACACAACAGTATATGCTTCAACACACGAACTTACATAAAGAATCTTGCAAACCAAATCCCAAAACGAAATATATACTACAGTTCTCCAAAGAAATTACATTACTTCTGACCTTTCTCGGATGAGATGCGCATGAGATCCCATCTCATGCGCATCTATAATATATTACACATAATATATTATAAAAACTATTTATATTCACAGTGATATTCATATTTGTATTTTATAATATATTACACATAATATATTGTAAAACCATTTATATTCACAGTGATGTTCATATTTGTATTCATGAATTGTATGTATTGTGTACTGTCGAATCGCTCGGATCTACAGATATAGATGCATTATCGTGAAATTTAGCAATATTCATGACTTCGTGTGTCTTCTTTCATGTCCAGGTTATTTGTCAGCGTGAAATGTATTTTCGGAAGAAATAAAACCGCTTCATCACAAGTAACAATCCCAATGTTAGGATGTATGGGTACTAGTAAACGCTGACTAAATATTCAAAGTTGATTTGATATAAAAAGAGATTTTATCTTGCAATATAAGAGATTCCGGTATTTTCGCAAAGTGTAAAATGATACTAATGTCATGTACATCTGATTATCTAACTGTCCCTATTGCGCGAGTTGTTTTCAAACCTTAAAAAATTTGTCGCTTACATATATACAGATTTTCACTCACAAATGCAATCTGACTCAATATTTCTGCATATGGATGTACATACTTTTAATGTATATATTACCCAAAAAGACCTTTTCTGCTATATGCTTTATGCTATGTATATTGGCAGTTAAGCAAAAAGCTAATAATAATCCATAATTTAGATAGAAAATTATAGTGTGGTCAATTTAATCCACAAGTGGATTCACAACAGGACAGTACATGACAGGATATGCATTACATGAATATATACAGAGAGGTGTAGTAATATGTATATCGAATAAGAACGTTTTTATACAAAGCTATTAGGGTGCTTGGTTTGTATAGAATATATACATAATTTTAGAAGCCAAGCAAATTTTATGTTTCGTAGCCATATATTCCTATTTTCAAATTCAAACAGTGGCTGTTATATTATTGTATTTATTATCTGAGAGTAAACAACAGTATCATATGAAATTGCTTTCAGAAGGGGATTGTCTGTAGACAGCTCCAAATTCTCCTGAGTTATCGAAAGACACTGCTCTTTTGGGAGCATTTGATATTTAATTCTATAGTTGTATACGCGATCATGTAATATTTTCTGGATATCATACATATATATGTATGACACTCGAAGTTTTAATAATAGATACACAATATGAAATATCAGATAATATGTACCTATTCCATAAAGTTGTACACAAACATGATCTAGAAAATAATAACATCGTAAGATCAATCATGCTGGGCAAAACAATTACTATTCGTATCACTCTGTCCCTCTGTTACTCTTTCTCTATGTATCTCTCTTACCCTCTCAAACTCTTTCATATTGTATCTTTCTCTTCTTCTCTCACGCGCGCTCACTCTCTCTATACATATATATATATATGTATATATATATAGAGAGAGAGAGACATACAGACAAACAGACACGCAGACGGAGAGAAATACAGAAAAAGAGACAGTGAGAATGAAAGATAGATAAGCATAATAACATAGATAGATAGATTGATAGATAGATAGATAGATAGATAGAAGACAGACAGACAGACATACAGACAAACAGACAGACAGACAGACAGACAGACAGACAGATAGATAGATAGATAGATAGATAGATAGATAGATAGATAGATAGATAGATAGATAGATAGATAGATAGATAGATATAACAATAAGGATGGACATTTATATATTTCATGAATGCCTATCTACATACCTTTCTGCATCTGCATATCACATTCTTGATTGTGACAATATACTCATAAAAACTGACTGTTATTAATATTGTTTTTAATATGTATGTATCTTAAAGAAGACGGTTACTTCTTGTGCATATTTGATCAGGCATTGTGCATTAATGGTTTCTGATTGCATCTATGTTTAACTTGAGAATATTTACCATTATATACCAATCGGAATGTCCTGTTAAATTTTTGAGAGGTGGGTGTGAATCACGTTAACCTATCAGAGGCATAGATATGTAGATAATAGTTAAATATATAGACACAAGTTTAAAAAAAAATGAAAGAGATAATACTGTGCGTCGTTTTGAGATCATCGCTGGCTGACAGAAGGAAAGAGGAAAGAAAGAGAAAAAAAAACAGAAAATATATCAGGAAGATACACATTGTAGTTGACTGCGTGAGTTAAACACCTCCTCATTCCCTAATGATTTGATAGAGCTGTAAATATAAAGAACAAAGTTTTGTTTCGTTAAAATCAATTCCAGATTGCACTATATAGACGCCAGATATGACATATTTTACATTGAGAGTCGTGTCATTAGTTATTTTATAGTCTCCTGATGTGCTTTCAATGAAGCTCCCTGAACACAGCGTGCTATCTGTTCGCAAGTGTTTTTATTCTATTTATTTATAGTTGTAGCTCGTCCTCATTTTCATCATTTCTTTTTTGTTTAGATCTATTTCATTAATATATTTATGAAATATATCTGACATTAATATGGTTATGAGTTACGCCTCTGACCGTGATAATTATAATCCGTTACGTTAATAAATGTTTCTAATAAATATTATTCCATATTCACAAATCCCTTTAGGATACGATTCATATTTGTTTGGTGTTTGTTTCATAATGTTCTTTTCAAGTTTAATTAACGATTTTTTGTGCCTACATCATAATAAAATTCCCACATATTTATTAACTATGTTTTTCGTGCATATACTAATTTATAGTTTCTTCTCATTATAGGCTGCAAACCCGTGATATTCTGTCATAGGTTTTGGCATTTTTCAGTATGGACCGTTATTATATATAATCCTCTCCTCTCCATTTTAATATTGAGAGCTGAGTAACTAATGATGTGCAGAGACTCTTATTTTCATTTGTAAAGGATGGAAGGTGATTTCTAGGGCAGTTTTTCGCCGTGTCTGCCGTTGTAACGATGTACACATATTTCTGTGTACTTAGTTGAACTTCACATTTATAACTAGCATTTCGTCTCATGCAGTTCAGAAACTTACAATCGCTTTTACATCTACATATACATGTTATTAAGAAGTTTATCCGTTCTATTTTACTCTTTTTCGACACATGGCTTATTTGTTGCTTCCTGTGGTATCTGACTGCATGTTTTGGCTTCTAATTAAAAATTATAAAGAGGGTGATGATAGTTATGTTGCCCTCTTGACACAGGAGGTCCTCAAAGTATAATCATGGAATGCCACCGTCCAAGATGTACCTGAACATCAAGGGCAGGAGTCCTCTCCAATTACTCTGCTCCGACTCACAAGTATATACTTCCACTTTTGGAATTTTTGCAACTTTCACCCATCTTTCAATAAGATTATTTGAAGACAACACCTTCTCTCCTCCCTCACTTACTTACTTTTTCAACTGTAACTTGGAAAAACTGTGCTTTATCAGGGAGGAAATTATCTATTCCCGTACCATTTAGCGTTGATCACGAGACAATATCTTTCGCCACCACCACAAAGCAAAAGAAATCTGCCTTACCTGCTCGATTAAATGAAATCGGTGGGGCAACCTTCATTATGGACTTGGCAAAGTGATGATTCCGTCCCACGTGCGACAGCAGCGGTCCTACATAATTTCACAGGTTAGCAATGCCCAGGCACAAAGGGCTCTTAATAGTATTTAAAGAACTAAAACAATACGATATCACAAAGAAGGAAAAGACATCAAGATATCAGCAACGAATTAAACAATTCCAACAAAACAAGCCCTGCAAGATTTACCAAAATAAGTTCTACCTGGAAAATAATGGAGGATTTGCAAGAGAAGTACTACTCCCAAAAGAAGAGGAGTGTAATGTTTTGGGGTAATATTTAGAGTAATCGAGAACAGAATAAAACGGCTGAATGATTAACAGGTCTGAAGAAAGCTTTTTAGGTGTGAAACAGTCAGAAATTATAATGACAGAAAGGAATGTTTGAGAAAGGGTTGAACGTAAGAGCGACTGAAATTCACCTAGCCGAGTCTGATTGGAGGGCTAGTGGATAACGATATTAATGTGGGCCACGTAAGGATTGCAAAACAGTTTAACGTTCTGATAGTTGCTGAACAAAAGCAAAATATTCTTATGCATGAAGGTGAAAGCTGTCGAGAACTGCTGAACAATATCATGTGGAAGTTAATGACAAAAAACAATTGTTTGCCGATAAGAAATTTAAATGCCTGGGTGAGAATAATATATTTTTCAGAAGAGCAGAAGAGTGTTAAACAAAACTGTAGGTGCACTAGAGATTCATTGCTAATTTATGAGACAGTACTAAGTATCTGTCAAAATAGAAGACAAATTTTGCTTACTGGACGGCGTTTGATTTCATCCCACACACATGGATTAAGAATGCCGAGATATGTGTGGAATTTCAAAGACTATGGAAAACTTACTGGGAATGTATGGAATGATGGAATAAATTTATTATAACTGAAATCAGTAAAAGTACATTTCAATGATTTGACCCCATTGTTGTTTGTACCGTGCTAGGGCCCTTGACAATGATGTTTAGAAGGACTAAACGACGGTTTAAGTTTAGAGGATAACATCAAAGTGTCAATCATTTATTATTTAGGGATAATCGGAAAAGACGTATCCCCAAATAGTCCACGTGTGGGCACGTTGCATGACTTTAAATTGCACATCCTAATGGGAATTTTTCCATACTCTTTCCGAAGCGAAGAAGATCAAACAACTGGACGTAATAGCAATGCATTCAGGAGATGTTTGATGATAATGATCACAAACCTTGATCGGCTAGTGTAAAGAACACACAGAGAAAGTGCCTGGTATTCTAAAACTTCAAATAACATGCAAGTATTTCCTTAAATTGATTATCATTATTACACAAGCTTATCGGCATTATTATGCAATTGATCTTAATCACTTCTTTATTATCCGCAAAAATGCAATGCGATGTTAGATACGCACCCTAATATGTGTCTTTTTTGAAAATCAAAGTTAAGAAAGTACTGATAGGAGGTGAGTGCAAGGCACTGATGGCGACGCCCAACTTCATACACATTCTGGTAGTGAACTAGCATCCTTACGCACTAACACACACACATGCGCGCACTAACATACATACATGCATGCGTGCCAGCAAGTCATGCATATGGGTTCTTCCCCGACCATAGTCTTAAGATCTAAGACTCACGTGTGGTGCACATCCATAATATATCACAAATTGAGTAAGGTAAGGTATAAATAAAAATAGTCATTGGTACAATAGGTTTACCGTAGCAGGAGTGGCAGGTGTCTCTGCGCACTTTATACCAAAGAGTTATTCCAGATACTATTGAACACAAGTAGTCAGTTAAAAAATAAAAGATACATTAAGATATTTCGGCATCACCAGATCGGCAACTGCCTCAGATGAGATATACTGGCTGACTGCTAATAACACACCGCATACTATCGAACATAAGCACTAGTCACTATATTCTCGTACCATTATACTTTCTAAATTCAAAATATATCATATATTCGAATACTGCATATGCTCTGGCATTTCCTTTACCGTTATATATATATCCCCACATTTTCACACCTATACATACAAACACGCACATTTGAAGACCACCAGCCCTCTTTCACACGCATATAAGTACTCTTTATACACACGCGCACCTTCGTTTTTGTTATCTCCACTACTACTTCGCTCTCCTGTGTGACCCTACAGTCTACACATTTTTTTCTCTCCTAGTTTCTTTCTGTGTTCCTTTCTGTGGACGAGAGTAGGCTCGAAATGTAAAAGATGTTTTAATTCCCGAGCGTTAAACTAATACATATGTTTGTTTTCTACACCACCTCTATTCGTCTTTTGTTTGTTTTTTTGTAAATTCTCCCTAAATATATATATATATATATATATACTATAGCAATGCTAGGCTCAAAGATATTTTTCCAGCATATAGGATGACACCAATAACATTATGACATTACCAAGAAATGTATAACACCTGGCGATGGATCACTTAATGCAACAAACGGTCTGGACACATACTATTCCTATAAACGGAACCGCGATCTTGAATGCATTTAATATTACACTCACTCACAGGAATACTATTAAGCTATTGTACATATTGTTAGTAATATATATATATATACACACGCACATTATACACTAAGAGTGATGGAATTGCGTGCATGTCAATGGTAGTGGTATTTTGAGTGAGTTACAGCGTTACATTATATACTGGCCTGTGCATATGTTATGTGAATATGTGCGCGCATCTACATGTACACGCGTATGAATGTCTATCTTCATGTGTATGCAACGAGTAGATGTGTGTTTGTACGTTTGATTCGACAATGTCTCTGTTCAAAGAAACTGTTTACGAACGCAGCAACCGAGGCCAGTAACTGCCAAAAGGGACATCGTTTGACCCTGATACACTGTAAGTGTCAAAGGTGAAACGTGTGTTTTACCAAACAATAAACTGATAACCAGACGTAAGACGCTTAAATAAACGGTGCAAAAAGAACATATTATTACATATTTGTAAACAAACAATCGGACATTTAATGTCCGACTCATATACATATATATATATATGTGTGTGTGTGTGTGTGTGTGTGTGTGTGTCTGTCTGTCTGTCTGTCTGTCTGTGTGCATGTATGTATGTATGTATGTATGTATGTATGTATGTAAGTAAGTATGTATACTCATGTTCACATGCTCATGATTGTCACAAGTAGAAAATAAAGAGCAATATTTGTATTAGAGTCGCAACATTTAATATAAATACCAGTTAAATAAATAATATATACTCTACTGGGTATTTAACATACATATTGTCGCTCTTTGCCAGTACGAAATATGTCAATACATGGGTATGAATATCCGCCCAGTGGTGTGTGTGTTTGGTTGCGTGTGTTTGTGTGTGTGTGTGCGTTTGCGGGTACAAGTGCATGTGTTTCTGTGTGATGTGTGTGTCCCTGTGCATTTATATATGTGTACTATTTGGTTCTGATAAATACGCTGGTCCATTATAAGAAAAGAACTCCATCATGAAAGCAGAGTATTTTCGATTCAATTACATTCATACAACACGGCCAGCTTGCTATCAGCTAAGCAAGTTTTCATAGAATCTCATTAGAGATGTTAAGCTATATATATTTACACACACACACACACACACACACACACATATATATATATATATATATTATATATATATATATATATATATACACATACGTACATATCTATCTATCTATCTATCTATATATATATATATAATATATATATATATATATATTATATATATATATATATATATATATATATATATAATCTTAAGCACATTCATCTATACCTAGACACGCACAGATACACACGTATGTAACAAATATACATTTTGTATGCAATTATGTATGTATATGTATATACATAAGCACATACATACATGGAAACGGTTGTGTATATAAGCGCGTATGTTTTTCTTGTATGTGGGTCCTAGCATGTGTCTTGGTGTAGGCAACTATCCAACATTGCTCATAAAGTTTACACGAGATTAATCCATGCAATTTAGATAGAGACACACTCAACTGCTCAAATAATAATGATGATGATAATGATAATGGTTGTTGCGGTGTCGGTGACGTCGGCGACGATGTTAACATAGATAACACTAAGTATACTAATAATGATAATAATAACAACAACAACAACAACAATAATGACAACAATAATAATAATAATAACAATAATAATAATAATAATAATAATAATAATAATAATAATAATAATAATAATAATAATAATAATAATAATAATAATGACAATAATAATAATAATAATAATAATAATAATAATAATAATAATAATAATAATAATAATAATAGAGAAGTTGACAATAGCGACAGAAACAACAAATATATATGAAAAGAAAAATATTCTGAAGAAGAATAAAAGATTGGGAATATGTTTTATAGATTTAGAGTGTAGTGTAAAGGTTTTTATGGTTGTCATTTGCCCAAATATTTATATCACGCATCTTGAGGTATTTTCGAGATTAATTTCGGATATTCCACATAAAACGTAACAGAGAGAATGTACCTTACTTCTATCATTCTCTCTTGGCTACTGGTCATTATTTTTTTCTTCTTTTGCTATTGTCTTCTCTTTTTTTTTATATATTCTTTCTTCTTCGTGGTTCTCTGTTTTTCTTTTTTCCTCCCAACTTTAACTATTTCGACATAAAATCCGACCAAGGAATGAAGTTAAATAGAAATAAATGCCAAACTTGGATTTAATGTTTGAAAATTTAATCCTCTGAGACGGGAAGAAATAGAGAGTCCAAACCAATGAGTGGTGACATTAGAAAGGCACAAAAAGAGAAAGAAATCTTTTACGCATATATCTGAGAGTGCTATTATTGCTATTATTATTATTATTATTATTATTATTATTATTATTATTGTTGTTATTATTATTATTATTATTATTATTATTATTATTATTATTATTATTATTATTATTATTGATTAGATTCGATGGAAGTTGTTTGTACATCAGTGTATGTATCAAAGCTTGTGTGTGAGCGTGCTTATATATAAATGCTTTTTTTTTGTGGTATGGGAATTAGAAACGATCTGACTGTCAATATATTATAGAGCTTGCTATCAGTTTACATTCAAAAGCATCGTAGTAGAATATTCCTTCTTTTGATAACAATCCAAAGAGCTAACGAGTATGCATCTACACGCTCACTCAACCTTGTAGAAGTAGCAGTAAACTCTTATTCAGATCGCATCATGCTGTCTGAAGTAAAGAAAATTATATTGGAAAATCTAATGCATGACACTGAGTACGATGATATGCTTATGTCTGGAAAACTTTTGACAATAGGTCTTTTGATAAGCAACACCTCAAGGGAACGAATAAATAATTGAAGTCGTTTCTGCTCCGAAATATAATTATGAAATTATTACGATTCTCATTTCAAGAATGTTTCACGTATTTGCTCTAACAGCAGTACAGGTTTCAGTGTCTTAAGATACGAATTTTCTATTTCAGATATATGCTTTAATTTTCCTACATAATATCATACATAGGTGTTTTTGTCACACTAATATATATACTCTTTTACTCTTTTACTCTTTTACTTGTGTCAGTCATTTGACTGCGGCCATGCTGGAGCACCGCCTTTAATCGAGCAACTCGACCCAGAGACTTATTCTTTTTGTAAGTCCAGTACTTATTCTATTGGATGTCTTTTGCCGAATCGCTAAGTAACGGGGACATAAACACACCAGTATCGGTTGTCAAGCAATGCTAGGGGGACAAACACAGACACACAAACAAACACACATACACATATATATTCATATATACGACGTGCTTCTTTCAGTTTCCGTCTACCAAATCCGCTAACAAGGCATTGGTCGGCCCGGGGCTATAGCAGAAGACACTTGCCCAAGATGCCACGCAGTGGGACTGAACCCGGAGCCATGTGGTTGGTTAGCAAGCTACTTACCACACAGCCACTCCTATGTGTGTCTGTGTGTAGGTGTGTGTGTATTTGTGTGTAATATTTTACAACATTCTTCAAGTAATTATAGAGTAGAAAGCCACAAAACTGCTGATTCAGTTTCGAATAGACGTACAGTGCTTCTACTGTCAAAAGAAAACAGATTTATTAGTAGCAAACGAAAAGTTAAGGCACATCCAGATGGATTCGTTACAGTTTCCATCCAGCCAATTTCCTTTTCGGAATTATGAGCGAGTGGGGCAAAACAGTAAGAAACATTCCTCACGAACCCATTCAATGAGATCAAACTACGGAAGGCATAACTGCCTGACAAACTGTTTGAACACTCGACCGAGACTGTATATTTTGTAGAGAGAACCAAATATATGTGTTGCTGATAGTCAATAATTAATTATACAGATTCCAGAAACTGTAATCTGTATAATTTCTATACAGTCTGTTTAACTAAAACTTACATTACGTCTGGCTGCCTATATTTCTCCATATTAATTACGAAGACCGTGAAATTACTTTACAGCTTCACGAATTATGCTTCTTTCACAGAAGAACACGTCTGCAAGAGACATTCTGATCAAAACATGCGTATTTATCTTAATTAGTAAATTTCTCATAGGCATTTTTCAATCTCTCTTGCATCATCGGTCAATTTCTCTACACACAGACATACACACATATGTCTATGCACATGTATTTATATATAAACATCAGTGTATTTATCTATCGATCTATGTATGTATCTATCTATCGATCTATTATCTCTCTCTCTCTCTCTTTCTCTCTCTCTCTCTCTCTCTCTCTCTCTCTATATATATATATATATATATATATATATATATATATATATATATATATATATATATATATATATGTCTAATTGGCTAATGATCTCCATCTACTCAGAGCAGCCTGCTTACACTGCGACAGACACCTTCAGTCGTCTGCAATCGTCCTCTCCTGTTGGTTTAGGTGCAGGTCGTAACACGACGCGTTCGACTTAAGACTTGCGATTTGCGTCACTATTTTGAAGTTTTAGCCCAGTATGGAGATCATCCAACCAACATCTGCTGACTATGATGACCCCGCATATACCACAAATGTAATATTTGTGGATCTGCCGAAAGCGTGCGACACTGTGGACAGGAAAGGTCTGTGAGAGATTCGAAACCGATTTAGCTGTTCCCCTCACCCGCCATACATTCCTAACGATCCGAGAAGTCTGCCTAAATAGCAACATATCAGAGCATTTCTCATCAAAATGGCATGATGCAAGGCTGTGTCCTGGTACTAACTCTCTTTACCCTCTTCAGCATGATGTTCAAGCCACTACAGACCTTAACGCTGACGATGACGTCTACAGGATGGCAGTCTTTTCAACATCTGATGCCTACAACCCCACAAGAAGAATCAAGAGCAACTAATACAATACTTTCTCTTTGCAGATGATACTGCACTTGTCGCACACACTGAAGCAGCCTTGTAGCGCATCACATGCTGTTTTGCAGAGACCACCCAGCTCTACGCCAACCATCTCCTCAGAAAGAGGACAGCCCACTCCACATTACAATTGCCGAAACAGAAATGAAGACGGTACAGCAGTTCACATATCTTGGATGGACCATTTAATCAGATTCGTGTATCAGCAGAGAAATTGTCAACAAACTTGGAAAGTCAAACAAAGCATTTGGCAGACTGTACAAGCGTGTGTGTCACAACAAGCAGCTTAAGATCAGCACAAACTTCAGTGTCTACAAGGCCGTCGTTATCACGACGCTCCTATATGGCACAGAGTCCTGGGTTCCCTACTGCTAAGGTTTCAGGCTTCATGAACGTTTTCACCAACGCTACATCCGTACCTTCAGCAACATTTACAGGAGCAACTACATCACAAAAACTGAAGTCCTCGAGCGACCAAGGGTCGCCAGTCTGGAAGCCGTTTTCTTTGAGACAAGACTGCGTTTGTTAGGGCACGTTAAAAGGATGAAAGACCACTGCCTACAGAACATTATCATGTACGGTGAGATCACCACTGACTACCGGGGAATCATCGTGTACGTGAGTTCATCACTCACCACTTGCCACCACTGGCCACTTGTGGAGTACCAGGGAAGCGTTACAAGAACTCCCTGAAGCAGTCCCTTAGCATTTGTGACACTGATTATTATGAACGGACCACTCTAACAGCTAACAGCGTCGCTTGGCGTCATACCATCAGCAGTGTTGTTTTACCCTTTGAGATATCTTGCATTGCCTCTCCGAAGACAAACGTCAGAGGCGAAAAGATGTTGCTGCTGCAACATGAAATCCTGAAAAACCGTACCCCTCTCATCACTGTTATCGGATATGTCGATGCTACATCGGGCTTATAAGCCACAAACCTGCATGTAGAAGACGTGGACAACAGCCTTCCTACCCTTCGTCACCGAAGCGATGCACACATATATATATATATATATATATATATATATATATATATATATAATATATATATATATATATATATATAATATAAATGTATATATACATACAATAATCCCTCGCCATATCGCAGTTCACCGATCGCTCACTCGGTACATCGCGGATTTATATCGCGGACTCCTCAGTATATCGCAAATTTAATAATATTCTTTTAGATTGTAAGTATTTTTGTGGTAAAAAAGCACTTTCATGCCTAAAAATTAATAAAATTAATAAATAAGAAGTACAGTAAAGCACTAAATTGTATAATACATGGATTATAATATATTAAAAGAAATAGTGTACCACAGATGAGTAAACAAATAATCGCACATACTGTATGGGAAACGAAACTCGAGAGGCTAGTGTGTGGTATTGCTTTGCATTTATCATGAAATAAATATATGCAAATTATAAAAAGGATTAAAAAACCTACACAGCACTGTTTCTACTTCGCGGATTTTCACCTGTTCATCGAGGGATTGATGTATGTATATATATATATATATATATATATATATATATATATATATATATATTATATATATATATTATATATATGCATGTACATGCACACGTACACACACAGATGGATGGATGGATTGATTGATATATCTATGCGTGCATGTACACTTGCGTCAGAAATTAATTAGCACTTCTCAAATTTCTACATTAAATAGGTTAAATCAATTAACCTATGAGCTGTTCAAAACGTCTTACACGATGAGAAAACTTAGTATGCTGTGATTTCGGTCCTTGCGAGGCGCTACCTATATCTATTAAACAAAGGAAGATTTGTCTGCATCCGCACTCCAAGTTGTTGTTGCACTGCTATGTCAACATCATAAAGCTGTAGACTCTCAAACTGCTCTGCAAACAAAGTTACGTCATCGTTCTGCGCAACAGTGAACTCACAACAAAGCAATAGTTCGAGATATGGCCACTAGGTGACAGCACATACCTTGAGTGAAGAGCAAATCAAAGGTGCTAATTAATTTCTGACGGTAGTGTATGTAGGGTATGACGTTTTACCAGGTAGCATAATGAATATCTTAATATATTCAAATTTAGTGCCTTCATATATCCAAATCTAAAGATGGACATGATACAAGATTCGTAAATAATTGTTATAACTATTGTATATATATAACCGTCAAGTAAATATATATATATATATATATATATATGTGTGTGTGTGTGTGTGTGTATATATGTATGCGTTTGTGTGTAATTTACTCTGTATGTGTACAGTAGATGTCTGGGCATGTTTTCGTATACATGCAATTACACACACAGGCACAAATACATACATATGTGCATATACATATGTGTGTGTGTGTGTGTTTGTTCTTCGCATCGACTGTCCGCTCTTAGAAGAATTGTCTTCAACATCATCAATTTAGTGGAAGACAATTTGAACTTGACTGAGGACAGCTATTATTTTCAAGAATGATTTATATCTACTTGAAGCTATTAACTGACCTTTTTGGCAAGAAAGTGTGGGTAATATATTTTTACACATTCATATCAGGCGATTAAATCTACGCTTTCTTTATTCACAGTATACTTGCGCTTCTTTATTCTGTTAATAATAAGTTTTTCCTTGTATCAATGCTAATTTGTTGCAACGCATAATACTAGAATTCGGATTGTGCTACATTGATCGAATCATAAAATATAAGAATATCTTGAAAATTTTTCAGTCTATAGTTGACATAAATCTACTTTTGAGAATTTTAATGTGAATTGAGGTTGTGTTCAAACTTTTTAAATATATGTATTCGGAAAAGCAAGTAAAAGAAAAAGAACAATCGGCGATAAAAATTGTAGGATAGAAACATTTTTACGCAATATCGACCGTGTGATATTTGGAAAGAATCTAGCCATTTAAAAATATGAATGGGAAGAGTGGATGATATTTCACTAATGTCTGGATATGTAAACTGAACCTACGTATATTGTGATCTAAGTTTAGCATACCAGTAATTCTACTTCTCAGTATGAGAAGAGAAGTACTTGAAATTTATTTTAATTGTAAACTGGACGATTAAAAACAGTGATGAGTTCCTAACCCTTGAACGACACGTACAATACTATTCGCAGCACGGTTAAATGCTTCAAGTCCCATAGTATTTTGCATTTTAATGATTTAGAAAATACGTAAGATCCCATAAAAGATTTTTTTCCCTGCCTTGTCAATACAGTCAGATTCACTTAAAAAAATAACTGTTTGTATAAAGAGGATAATCTGTTATCTACATTTCAATTAGTCATCCACCGTGTCCATTCGATCTGTCATCCAGTAAGTATAATCCTGGGCAAGTACTTCAGAGGATTTGGAACAAAAAAGTGGAAAATAATAACAGGCATATTGCAAAAATAACAATTTTATATGTAAAATGATATATAACTACCCAACATTTCAATTAACTTTTGTAGCTTCAAAAACATTTGGACGATTTTGTACGAACTTAGTTCGTGTTTTAAATTCTTCTAGAAATGTTCGTGGTTACAGTTGTACTTAATACAATTCGATAGTGAAGTTTCTGTTCTTGCAACAACCATAATGAGCTTTAATATTGTGTTATGTCATGGCTGTCTTCGTCATTGGAATGTAATTGAGTGATTTTGCATTGGTAAGTGAAAAATCACGTTTGAAACTGTCTTCCTCCATAACATTAATAACATTTCCTACGGCTCGTACAACACTTGCGTGAAAGCGGAAAGCATCATAGGGAAATCATTTTTAATCATTTTTTAAGAAAAATATATGTAAAACACAGAAATATATATCAAAACCTAAATATTAGTGGAATTTTGCTGTCAGTGCGGATAATTTGCACCAAGAGATATTGTGATTTTGAGTATGGGTCACAACAGATATAAGCAATATCGCATCCAGGAGAATTGGCCAAATTATTTCTCACATGCTTTGAGGAAGAAATTATTTTGAAAGCTTCAATTGTTCCGTTAATCTTAGAAAACCAAACTATGAAATAATGAAAGACTCTGTTACAGTGTTTGAGGAAATGGATAAATGTACGCTTGATTCAAATACTTTATAAGCTCGGTCGGACTAGTGATGCGCAGAATAAAGACGGCATTGTATCATGCCCGCATGTCAAAGAAGTGTTAACATAACAGAAACTTGAATGATAGCTGAATGAATTTGAGAATGCTACACATCCCGTTAGTCTTCAAATGTTTGGCAAAAGAAAAATTTCCAAAATTCTTCTGATATAACGACGACGATTTAAATCCTGTTATGGAATGGAGAAAGAAATTTAAATTTAATCTCTTGGACTCTCACTTGGCATTTAGTCCGCTAAAATATATGAGCACTAAACGACTAACATGGGAAAACATTTGTTTTCCCATGTTATTTGCAGAAAGAAGAAAACGCCCCTCATCAACTGCAGTACCTTTATCGTACCTGAAATAACTGGACAGTAACTGGTCTAAAAGTGCGGTAAAAATTATAGCCAGACAATCTTTTTTTAACCTGCACATACATTTAAAATTGTTCAAGGGGAAAGTATGTTGTAAAAGTCTGTGTTGCATTCCCTATATGATGAAAGACACAGAAACACACACCACACACTCAAGCAACCAACCGACCAAAACAAAACAACTCTCTCTCTCTCTCTCTCTCTCTCTCTCTATATATATATATATATATATATATATATATATATATTCTATAGCCGTTTTTTAAAGCCAATGTTGTGTTGAGAGTCTTGCACTTAAGATCCGCGCATTTTTTAAATCAAAAATCGTTAGTTAATATGTGACAATACACACACACACACACACACACACACACAAACTCTCTCTCCCCCTCTCTTTCTGTTTCTCTTTTCCTATGTCTCACTTTCTTTCTTCTTCACTGTATTTCTCCCTCAACAATTTTTCTTGTCCACTACTAAAGATGCATTGGGATATATATTTTCATTTCTCCCCTTGTTTCCAACACTCTAATACTTATTGCGACAGACAGACTGACGGTGACCAGCTTCTCTTTAATAAATAAGATGATAAAAAACCTTCCAGAGTAAAATACATTTTACGAAATTAGTTTCAGTTACCTACCAGTATACAGTAAGAAAAACGTATTTTTGTTTCTTAGATAAAATATGGTGCATTTCACTCTTGCCTCGACTGGATGTCAGCATTTTAAACATATATCTGCTATCTGTCCCTATTATGTCTTACTTTCCTTATTTTTCGAGAAGAAAGTACAAAAAACACAACAACGCGAGGACGTGGAACAAATATAGTATTACTGGACGCTCAGGAAAGAAGGAGGGTTTAACAGTTGCTTTGTTTTGGTTGTTTGTTTGCTTGAGTTTGTGGTGTGTGTGTGTTTCTGTCTTTCATCATATAGGGAATGCAACACAGTGAATGTGTCGCCTACTTCTAGCAGTATCAATAAATATACACCCTCCTAGGCTTGACTGCCTAATCTTTATTAGAAACGATATAGCCGTCACAGGATCATTGTCAATATGTCGATCTATGTAAAGTAAGCGTTACGGAAATACTTGAGAGCTATAGAATGTTTTCTTCGTTGGTAACGTTTAGATCATATCGACCTTGGGAGCTGAAACAGAGCGATGACATCTACTTGGCAAGGATTCGTCAACTGATATGAAGAATCCATTCAATTATGTTTCATTTACTGATAAAAAGAATCTATTTCAAGTTGTTTTGTCTCTGATGTCACTGTCAGATCTATGATACAAAAATCAATATGAATATAATTCATTTACATTTTCAGTATTAGGAAGCACACAATAGGACTTTAAATAAGAATCAGTCGCATTTTACAAAGGATTTCATAGCAGATATTCATTTAATATTTAAAATAATGTGCCATGGACAAAATAAACATAATTTGTCTAACATTTATATGACATTTATCCATTGAAAATTGCATATCTCTTTCGTAATTGCAATATATTTTACTAGTTGCTATGAACATTGGATATCTCTATTGTAATTATTTTATATTTTACTAGCTGCTTTCATTTGTATACAGGTATGCGTGAGGAATCATTTTCAGCAATTTCAGTAGACTTTATCAACCCTCATAGATTGTGCGGTTCTTGGATTAAACATCTCTAAAGCAAATAAGTAATCGCGCCGGAAATGTTGGATTCCTAATGCTGCACTGACTCCGCGCACACGTCTGTGTGTCTGTCTGTCTGTCTGTTTGTGTGTGCATGTTTGTTTGATTGTGTTCAATGGATTTTCGTATAGGGTTCTGCTTATTTTCTGTCTACAATAATCCAACACCATATCGTGGTTCATCTATCGCAGTTTATTATTTTAAGCTTACGTCTATTCCTCTGTGTTGTTGTTTTGTATTTACAATAAAATTAATACATACGTATCATGAAAATGAATAAATAAATAAATATATATATATATATATATATATATATATATATATATATATATACAGTACAGTACTGTTTCTACTTCGCTGATTTTCACCTATCACGGAGGTTCGGAACGTGGTACCCGCAATAGTCGAGTGATTATTGTATTTTCTGTTAATTTTCAGTTTCATTTGCAAGGCTTTGGACGACTGAGGCGGTAATCAATACCAAATTCACAATACTCTGGGTTGATCCCACCACCACAGATGTGCGTTTGGTAATTCTTACAGCTATGTCAAAATGTGTTCTTCCGTTATAAATAAAAAGGAATATAATGATTCTTTTTTCTGCACTCAAAATATTGGATTTCTGGAAATCATTTCTAACGAGATATTCGATTATTTTGGAGTTGAATTCATCCAAGTTTGACATTATTTAGTGAAGCATGTTCAGATTTGTACACTGAGAGATGCGTCTTATCGGCAAGATATCCATTGCAAAACGTTCAGGGTAGTTCACTGATGTGGAACTTTTTTCGCTCAATTGATATAAGTTGATAATTTTGGAGCATCGTTTTCGCGTGTATCGGTAATATACATTAAGATTTACTTTTAACTATGAACATAAGAAGATGTACTAGGGAGAGTTACGATAAAGAAAATTAATTGACAAAACTAGAGGTAATTGACGGACAATTTATAAATTTTTAACAGATGTGATGCTAGATATAAAATTCAATTAGAAGAGGAGATTTCCAAGTGAAGCAATGAGACGTGATTCGATATTTTGGGCTTCTGAATGCTAAGAATTTACATGTAAGGAAAACTTGCAAAAAAATACTTTAGAAATAAAGTAGATAATAGCAATACGCTGTTTTTACAACAACAACTCACAAAAGTCGATATTTCTCATACGCAAGATTTGATTATGTCTAATAAATGCAATATGCAAAATAATAGATGATATAAAATCTTTAGAAATGTATTTGCAATAGGGCCACAAGCAACATCATCAATAATACCACAACAACTACTACTACTACTACTACTACTACTACTACTACTACTACTACTACTACTACAAATATCAACACGAAGCACTTAGCAAGATATAGAAACTTGTCTTTGATTTATTTAAATATGGCTTGTGTTAGTTTTTGTTGTAATTTTGTATGTTATTTATATTTATGTCATTGAATCAAAATTAAATTGTGTTCCAAAAAGTTAAACGTAACAGATAAAGATAACTATATTTACATATTTTTCCCTTGTTTATAACACATATTACTTAAGATCAGTTTTATTAAGCATATATCAGCTTGATTCAAATTCTTTATATTTAACATTATTTCCGCAAATATCTGATTTTTATCAAAGTAACATCTGTGTTATACATACTTGCATATATATACATATATATATATATATATATATATATATATTATATATATATATATATATATATATATAGAGAGAGAGAGAGAGAGAGAGAGAGAGAGGAGAGAGAGAGAGAGAGAGAGAGAGAGAGAGTGAGAGAAATGTATATACATATGTGTGTGTGTATGTGTCTGTGTGTGTAAACATGTGTTTATGTGTGTATTGTGTGTCTGTGAATTTTTTGTGTGCGTTTGCGCGTACCTCTCATTGTGTATATGATCCTGTGCAAATGTGTATGGAAATTTTTATCTCTGAAATCTACGAAATGCTATTTGAAACAGTTTATTATTCCGATATATCTTATCGTCATCGTATATTTCTAATAATCCTTATTGTTAAAAATCATTTCGACGTAGATAATATATTTCTTAAAATGTATATCTTTGTAGGGTTATTACGATGCTTTCTTCTATTTATTTATAAATATATTTTTGAGATTTTTTTTATTCGGTAATCTGGAAATAAATTCAATGTTATAATAACGAAAATATTTAAATGATAGATAGAAAATAAAACACTGCGCTGTAATATAACATGAATTATATTTATCGGTGTAAAAAATATTCAAAATGTGTTAAATTTGCATAGAAAGAGTTTGCATGCAGGGGCACAGATTCACAAGTGAGCGTAAATATGCACATATTGATATATGTGTATATGTGTGTGCGTGTAAGTGTATATTTATATATATATATATATATATATATATATATATATATATACATATATGCGTGTACGTGTCATTCTCCGCTTACGTGTATGTGTTAGCTCGTAAATATACGACCCTGTATGCACATTACATGATAAAACCGAACCTTGTGGAGAATCTAATGAGTCGATGTAAATATTTTTCCCCACTTCACAATGGCTATATATATATATATATATATATATATATATATATATATATATGCACACATCGTTACATGCGTAGCATGTGAAATCTTGAATGCCGCTACATCTAGGTGTATGCATGTATGTAAGTATGTATATATCTATGTATTGCATCCCTGGTGCAATATATTCTCTTTCTCTATATCATTGCCATGTAATTGGAAATAAATTTCAAAGCATATTCATTTCCTTCATAGCATTATTATTAACGTTATTATTAATGAAATTATTTTTGAATATAGTTTATTGGTCTGCTATCGTTGTTTCTTGTGCTGTTTTTTACGGATGTTTACTTGTTTTAATGAGGATATTTTGTCATGGATTTTAACTAAATCAGGCTCAGAGAAGTGATAAATTTTATGGTTTCATATAGAGCAAGGCTCGTATTGGTAGATGAAAAGAAAACTATTACCGTTTATCATATGAAAAACTATACATAATACCTCATGATGTCATCGGAACAAACATAAATTTATAAGAGGTATATGTGAAAAAATATTTTATTCATGATATACATTACCCGTATATATACCTATATCTATAAATGTGTGCATGCCTATATATATATTTATATGTGTGTGTCTTTGTATGTGTGTTTGTGTGTATGCGTGGTGTGGTGTATATATTTTTGATCTGCCTATGTGTGAGAGTGGTGTTTAAATATGCATATGTGTCAATATACAAGTGTATATGAATGCATTACATAAGCATTTTTAAAATATTGAAGTTTTTTTTAACTCAACCCCTGATGTATTTTGACTCCATATATCTTGTCAGCTGCTAGCGAAATATTTGTTGGTTTTTAATGGATTATAGGAGTTTAGCTTAAAATTATATGCAAGATATGAAAATAAATATAAGACAGCAGATATTATTTTACGTATGTATATTAACATTTTTTTCACTCTATTTCATTCTTGCATAAAATCTTAAATGTTCTGTACTCTCTTTTACTGCTAAATAAATTTTTGATTAACTTACTGCATCTACTGAGGATGATTTATGTTTCCGCATTCCAGAGAATTTTGCGATATTTCTGGTGCTACATTCAGTATTATTGTGGTGATGGAGAGCATTGTGAAATGATTTAAAATGTGTACCACGTCTCATTAAATGCTCTACAAAAGATCATTTTATGATATTGTTTTGCTTTCCTATTCTGCAAATAACGCGTATACTTAGACAGCTTACCTGCAACAAACATGCTACAAGACAACGCAATAAACTGCGCTCTTTCAAAATGTGTTAATGTAATACCTCATGTTTAACAAGTATTTGTAAGTGAAACACAAAACGTTAATTGGTAACAGTGGGGAAATTATGATATTAGAATTTAAAAAAGGAAGATTTCAATTTGGAAATATTCACTCCGAATCTGAATACCACGCTAGCAAACCTGCAAACCATACATTATTGCTGATTAATAAATGTGAAGCACATAGCTAATCAAATCTACTCGGGTGCCTGGCCAGTTCATAATCTTATAGACCTCAGTACGATGAAAGCTCAGTTTGATCATAGTGAGATTTGACCACAGAAAATATATTTCAACACCCTGGCTCTTCATTTGTTTCATATATGTATATACGTGTGTGTGAGTTTGTGTGTATGCGTTTGTGTGTGCACGCGTGTTGTATGTATGTATGCCCGTATGTATGTAAGCCCTTTTCTGAAAAAGTAGACTCCAACCCAAAAATCTCGCAAAAAACACCTGTCAATTCACCTATGAATTCACATCAGGGAATGAATCAGAATTTTCCGTAAAAGAATATGGAGATAGCAGATATGAAACATGGAACGACAACAGCAACTTTAAATGCTTAGAAAGTGATTCTCTCAAGAATTTCAAAAACGGAGTTTCGTTCAAATTAAATTCAGATATGAAATATAAGACGCAGAATCTCATATACTACATTACTTGCCCCAATAGCAAAGAAAATTACATTGGCGAAACAAACAATTCTTTCTGCCAATGTACAAGATTCCATAGACAACACATCCGACTAGAGGGATAGCGCAAGATTCTACTGAGCATGTATGTAGAAATATAGGGTGAAGGAAAGGTCCAAATCTTTCCTTTTTACCAATTTGCAGGAGATGTCCCAAACTTCCGAAGAACAATGAAGCTACACTTCATCAAAAACTTCTCTCCAAAATTTAATGTTTGAAAGAGAAACAGAGGAACTATATTTTTTTCTTTTTTTCTTTCAAATAGTAATGATGATGGATGAAGAGAAAACATTTATATCACACTATTACTCTTGTTTCTGAATTTGGCGCCAATGATATTAACGTGATACTCATCTTTATAAATGATTATATATATATATATATATATATATATATACAAAATGGGACAAGAACGAAAAACATATATGTTGATAGGTATGCAAGGAAAAAAGAAAGAAAGGAGAGAAAGAAAAAAGGAAAATGCTATGCAATAACATTTCAGTAAATTGATCACATCAAATTGAAAAGAGACAGCTTTTTCTCTGTCTCTCTCTTTCTGTATATGTCTATCTATCTAGCTATCTATGTGATTGTCTATCTACCTACCTACACTTTTGCCATTCTATTATTTTTCTCCCTATATTTTCTCCCCTTTCATGATTGTTCTGAAACCTCTCTCTTTCTTTCTGTCCATTCCCCACTTTGATCATCTTTCTATCACTTCCCGTTTAAAAAAAAAACATTTTCTCCTTCTAAATAAAGGAAAAAACATTCTGATTCATATAAATCCTTGATTCCTAAAGCGCGGCGCATGCCCCACCAGTGGGGCAAGGTAATATTTTTGTGGGACATGGTAATATTTTGGTGAGGCATGCGTAGGGTTATGGTGAATTTTTATACCTCTTGTACACAATGTTTTTAGTATACCAATAGACGAAGGGACCAATTCGAGCGTGAGTTCTTAAAAAAATTATTTTCATCCATTCTGTGGACAATATTATCAAATGTTGGGCACATTAGAGACAACAGGTTGTTTTCATCTAAATCCTAATATCTGATGTCACTAAAGAGGGAATAATTATTTCCTCCGATTTAGTGGTATGTGAAAACATGAAGGTAATTTACAAACGCGTATGTGTGTGTGTGGTGTTTGAGCGGATGGGCGAGCCTGCAATTATGTAGTATAGAATTGGTCAGTACTGAAAGCAATGCCATTTTAGTTCCCTATGGACAAATAAACTTGAGACAGATTTATGTGTGCAGGTGTGCCTAAGAATTTTGACTCTTTTATCTTTGGTGACAGTGAAGGATGAAAGTATCAAATGGTGTGAAATGGGTTGAAATGGAGTGGAAGTAAGGTGTAGAGTCAGTGAAAGAAGACAAAGAATGAGAAAGATAGAGAGAGAAAGGGAAAGGATAGAGAAGGAGACAGCTAGATACATATATATTTATAGAGATTTATGCATGCACACATACAAACACACGTATATAAACAAACAGGTCATTTTATTCCCAACAGTCAGTTTCTGAATTCAGCAAAAAGGTGAGAAAAAACTTCCATCATTGATACAAAGGCTTTTGCAGCTGAGATGGTTCGCGGAATATTTTTGTTTCTCTCTGACCATATTTCCCGAACGTTTATACTGAAATCTCTTCATGTGTGATTCCAGGGCGTAACTACAGATATCTACCCCTGACCCCGACATTGGATGATCGTAACATTCAGAAAAATGGATTTTTTTAATGAAATCGTCTACGAATATGCGTTATATAATGTAGATTCCGAATATATAAAATTTGGAGGAAAGTGTTTTTGGTTGGGGATGTTCGGAAAGTCCAATTCGACTTGACTTTCAAGAAAATTTATATTTAAGAGATGAGGGATTATGTACATAATTTATATTTTTTACAATTGATGGATATTTGTCTTAATCATGTTTGTTGTTAACACATCGTTTCGGCTGATATACTCTCCAACCTTCTTCGTGTGTCTTGGGAAAATTCCAAACGTGTGTTCTCATTCCTAAGGTATTTTCGAGGCTGTTGGTGTTATTGATATTATTATTATTATTATTATTATTATTATTATTATTATTATTATTATTATTATTATTATTATTGAGTGAGAGAGCAGCGCATGCCATCAAAGTGACACTGGGATAAAATATACGAGGCCCGGTATACCCATCATGACTACCCTTCTGATAAGGGTACACTACGCACATGTATCACAACCATATATGCGCGACATGGTGATCTCATATCACGATAAACAGCACATGATCTTGCAGGTGGGGCCCAGTGAGAATTTTATTGTGTTCGAGTAACCCATCCCGCTCAAAAGGTCCCTGAAAAAGGGTTGTTTAACGATGTTGAACAAAACACCCACGTTTCCAGAGGTGAATTATTCAAACCCCAAAGAATCCCTGTCAACACATGGCTATGATTCCTCCCCACTACGTCTGCTCATGAATAGAGATGCGCATATCGCCAGCCACTAAGGGACATGCTCAACTGGTTATGGTCAAACAACTGACAAGCAAATCTGTGGTATTGAGCAGAATATTTGCTGCAGCCCATCTTTTATACCAAGACAAAACAACGTACATTATTATTATTATATTATTATTATTATTATTATTATTATTATTATTATTATTATTGTTGTTGTTGTTGTTGTTGTTGTTGTTGTTGTTGTTATTATTATTATTATTATCATCATTATTATTGTTAATATTGTTCAGATCACTGCTTGGAAACGAACTCGGAAACTTGCGCATAGTAGCCTGTGCTCTTAGCCACTACGCTACATGCACGTGGCTGGAGGGTATATCAACCAAAACTTTGTGTTATCAACAAACACGATGAGGACAAATATCCGTCGAATGTACATAATATAAATAATGTAAATAAAAACTCCTTCTTAGATATTATGTTAAAAAACGTCAACAATCGAAAAGTGACTGGCATTTATCAGAAACAAAAGGAGCTCGAAACGATAACTTCTGTTTGTGTCATGCCCCCTGAGACTCATCAAAAGAAATATCTCCTTCAATTTAGCGAAAAGGATTACCACAACTGTGTCTGACGGAAATACTCGGGACCTCCATCTGCAAAACATCGGACCAAGACTGAGAGATTATATCTACCCTCACTTATAGAAGATGGAATTGAGGCTTTAAAACACTAAGGAAATAAAACGGGACACCACAATGCATCTCAAAATACTTCCGTATATATCAACTCACAATCCTAGAAACAATGAGGCATGCACAGTTTACTACTGTTCACTCGGGATCCAAAAGGGAAAACATTCTGAAAACATTATTTCATCAAATACAAAAAGTGACACAGATCGTTGGCGTGACTTCTGACAAATGCGAAGCTTTATAAAACAACCAGGAAAGCAATGGTAAAAAAATGTGGACGTCCAAACTACGGAACCTGCTCCAACCTACTGGAAGGCTCTGAAATTTTATTCAAGTTTGGAGAGAGGTCCACAATTAAAACCAACACTTGTAGTTCCGAGAATCTAATTCATGTTATAACTTATTCAACTTGTGGACATAACTATATACGACAAACAAGTTAGACACTCAGGCAGAGAATTATCCTACATAACAAACAGGTTCCTTTCCAACAGTAGAGTCAGATTCCTTTGCGTGAACAAATAGAAATTTGTGCAGGTAATATGCAACCAAACTTCACAGCTTTCCCTATCTACCAGTGCAAAGAAACAATTGTATATTTATCCTCCGTCCCCAAATGAGCAATTACCTCCCCTTATAGTAATCTACTTCTTGATTCATTTACAAAATTCCTTCCAAGAATAAGAACTAAAATATTTTTTTAGAAAATACGAAATTACAATAATTTCATTGTCATGATCAACGAAAGCGAAACCGGTTGACAAACACAATACTCTTTATAGAAGATATAAAAATATATATTAAAACTATATAAACTATTTGAATTTTCCTTCTTTTATGGTACACATACACACACACATATATATATATAGAGAGAGAGAGGGAGAGAGAGAGATAGAGAGAAACAAAGGACGAAGACAGGTGGTGTACAAAACAAACAGTTGTATTAGTATAACGATCAGGAATAGAAAAAGTCTTTTACGTTTCGAGCCTACGCTCTTCTACAGAAAGGGACATAGAAAAACAAGGAGAGAAACAAGTATAGAAAAAATGTGTGTAACAGCTAACGATCTATATATATATATATGCATGTGGAGGCACGATGGCCCAGTGGTTACAACAGCGTACTCACGGTTGCAGGATCGCTGTTTCGATTCCAAGACCGGGCACTGTGAGTGTTTATTGAGCGATAACACCTAAAGCTCCACGAGCCTCCGGCAGGGGATGGTGGCGATCCCTGTTGTACTTTTTCGCCACAACTTCCTTTCACTCTTTCTTCTGTTGGTCTGCTCGCTTAGCCAGCGTGGAGGCGTCATTTGAAGGCTACAACAATGCGAAGCGCATTGTGACCAGCGATGTGTAGCAACATCTGATAGCCTGGTTGGTAACGGTGATCACGGTGATATATATATATATATATATATACATACGTACATACATACATACATAAATGCATACTCCATGCATTAAAACTTACCACTTGGTGATTGTCGAAATTCTCCTCCTCTTTATATATATATATATATATATGTGTGTGTGTATGTATTTGTGTGTGTCTGTGTCTGTATGTAGGCACACATAATCTTCTAAGGGAGGAATTACATTCCCATCGAAATATCAAATTTGTCTCCTTCCTTGTCCTCGCGGCGAAGCAACTCATTCTATTTTACGACTGTGCATACTAATATTTGCCGATGCAAACCATCAATATATTCTTCGGTGTCTATTGTGCTCTGTATAATATATAGCCATTCACAAACCGGATAGAGTTTCGTGGATTTAGATATTCAGCAACATAGCTTTGTGGCAATGACGTATAAAAATCGATAATACCATTGCTATAGGTTTAAGACCCTCTGAACTCGTTCATTTGTACATTCCAAGCAAAATGATTGTAAGAATTTGGTGTTAATAATAGTACAATTCATATCTAAAGTATATCTCATTTTGTGTTTATATTCTTCACTTACCACGTTATTATTTCTCATTTGGTAAGCAAGCAAGCTGAAATAATACCAAATATACCGACTGATAAATATATCAGTAAATATCTGTATCCTGTTCTATATACAAAGAGAACAATTCAAATCATTGGCAGAAAAGCCGTTCCCCAACACAAATTACTCAATCCAACCCCCAAACGTGTGGTGGTTCCCTTTTCTTGCCTTCGCTGATAACACAGTGAACTCGCATTGAATGTGGTTCATCCCGTGCCATCTCCACGTAATTATTGCCCGCTTTTCTTCTCCCTTCTTTCACTCATAACGTTTCCACACCAATGCCGTACTGCAATCACCACTATGTGCTTTGTTTCCCTGCGCATATCTTAAGACCTCTATAAATCGCTTTATAAACATAAATTCCTTGTATCCTACCAGAGTTGGCTCATTCATGTTAAACCGTCTCCATAGCGGTTAAGTATAATACGTACACAACAAACACAAAAGCATACGCGAGCAAGGACATATAAATAAACAAACACACACACACATACACACACACACACACACACACTCACACACACACACACACACACACATATATATATATAGTTAATCTCCAAAACGAAGAAAAGCGCAATAAAAAACAACATGAGGGCGTGGTACATACAAATATTAAGAAATACTCACGGAACATGTGTATGTATGTGTGTGTGCATGTGTGTATGTATATGCGTGTGTATATTTATTGAAAGAATGTGGGGGCACATGGGAAAATGTAATATGACAACCATATTTAATTATAAGTTATAAGTTTAGCTTTTATACTCCGCTCATTATTATTTAAAATTGTATTCTATCTTATAATCTCAGGTTTTAATTTTTCAGGTAAGATTAACTTAATGAGGGAATTTACGTAGACTTCGTTTTACGTCATTGTTTAGAATCGATTTAAATAAATTTATCTCTAGCATAATTAATAATTTTAATTAATAATTCTCCTACTTCTTATATTTTCTGAATACAATAACATCATCATTGCTCTCTTATTTTTATTTTCCCCTTTCTTTTTATTTTCTGTAAAAAATAATATAGTCATTCCTCTCTTTTTTTGTTGATAACCAGTGGATTGCAAAACTCTTGAAACGCCCCTTCTATTGTACCAGTGCGTTATCCCCCATAACACCAGCTGGTTCATTAAGATCTGGTGTACCTGCCAGTGTTAAGCTATTTTTTCTGCTATTTTTCTACTATTTTTTATTCTGCTATTTTTCTCATACATCTGTAAACAATTAGAAAAGAACCACATAATTTTTTCCCTGGATATTCCAGTACATTCCATGAGGAGTTGTATTCACAATGTAAGAAACACTTCGGATAGATCAATGATATATGACTATAATAACTGTCATAATTTATTCCAATCATATCTTTCCCCTTTTAATTCCTGTTCTAATTCCTGTTGTACATACCAAAACTGTCTCTGATTAAATAACTTGCTAGTCTTGGTTGGAGAAAAGGTGGCTTACATATTTCCTTCTTCGGGAGATTAAATCTGTCTCAGAGTGGATGTAGTCTCTTAACAGTTGTGTACACACACGCTTTTTACGATTTTCTTTTTCCTTTTTCGCTATAATGGCTGCCGCTCCCCTTTCTGTCTCTTCGTATTGTCTATCCTTATAAGTGATTAGAGACTATTCTTGCTGTTATTCATGTTTCTGTGGTTGGCTTCCGTTATTAGGCTTGTCATGCTCACTGAAAAGTGGAAAGGCTTTTGTTCATACACTATATCGCGTGAGAGATACTTCGTATGTTTGTGTGTGTGTTTGTTTCTATACACCTCTACTGGTTAACACTCCACCCTCTTTGGCGCTTTCACACAATTCATGTATGCGTTTCCTTCTACAAATAATCTTTTTGGCTTTCATTTATAATATGGAAAGATTTGCGGAAAATTTTGGGGTAATTTTCAGTAGTTCGAGTTATCGTAGGGTAGCCTTTATTCGAGTGTATGGCACAAACTTTGCCGTTGCTGTTGTTTTTGATTAACCCCTATTAAGCTTTGCTAGAACAGATCCTTTTGAATATATGTTACATAGCATATGCTGTAAGACATTATGGAATCTTTTGAAGGAAATTCCCACGTTGTTTCCCGTAATTAAAATGTCCAGATACATGCCCATTAATATAAATTACAAGACGAGTTGTGGAGTCGGAATTCATAAACGTGCTTTACATACAGAAAATGTTATCTTTATAGGTAGTGATACAGACCAGACCCATTTTATTTCACTCTTCTTTTTGTTGTAACAGTCGCTGGGTGTAAGGAGTAAATTCTGTGTCTCTTTTCTTGAGAAAGTTCAATTGTTAAAATATCAGGATAGGGTACTTGGTACTTAAGACATGATTTAAAAGTAATGAAAATAAAGGTATAAATCTTACATATATATATATTGATAGATAGATAGATTTACGTAAACTCCAACACAGTTAGTAGATATTGTTTCTAAACACACATGTATTTATAGTATCTGTATTCAGACACACGCATATATATATATATATAACAGATAGATATGCATATGAGCGTAAAGCTCTTTCCATCACACATGCATAAATGCATATTTATGTGGTGCATGTATGTATTATGCGCCTATACATGTTTATAGTGTTTGTGGATACAATAATATTTCTACTTTCACTTTTGAGTATGTATGTTTGATTCACTATGTTTAGTGAAAACTGAGAGGAGAAATCAAAGACAGACAGAGAGATTACGTGGTGTGTATGAGTCTACTTTTGCGTGTAGCTTTCTGTGCGAAATACAGAGAGAGAGAGGAGAAAGAGAGAGACTGATAGAGTGAGAGGGAGAGAGAGACAGAGAGAGAAAATTATAAAACAACTGTCTTTTGTTTTGCTCATAAAATTATTACTGTTTCATTAGTTGGCAGCGCTGAACACTTTTCATTTCTATACAATTTGTAGCGTCAGTTAATCCTATTTTCTAAATCATTGTAATCGTGTTTGGAGATTAGTACGCTTTCCTGCCATTAAAAACCACTCCTGATTTCAAGAATAATCAAGTAACAAATGGTTATATACATGAAGGAATTGTTCATGAAGTGGGCAGCATTTCCTCTTATAGTGATAGTGGTTGTTATATTTCCCCCCTTACGAATGGTCTCGGTGCTGTTGACTAGTTTACTACATGTATGTGTTGTATACGTCGGTCGTAGTAGCAGAAACGAGGTGAAGGCTACAATTGGGAGCGTTTTAAGTGGTGAAGTTATTGTACTTTTAGCAATAAATTAGAACTACCATCGCCATCAGCGTGAACAGTCACAAAATTAGAACTAACAGAGTTGTTTACACAACGGGAAATAACGGTAGATCATGCCAAAAGCACCTACGGCATCCATTAGTGTCAGTAAATCTGTCCTAAATACACTCACATTTTCTCATAGACCAGTTACGGCCACAATTCATTTTCGAGCAATTCTCAGTAAATATATAAAAGCTAACTTTTCAGGTCATATGCCAGAATATTTTGAAGGATCAAAGGAGGAAATGCCAAGACTAACGAACAAAAAGAAAAATATTGATAATGTTACAACTATCAACGAAAGAAAACTAGCACAAAGCACAGAAAAGGGGATTGGCAATACACTACTGCAGAATCTATCATTTTCTCATCTTTTTCGGTACATCCATCTTAGTAAAGTGCCAATACCGCCAAACAAACGTGCCTGCATTTGAATCTAGTCCCATTAAACATCAACTAAATGGATCGAAAGTAATGTTTTCGTAATTGAATTTTATCGGCTTGACGGACTTGATTTCGCTACATCTAATACTTAAGAAAACAACGTTAGTAAATTATAGAAAACAACATTATGAAATGTTTCAAATCGAATGACCAGAACTGACATAGAATGTGTAGGTCTACAAGTTTAGAAGGAACAAGAGTAGAATATCACATTTTAATGACAAATTATGGCAAAATTGAAGAGACGTATTACTTGTACTTTACGTTCCATACAAAACGAGTTCCAAATAGACAAAGAATGAATTCTATACATTCTATATATTAGGTTTGCGATTCGTTGAAGATTTCTTTAAGACTCCTCATTATTATTTCAATGTTTAGAGAAATAGGAAAAATTGTCACGTTTGTAGCAACAACATAGATTTACATATATCATGGCTTGATCATATGCGTTTATCTTACGAGATGCCGAAGATATTAAATAAAATGTTAAACCTGAGTAAGCATGCAAATTAGTAACTCCATTTCTGTGAAACAACTTGATTTCATATGTATATAAACAGGAATGCTACATGCTGCTCTGAGACTGGTGAAGTGATGCTGAAAGTAGAAACTTCTGATATGACTCAAATAAGAGAAACATGATTAAAGAGAAACATTTACATATATATGAATGTGTGTGTATATATATATATAAGTATACACACACATACACACACACACACACATATATATATATATATATATATATATAATATATATATATATATATTATGTGAAATAGAAAGATGAATAATCTTGTAGTAGATTAATCAAAAGTTTAACCGATACCTTCGAAACACGTGTAGAATGAAATAAAACGATTTCTGTTCAATCTGCGTTCAGCTCCATTTCTTCAATTCACCAATAATGTTTTATATATATATATATATATATATATATATATATATATATATATATATTTATCGCTGCTTCTATTTCCTATTTGAATTAATTCTTACATATGCATTGTCCGAGCATAGCAGCACATAGTTAGGATATTATAAGCATAATAAGTTGTTGGACAGGTGGGACTGTTCACCTCCGGGTACTTCATGTTCATAAGCCACAAAATGGCGAAATTTCGATGTCTCGTTTCTCCATATATCTCAAATGTTTTATCACCCGGCGCTTTAACAAAGGATTTTCCACCACCCTGAATCGCTGCCTACCACCAAGTGCGCTGGCATGTGTCTATGCGTTCTGTATATATTGTCGATAATGTTTACATATCCACATGTGTAGAGCGTGAGAGAGAGAGAAGGAAAACTGTAATAATAGCCGTTCAACAGCAGAAGTTGGATGTAAACATGATATGAATGTCGACGATGAATAGTATTTAACTCGTTTTTTCCTGGTTCTCAGAAATTTTATTGCTCGCAGAGTTAAACTTACGACGGGGTAATGGATTCGTGGTAGGTTCAAACCATACACAGTTGTTGTGTGATTTAGTTTCTAACTCTTAGAAAATAATTGTTTAGTGTTGTTCAGTTTATGGGTATTTCATAGCATGTGTGTGTATGTGTGTGTGTGTGTGTGTGTGTGTGAGTGTGTGTGTGTATAGATGCTTGATTCATCTGTCAGTTAAATATATTTTGAAATATGATGATTACTACGAACGTATGAAAGCGCTAATTGAACTATTCATTACCAAATATGTTTTAATGCTTAACACACTTCGACATTGCAAAAACCAACATTTTTCTTTTAAATACTTTGATAAAAAAACGCGAAAACCAGACCTTGATTTAACTTATACACAAATTCGGAATATATATATATGTGTGTGTGTGTGTGTGTGTGTGTGCATGTATATATATATGTAACTGTGCGTCTTGACGTGGAAATATGTGAATGCATGTGCGTATATATGCAACACGTGTCTCCTTCTATCGGAGATGGAAATAGGGTTTTAATTATACATACCTATGTCAGCTAAGGTTTTTAAGTTTTTCCTCGATAGTGATGGTTAATAGTATTTATGAGCGTGTTTGAATGATATTATACGATAGATACCGCATATTAAGGCTGCCTATAATGCCGATATAATAAATAGTAGAATAGATAGAAGTGTGCTAGTATTTTTTGTCGTATAGATAACAAAACAAAGCCGCAATGAGATGATGTATTATGTAACAACGTGTCACCTTGCATAGCATCTTATTGTGCAAAACAACGACGACAGCTCCCTGAAGAACACTGTGCACACATCATTCATAGTAATCAATAGATTACTGTAGTAATCAATAGATTACAGAACGCGCGCAGAACTATCATATATACACACGCATACACATACACACAAATAATATATAGAGACATGTGTATTTATAAGTATTTACACGCATCTCTCCCCCATCTCTCTCTCTCTCTCTCACTCTTTCTGTACATCTTTATTTATATACGCGTGTTCAGTACAACTACGCGGCACATTGGTCTAGTGTCTTCTACTGTAGCCTCAAGCCTATCAAAGCCTTGTGAGTCGATTTCGTTGGCGGAAACTGAAAGAAGGCCGTCGTGTATATATATATATATATATATACATGTGTGTGTGTGTGTGTGTGTATACATTCGCTAGCCACTAAGCATACTTATTTTCTCTCCCTGCTTGTAAAGTAAAAGGGTTTCTCATTCCCGACAGTTAAACTAATACATTTTGCTGTTTACACACATCTTCATCTGTTTGTTTTGTAAATTCTCACTATATATATATATATATATATATATATATATATTATATATATATATATATTATATATATATATACATATATATGTTTTTTATTGTGTGTCTGCTTTGTCGCCCCACACGTCGCTTGACAACCGATGTTCATGTGTTTACGTTAGTGTAACTTAGCGGTCGGTTAACGAGTTAATAGGATAGGTATTAGGCTTACAAAGAGTAAGTCCGGGGGTCGACGTATTCGACTAATGTGGTTCACCAGCATTGTGGCAATCACAATCAAACAATTGAAACGCCGTTGAGCGCTCTTTTCGTTTTCAGCAGCCGCAAGCAACACGTATTTGTTCGTCTCCCCGTGGCCATTAGGCACACCTTCACAAGCCAGCCCCATACTTAACTCGTCCTGTCGAAAGACCCTTGTCCCACGTCCTGTTTTGTTTTGTTGTTTATTATTTTTTATTTTTATTTTTACCGTTATTGTTTTTACGTTTTTGTATTCTTATTGGTGTCACGTATTCTGTATTTTTGTTTATGTACTTCGTTCGTTTTCCGTCCTCGCGTTGTATACATTCGAAGCTTTCTTCCAGGGGATCTAATGCGCTTGGCTTAGATTTCCCTTGGCTGGCTGGCCATATCGGAGCAATCTCAAGATTAATCAGCCGAAATTGCTAAGATGATCTGGTTCTTGACTGATGACTGAGGGCTTCGAATGTCCCGTCCTGTGGTTCTTGTGTCGTCTCTGTGGTGTTTCATGTTCTTGTCCATGTCTGTAATTATTTTTACTGTTTACCTATATAATCGGCGGCTACGTATCCACAATTGACCTTATACGATAAGTATATTTTTTCTCTAGCATTGATACGACTCTTAATCTGTCTCTTTTTCTCTCTCTCCCTCCTCCCTTATTCCCCTTCCTTTCTTTCCCTCTCCATCCGTCTCCCCCCCCCTTCTACGTTTCTCTATCTCTCTCACCTCCAGCCCCCTCGATCTGTCTCTTTCTTCTCCTCCCTCGTCCACCTTCTCTCTCTTTTCATCTGTCCCTTTCTCCTGTCTTCTGTTCTCACGTGACAGCTAGCCGCCGTTGAGCGCTCTTTTCGTTTTCAGCAGCCGCAGAAGCAACACGTATTTGTTCGTCTCCCCGTGGCCATTAGGCACAACTTCACAAGCCAGCCCCATACTTAACTCGTCCTGTCGAAAGACCCTGTCCCACGTCCTGGTTTTGTTTTGTTGTTTATTATTTTTTATTTTTTTTTTACCGTTATTGTTTTTACGTTTTTGTATTCTTATTGGTGTCACGTATTCTGTATTTTTGTTTATGTACTTCGTTCGTTTTCCGTCCTCGCGTTGTATACATTCGAAGCTTTCTTCCAGGGGATCTAATGCGCTTGGCTTAGATTTCCCTTGGCTGGCTGGCCATATCGGAGCAATCTCAAGATTAATCAGCCGAAATTGCTAAGATGATCTGGTTCTTGACTGATGACTGAGGGCTTCGAATGTCCCGTCCTGTGGTTCTTGTGTCGTCTCTGTGGTGTTTCATGTTCTTGTCCATGTCTGTAATTATTTTTACTGTTTACCTATATAATCGGCGGCTACGTATCCACAATTGACCTTATACGATAAGTATATTTTTTCTCTAGCATTGATACGACTCTTAATCTGTCTCTTTTTCTCTCTCTCTCTCCTCCCTTATTCCCCTTCCTTTCTTTCCCTCCATCCGTCTCCCCCCCCTTCTACGTTTCTCTATCTCTCTCACCTCCAGCCCCCTCGATCTGTCTCTTTCTTCTCCTCCCTCATCCACCTTCTCTCTCTTTTCATCTGTCCCTTTCTCCTGTCTTCTGTTCTCACGTGACAGCTAGCCGCCGTTGAGCGCTCTTTTCGTTTTCAGCAGCCGCAGAAGCAACACGTATTTGTTCGTCTCCCCGTGGCCATTAGGCACAACTTCACAAGCCAGCCCCATACTTAACTCGTCCTGTCGAAAGACCCTTGTCCCACGTCCTGGTTTTGTTTTGTTGTTTATTATTTTTTATTTTTATTTTTACCGTTATTGTTTTTACGTATTTGTATTCTTATTGGTGTCACGTATTCTGTATTTTTGTTTATGTACTTCGTTCGTTTTCCGTCCTCGCGTTGTATACATTCGAAGCTTTCTTCCAGGGGATCTAATGCGCTTGGCTTAGATTTCCCTTGGCTGGCTGGCCATATCGGAGCAATCTCAAGATTAATCAGCCGAAATTGCCAAGATGATCTGGTTCTTGACTGATGACTGAGGGCTTCGAATGTCCCGTCCTGTGGTTCTTGTGTCGTCTCTGTGGTGTTTCATGTTCTTGTCCATGTCTGTAATTATTTTTACTGTTTACCTATATATATATATATATATATATATGGATATTAATGAATAAGGGTAGAAATTGATATTCATCAATTAAAGCCAGTGGGTTAGCATATTTTTTAAAATCCGAGGATTACAAATTTTTATTCGTACGTTATGTGTTTTTTTTTGCGCATGCATAAGTCCCTGTGTGTGTCTATGTTTAATAAGTGTGTGTATGTATGGAATGTACCAGTCACATTCCCACACACATACATACTTACTAAACATAGGCACACACAGGGATATACTCATGGGCAAATAAAGACACATACAATACGAATACAAAAAAATGGCTGATCATTAGTAAGGAAATACGCACAAAAAATAAAGAAGAAATCAAAGGACTACTTATCGTAAGATACTTTAATATAGGGCCTTGTACAGCTCTAGTTACATTTGATTCTTTAGACGACATACACCTACTGCATGTTGATCTCTTAAATATTTTGGCAAGGTATTAAATAGCCCTGAGCTCTTGAATCCAAAACTGTTGCATTACATAGTCCTAACTCTAGAGAGGATTGCTACTAGCTCACTCTAGCTCAGCCGTTCCATTGAGAAGAAGTGTCATCCATAGAATCAGCATCGTTTCCAGGTCCTGTGTTATGAAATTTTTCGAAATTCTTCCTGCGATGTTGGTAATATGCACGTGAAACGCAGCGTTTTTACACATAATTCCCAGATCATACATTGTGCTTGAATCTGAAATTGCCGCTCCATTTCAAACACAAAATCTTTCTTGCGTTATGTCAGCACAAGATAGCTGATAACAGACGGCTTGAAACATTTCCTACACTAAATTACATGTTTTTGGATTCAGCCCGTATCTACGTCTTTCGGTAGATTACCATCGAAATGTTCCTTCACTGCCTGCATTACTTTTTGGTTTTTGGCATACCTAGTAAGAATGATTCTGTATTTCATTACTGGCATGTCTCAAAGAGCCAACACAAACAGCAGTGGCCCCATGACAGCCACCTGAGACACTCCACACATTACTGCTGTCTTTGAGAAGGCTCCATTATTTACCATAGTTTGGCTATTGTCATTTAACCAGCCTCGGAATTTTCCGGCTATGCGTAGTATCCGTAGCTTGTGACATATCATCCCGTAATCAGCTTCATCAAACGCCTTTGTGAAATTGATATATATCATATCCATGTTTGAGTGATTCCTGAGTTTGTTTCGACACACAGTCATAATGCTGCAAAACGCAGCTTCTTTATAAGCGAAACACATGTTGGGCGCCAATGTGTAGGTCAGTATCTTCTCGGAACTTAATCATCTTTCGGCAGATAATACGTGCTACGACCTGGCAGAAATGTAAGTTTAGAGAGATAAGTCTATAATTTTTAGCATCTGCTCTACTAACACTTTCCTGGACAGAACATATTATGCCGTCTTTTAGCAGCCTGGAAAATCTCCCAATGCTTTGGAAGAGAATCTGTAGTGATCCTACTACATCCTCTTTGGGAATCCATCAGTCTAAGTTCATTTAATCAATAGCTGAGTCTGAGCTCATTTAATCAATAGCTGTACTCAATAATTTCCATCACTTTGTGTAGATGTGAGATTCCGAAGATCTCACTAGGCATAACAGCTTCCAATTGTCTCAACACAATTCCGAAAACAATTTTGTATCGCACATTGAGTCTTTGGGCGTCAATCTGAGGACAGTGCAATCTGAGGACGGTGCAATCTGAGGACATATACTGAGAGTGATAAAAAAATCAAATATCCAGTCAACATCATGGTGTTTGGAGTGACCACTATGCCTCTATTCATCTTCTCACATGGCTTCAGACTGAACATGGAGGCCTACCTCAAGTGCCTGGAAGAGGTAGTGCTACGGTAAGAGGCTAGCTGTTGGAAGTCTCTATGTCTAGAAACAGGACTGCACCAAACCACACAAACAGAGGAACGCAGCCATGGCTGTCACATAATTTCTGCGACTGCATCACCACTAAAATTTGGCCAGTTAACTCCCTGGACTCCAACCCCATTTATTATAATATGTGGGGCGCATTTGATTGACAGGCCATCAAAACTCCATTTAACATCAAAGATGAACTGACGGCAAGTATTATAGCAGCGTTCACCAACTTAAACAACGGGAACATCCAGAAGATCAACACGAGATTACAAAGTCGTCTGGATGCCGTGGTTGAATAGCTTTACTCTTTGGTATTTCAAGATATTTTTATGTAATTTCAGTGAATATATCTGTTAAAAGGAGATGTCTGTTTTATTTTCAGCTTTGCGTAATTTAGACGACAGTTTATTCACCACACCCTGATATATATATATATATATATATATATATATTATATATATATATATATATATATATGTATGTATTTATGTGTGTCTATATACATACCTATATATATATATATATATGTATATATATATATATATATATATATATATATATATATATACATATATAGATATATACGTATATATATATATACATATATACATATATACGTATATACATATACACAAAGATACATACACACACATATATAGTTATATATATATATATATGGCAATATTTGTGTATATGTGTAAATGTATAAACACACATAGACCGGTATACAATCGAATTGACACGGTCAAACAAATAAAGAGTTAAGTATGTGTTCCTAGATTTATGGCTTGTCTTTCTAATATCAGTCACATCGACCTTAGATTAATTAGCAAATCAGCTGCCTCATTCAGTATTATCCTCTAAGAAATAAAAAAAAATGTAAAAATATATACATAAATCATATGCGGTTCACTGGTTACACCGTACTTAATGTCCGCATTGTTTCCAACTTCAGGATACTTACAGACTGATATCAGTACAGGCAGATATAAAGGGACGTACACTTCTCACGTATACTTATATACTCACAGACAGATATATTTCTTTTTCTCTCTCTCCGTCTGTACACACACAAGCATACTCACGCACCCACGTATACACATACACACACGCATGCACACATAGTCAATACTTATTTAGTTACAAATTAAAATGTACCTTCATACATCCTTATACATTTATTGATAGCAAAATGCTTAAGGAATAGTTGTAATTACAAAAACATGATTTTAGTATTTGAACAATAGAAGGCGGCGAGCTGGCAGAAACGTTAGCACGCCGGGCGAAATGCGTAGCCGTATTTCGTCTGCCGTTACGTTCTGAGTTCAAATTCCGCCGAGGCCGACTTTGCCTTTCATCCTTTCGGGGTCCATTAAATAAGTACCGGTTACGCACTGGGGTCGATATAATCGACTTAATCCGTTTGTCTCTCCTTCTTTGTCCTCCTATTGTTTAGCCCCTTGTGGGTAGTAAAGAAATAGGTATTTCGCCTGCCGTTACGTTATGAGTTCAAATTCCCCACGAGGTCGACTTTGCCTTTCATCCTTTTGGGGTCGATAAATTGTGTACCAGTTACGCACAGGGGTCGATATAATCGACTTAATCCGTTTGTCTGTCCTTGTCTGGCCTCTCTTTGTTTACCCCTTGTGGGTAGTAGAGAAATAGGTATTTCGTTTGTTTTTACATTCTGAGTTCAAATCCCGCTCGAGATCGACTTTGCCTTTCATCCTTTGGGGATCGATAAATCCAGTATCTGTTGCGTATTGGACTCGATCTAATCGACTAGTCTCTCACCCAAATTTTTCAGCCTTGTGCTTAAAGTAGAAAAGAATATTTAAGCAACAGAGAAAAATATTAAATTATAAAATAGAAGAAATAAACAGTCACATCAGAAATTTTAGCATCAGTAATTTCCTAAGAAGCCAAGAATACAATAATTTGTATGGTTTCTATTATTTATTCGTTAATTTTGTAGTGAAGCAATGAATTCGAGAATACTATTTCTATTGCCAACTTGCAGCAACGTAGGTTTGCATTCATTTATGTGTAGAGTTTTAGAATGCACCATGCAAGAACTACTCATTGTTTAAATAGTTGGTGTCACCTATGCGTGCAAATAAATGAATTATACTGCATGACTCTAGGATATTTAAACGAGTACACTTATAGATATGTAGAATTGTAGATATTAGATATTGAGCTTAACTACATTAGCTTACTGTGCTATTAACAAGTCAAGTCCATTACAATAAACGAGCAACATGAGCAGTGGTACAGTTACAAATCAGAAGCATATTATTAGTGGTGGGTATATATACATACACACACACACACGCACGCACACACACACACATACACACACACACACACATATATATATATATATATATATATATATATATATATATATACAGCAGAGTTAGTTTGGGAATTTAAAGCATGTGAGTCTTAAACGTGTGATACTATTTAAATTTTGTAACACATTGAATAAAATACCAATCCAGTTCCGACCTTTTTTTTTCTGTCCTTTTCAATGGTAAATAAATAAAAAAAATTAGAAGAAATTCAAGCTACATGGAAACACTCTTGTAAGATAATCTTGCTTAAAAGATCAAATGTTCGTACAAATTCCAATATTCAATAAGTCTCACAAAGATTGACATTACTACAAGTTCAAATGATCGATAAATTTCATAACAGTCATACATGATTGAAAGTTATGTAAGATTGAGTTTATTAACAATTAGATTGCGATGAAAGTTTTAAGAGAGTAAAATAAAAAGAAAAGAGGTCTTTCTTTAATGTCTTTCGTATTGCATGAAGGAGGATTCTACGTTAATGGTTTTGCTGGAGAAAGCGTCAACTCTTTTAAGCTCAGATTACGTTATATATATAGGATCTTAATCTAGAAGTTGAAGATCTGATTGGCTGTAAATTTAATGACGACACTTGTTTTTGTTCGCCTGGGATGAACTACATTGGCTAGTGCATATGCCACATGATTTTCGGATGTTCTAGTCATAAATTGTGATTTGGCAGAAGGCCAGCGTCCAAGCTGGTTGATTGTCTGGTAACAACATTTTTTTCGACCGTCTTAGCCAATTATTTTTTAAGAGTAGAAATCTAGTGCTCTGGTTGTTTGATATTCTGTACGCGTCATTTATTGTTTTTTTTATCTTTTTCAAGGAGATTGTGAACACAAAATTTATTCACGAAAGTAAACTCTCTTTAATTCTTTTCTACGTGAAAACACGTGTTTTTCTACATCCATATATAATGTGTCATCTCGTAAAATAATGCGGTTTTTTATACTGCTTTTATTTTACAAAAGTAAGATAAAAAGGTTTATTCTTTAATGAAAAAAAATATACTCTCCTTTATTTTCAACAATGTTCTTCCTTCTATCTGGTTGGCTTTCAAGGCCCTTCTTCCAAAATCCACTTGTTGGTGACGAAAACTACTCTTCCAGTGCTCTTCTGACCTCGTCTAGAGAATTCATATTTTTTCCGTCCAAATGATTTTGAAGAATACTTAATAAATGATAATCAGATGGGGCAATGTGAAGCGAATATAGTAGGTGGGGCATCGTTTCCCATTCAAACTGCTCCAGCTTTTGGAAAATAATAATTTATGTATGTGGCCGAGCATTATCCTGATGAAAGAACACCTTTGTCTTGAAACGAAAGACTGCCGTTTTTCTGCGAGAGCTGACTTAAGCCACTCAAGCTGCACGCCGTAGATCTCCTTCGTTATCGTTTCGTTTGGGTTTAAACCTTTCATATCCCACCAAATAGATAACAACACCTACGTGGGCGAAGACCTTTATTAGCTTAAGGCACCGGTGTTAATCCATTCCCTACCCAATCTCTTCGGCGCTTGACATTTTTATAGAGAACCAGTCACCAGTCACTATTCAGTCCAAAAACAGTATATTCGTGAGACGTGACAGCAAAGTACATCACACTTTCACTTTCCGCTCGCGATTAGACTCAATTTGTTTGTGCGGAGCCCAGTGACACATTGACTCAAATTGCTGAGTTTTCCCATGTCACGAATGTGAACAAATCCAAGCTTCTCTGCTAGTTCCTAAACAGTTACGATACGATTTTGTTCCACCAGGTTTTGCAGGGCGTCCTCGTCCCGACTTACCGATCTTCTAGGACGAGGCTTGTCAACTAGACTATAGTTTTCGGCCCGAAATTTCTGGAACCACCGTTAACACTGACTACGCTTATTGTCCGATCCACGTATACAGCATCACTTTCCACCGCACTTTCCGTTGCGTTGTTGCTTTGATTGAACCGATAAAGCAAAATATACCGAATATGTTCCTTTCTTCCTTGCACTATGGCTTTGAAAATAACCGATAAAATCGAACTACACTCTTCAAAGCTTGCACTATGAATAAGTACAAGGAAAAATTACAACCTGTTTTTAGAGCAAGTTGATGCAGATAGTTTATCCCATCTCTCTGCGACTTTTAGTTCAAGTAATTGAAAATACTGCATAGTATATATGGGATGAGCCGATATATATGCTCCATGGCTTTAGAAGGAAAACACAGAATAAAGGACATTTTTTCACATTGAGTATACATAAATGTTATTCGCAGATGCAACTGTATTTTAAAATATGTCTGGTGAATCCCAAACAAAATGTTAGTGTTTGAGGAAGATTCAAAATAATTCCAATACAGTAGGATATGAAGTTTGGCTTCTCTTCCTTTGCCGCAGGTTAGAATTTTTGCTAAATGTATATGTATACCTGTACACACACACACGCACACACACACACATACACACACACACATACATACACACACACACACGCACACACACATACACACACACATATATATATATAGATAGGTAGATAGAGAGAGAGAGCGAGAGAGAGAGAGAGATAGATAGATAGATATATAGATAGATAGATAGATAGATAGATAGATAGAAAGATAGATAGATAGATAGATAGATAGATATAGATAGATAGATAGATAGATAGATAGATAGATAGATAGATAGATAATGTAAGTTTAGAGGGAATACTTGATAAGTGTATGTACCTGTATATGCCAGATAGTGGCATAGGTTAGATAATATACCAAACATAAATTAAAAACAGAACACAAAGGATATCTCCGTACACATGTTTCAAGCTTTATAAACAATTTGTTATTACATCAGCATAGGTATATTTTTTATATAAAAGATAGTTTAAAGCTCTCTTCAGCCCCAAAGGTTGCTATTCCAAAGATTACATCACAAAATTTTTAAAAATACATGTAGTATTACCCATTATAATAGGTTTATCATGTTCATTTGGAAACGTATATTTGTATAAAGGTTCGTTGGATTTTAAAAATCTGCTCATTCTGCAGCACTATTCAGAATAGAGTGAAAGGTAAATAGATTGGATTGAGTTTATATTTAATTAGCGTGCATAAGATAAAAAATAAAAAATAAAGGTAATATAAGTAAAAACAAGAGTAATAAAAGTAAAAATAAGGATAATAAAATTAAAAATAAGGCTAATAAAGTTAGATACACATGTAAATAAGATTTAGCAAACTTGGAATAAAGTAACAAAAGAAATAAAAACATGAAGTAGAATAAGAGATAAAGAGATAAAATACTTTAGAGCTGAGAGAAGGATGTTAGCATGGATAAGATGGTATATATATATATATATATATATATATATATATATATATATATATATATACATGCATGCATATATGGGTACAGTACGTCACCAACATGAAATACGAAAGCAAATGAATTCAATACGCAAACAACGAGAGAAATAAGTGGAAAGCAGGACAAGTAACATAAAGAACGACCCCTCATCAGTTGTCGGCTATCTATCTACTCCACGTTTCGAGCATTCAATGACAATATTTGTTTTCGAAGACAGTTGCTCCCATAAGTACCAAAATAAAATTTAGGATTTATGGAGGGTCAAAGTTGTGAACAAAAACAGGACAGTGGAGCCATACAAGGGAACCGAAATAAAAGAAATTTGGGTGGTCTTGAGACCAGAACAAAGTTAAAATATTGAACGTTGGAGAAATATTTGCTTTGACAAGAGAAAAGATAGAAGAGAGAGATAGGATACGGGCTGTCCTTAGGACAGTTCCGAAAGAAAAGAAAGATAATCATGCGAGGAAGAGAAAGACAAACGATGGTCATTTGTGACCAATGATAGAGAGAAACGGAGAGAAGGGGAGAGATAGAGAGACAGATAGAAAACAGTATAGAGTAGAGTCGCATCAAAAAGATAGAGATAAACTCAGTTGGAATGGATGCGTGTCGTTCAATCAAATAATAATTATATATAATATATATATATATATATATATATAATATATATATATATATATATAATATAAAAGGGCTTAGTAAATAATTACTTTGCCGCATACTGAACTCATTAGAAATAGCAGCTAAAAAAACCTTTTTAAAACTATTTCTAATACTTAAAGAAAACCTCTCTCATATAGTGCTTGCTCAATTCGACTCACGAAAGTATGGGGGTAGAGACATTAAAAAATCAAATGCAAAGGTTATTTGAGAACGTACGTTTCAAGATTAGTCAAACTCGACATTTCTATCATCAGCTCAGAACTCCCTGGTTTGGATTTGAAAACACTGAAAGTGGGAGCATACCCTTTCGGCTTCTTATCGCTTCTGAAGATCTGCTCGAAACTAACAGTGCCAACAAACCATATATATATGTAGATAGATAGATAGATAGATAGATAGATAGATGTTCGAAGAAAAGCAAACTTTATATGCATATGATGAATTGGAGACTTATATAGACATGATTAGGGATGAAGGGATATAATAAATATCCTGCAAACAGGTGTAAGACCTTCTATATATAAATGTTCTAAAATCTTCACACCCTTGGTTTTTATCTCATTCTGAAAATATGTGCAGATTTTTATTATACGACATCACATCCTAATAGCTATAAGCATAGATAGATAGATAGATAGATAGATAGATAGATAGATAGATAGATAGATAGATAGATAGATAGATAGATAGATAGATAAATAGATAGATAGATAGAT
>NC_043015.1:10635938-10640938 GCF_006345805.1 Octopus sinensis
GTGAAAGATGGAATTGTACGTTGTGTTGGAAGTTGTACTTATTTTGTCTCACAGATCGAGTCTCTTCTCCTTTTCGTTGCACTTTTAGTAACTGAAGCTGCTAGTAATATACGTACGTACATATACATACATATTACATATATGCATACATGCATACTCACACATACATACTCACGCATGCATAAGTACATACATATATGCAATCATACATATATACACCTATGTATGTATGTATCACGTAACAAAAATGTCTTATATTGACACGGTAAGAACTTTTCATTCAATGCACACCAAATTTATCGATTTCTTATTCTATAATATAGAATTAAATTGAATATTTCCAGCTTCATAAATTTCATCACATATCTAATTTAATTATGTGCCACACCTATTCTTTGAAAGACACTAGGTAGTAAGAACACATAAAAATACGCCTCTAACTAAAATGGATTTCTCTGAAGATGAAGGAATATTGAATATGTGTACAAATATCGTCGTTGCGGAAGATAGAAGTAGTGCAAAGATGGGCTATTGCAATATAAATATATATGCACTCATTTATCTCAATCGTTAGGTGATACCCATACTGGGGCATCGATTTTAAATTCATCCACTCTTATATAGAGCCCGCTATATAATTGTGCGTGGTATTTATTTTACGGAATATTAGTGAAGAATGGATGAAGCTTAGTGACATTTCAACGGTAGAAAAGAACCCAATACAATTACACATATAGGCATATACGAACAGATTATATGTACAGTCACAAGTGCACATCAATTTATTCCGAATTTGATGTACAGGTACCTGAGAATTACAAAACACAGAAACGTTGAACTTAATTCTTAGGTAAAAGCAGCGTGATATATGCGTGAAAATATAGTACTTTGTGAATAAGAGGCACAATCCAACCGACAGATTTCTATAGCTTTTCCTTAACTCGAAATAAATCCACTGAGGCAAGATAAAATTGAATTTGTAACTTTGTACAAGAAATCATACAATAATTTGGGAAACTGGTTCTCATGTAAAGAGGTTCACATTACGTTTACTTTTGTCCTTATTCACATAATCCCCCTTCTTCTGCCTTCCGACAACAATAAATCCCCTGTCCAACTCCTATATTACGTTTAACTATTTACAGTAGATTCCCACGATATATAGCTATATGTTTTTATGTTTTATATTTTTATACGTTTAAACTATTTTATTTTTCTTATGCTGTCCTTTAGGATCCCCTTCCCTTAGTCCTATTATTTTACTTATCGCAATTACTTATTTACCTGGGTTTTTTTTATTTTTTATTTTATTTTGCACATTTACTTGCCTATGCTGTCCATGGTTTATTCATTTGTTTCGTTTTTGTTACAACCGTGTCATAGTTTTCAGAAAAAGATAGCTGACCAATTAAGTTGTAAGACTGATCATGACCCCCTCTCCACTACACACAGGGATTCCGAGACTTGTTGATCGGCAAAAAGTAACGAGCAAACACATTTTGGTCCCATCTGGTTCCTTACTTTTATTAGTACACTCATATATCAAATTTTCCCATGATGGTTTCACCACCATTAGGCTGCTTATGCCATACCATCCGCAACATTGCACCTACTAGATGGCACTTTACGTAGAAACTTTCACCTCCATATCACAGACCATACTTTGAAATCCATCACTGAATTTCTATGTAAACAATGTGAATTACAAAGTAAACATAAGGCGAACTACTGCCTAAATTCACCCTTCCTGAAAAAACTCCTGAGAACGACTATATTCACCTATCCACCACGAGACCACGAAACAACATGGATCTTAGAATACATCACGGGGAGTCTGTAGCTTATTTCCCCTTGGTATACCCAAATAATTCTACTATGTTGTACTCCACTCACTAGCTCATGTTTGTTGTTATTCTTGCTCATATTCTTTTTCTGCCCTTTTTTTAAAAAAGACAAGTACACTCTATGTATTGTTAACTGCTTCTTATATGTATTAGCCCTCCTAACCACTTAGACCCTCTGATGCAGATTCATCATCCAAGCTTTATCTGCACATCCCTACAGAATACTGAAGAGATGGCATGAAAGATTTCGTCACTTCTTGGCAGAAACGGCCGTAAGAAACTAGTACCTACTAACAATCTGATATGTTGCTCTTTTCTGTAATATTAGTACATGCGTATGTAATACATTGTTATTACATGTGTATAGATTCTTTTAATACATTCTAATACAATGGAATAAATAGGGATACTAGAATGCCAATCGGCTGATGTATGTCGTTTTTGTATCACCTAGTTATCCGGATGTTTTTGTGCTCTTGTCCCATTTTGCATTATATATATATATATATATATATATATATATATATATATATATATATATATAGCGACGTACGTACACTCTGTTCTCCTTTTATATATATATATATATATATAGCGACGTATGTACACTATGTTCTCCTTTTATATATATATATATATAATATATATATATATATATATATATATATATATATATGTGAGGGCGCGTGGCTTAGTGGTTAGGGCATTCGGCTCATGATCGTAAGGTTGTGAGTTCGATTCCCGGCGACGCGTTGTGTCCTTGAGCAAGACACTTTATTTCACGTTGCTCCAGTCCACTCAGCTGGCAAAAATGAGTTGTACTTGTATTTCAAAGGGTCAGCCTTGTCACTCTCTGTGTCACGCTAATTATCCCCGAGAACTACGTTAAGGGTACACGTGTCTGTGGAATACTCAGCCATTTGCACGTTAATTTCACGAGCAAGCTGTTCCGTTGATCGTATCAGCTGGGGCCCTCGTCGTCGTAACCGGCGGAGTCAAGAAATATATATATATATATATATATATATATATATATATATATATATATATATATACATACATACATTCATACATACACAGTTCAGGGTTAAAGATAACAAAAACATGGTGACAGGTGAAGGACTTATGTTAGTTTGACACTCGGGAATAATAGAAACGTTTTTGACTTTTCAAGCCTGCGTTCTTCGACGGGGGCGGGGATAGAGAAAAATGGCGATCGAAAAATAAATGTGGAGAGAAAGAAATGTGTGTGTGTGTATGTATGTACGTATGCATGCATGTTTGTATGTATATACGTATGTATGTATGTTTTTATGTACATACATTCATTCATATATGTTATGTGTGTGTTAATGTATGTGTTCATGCATGTATATTACAAAATATGTTACTGGGCCCAGTCAGACATAATGGCACATGTGAATAACTGACTAATAATACACATTTTGCATACGCCTAATAAATGAAATTCCGGAAACTAGTTTAAAACTACTGTAAGTCATGATCTGATATATTTTTCAGACCTTTTCTACTATTGTGGGAGACATTTCGGGCATATGTTCCTAGTTTTAGATTTACCCTCTAAACAAATCAGATATTTCATTGTTCTTACTGAAGTAATTGTGAAAGCCATAGCAAGCAGATTCCTAGCACGTTTCTCCTATAAGCGGGTAAAATGAGCATGATCATAAAAACGGGCAAAAACGGAATTGACGCCATCCGCAGGAATACCAATAATATATCTATTTTTAATAAATCTAATGTGGTAAACATCAACTGTATTATTGGCAACAAATTATCTGCAGACGCAAATACGTCTGTAGGTGAATGAAAAATATTGTTTTAATCATTTTGGCGACGACCAAAAACAGTTTAAAATTGTCTCTCGAACTCAGTGAAAATATTAAAAATATTAATCGTTGCCTTTTCCACTTTGCATGGAGATATTTGTAAGAAGAGTAGAAAATGATATTTTGACATAAATCGTTATAAAATGGTTCAGCCAGACAGTCTATTTACCCAGCATTTTCGTTCAAACAATAATAATAAATATGGAATAACGATACATATTTCTACTCACTCAAGGAAGATTTAAATATTTGTTCATCCAATTTCATGTAATAATAACATCCTATTATTTTAGTAACTATCAAAGCCTGCTCATTTCCTTTTTCTTAGAGGTATTTGAAAGTCACATATGAAAACCACATGCACACAAACATTTATATGTGTATGTGTGCGCGTACGTGCGCGTGTGTATGTGCACGCACGAGCACGTAGGTATGTGTGTGTATGTGTAAGTATAAATAAATAAATAAATATATATATATATTTAACATATATATATATATATTTATATATATATACAAAACGTGTGAAATATAATTAATTTAATAAAATCAATAAATTTCACCTAGTAGTTTTATCGGTATGGAAAAGATCATTTTTGGTAAGGATTATATTAATTATAATAAAGGGTTAATTGCAACAAGCTGCTCAAAACCACATACCGAAAATATTAGAAATGGCAGCCAAATAGATCACCATTTCTCCTACTAGTAAAAAAGTCTCCACGAACAAACAGAATTTGCATGTATATATATGATTTTAAATTCGTTTATCCTCTAAATTGTTTCAGGTATTTGACTGCGGCCTTGCTGGATCACCGCCTTTAGTCCAAGAAATCAACTAGAGGGGTTATCATTTGTAAGCCCAGTACTCATTCTATTGGTCACTTTTGTCGAACCGTTATGTTACGAGGACGTAAGTACACCAGCATCGGTTGTCAAGTGATGGTAGGAGACAGACACAGCCACACAAATACGTACACACATGCACACATAGACACACACACACAAACATGCATATATATATACAGTGCTTTTCTCAGTTTCCGTCTACCAAATTCACTCACAAGACTTTGGCCTGCCCGGAGCTAAACTATAAGACACTTGCCCAAGGTGTCACGCAGTGGGACTGAGAAACACACACGTACACACCCACCCCATCGCTCACATACACATATATATATATATTCATATATACATATATATTTAAAAATCGTTTCCTTCAAAGTGATGGAAACATCCAATTTTCACTGGTACTTCAGTGGAGTACCAGAAATAAAATGACATAATTACAATATACAAACACTAA
>NC_043015.1:10650938-10700938 GCF_006345805.1 Octopus sinensis
AATCTCTGCATGGACATCTGCACGCAAGTTAAGGAAGCTTAGTTATTTTCATATTTAGTAATTATTAGGGCATACTACATGCTGCAAAATTTCTCAAAAATATTTACTTTCTCCATTTCAGATAGAATTTTTCTGTATTCACTTATGATTCAGCTTTTAGAACCGACATTAAATATTTAGTGATTATAATGGAACATTGTGGTCTTGTTCATTTCTCTATTGCTGTTGTTCATTTGTTTTCTTTATTATCATTATTCCTTCAAAGAAATTGTCTGTGTTCCATTCAAATAGTCAACATTTCGTTGCAATTTCAGCACACTTATGTTCTTTCATTTATTTCTTTTGCCGTTGTTGTTGATTGGGTCTTTAAAGGCAGAATTTGATCAGTTAAGCATTTCATTGGTCCATTGGCGTTGTAATTAGCAGGCAAGCGAGTGTCAGATTAGTGAATATAATTCAATCTCATTAAAAGTTCTATTAAGATTTTAATTCAAAGTAATCTAAAACCGCTAAAAAATTAATGAAATTTAAATGCTCAGAAAATAAAGTGTTTGCTACTGTTTACTTCTAATATTTTACTTCAATTTATTTAATTGCTTTTTTACCCTATATATCTTTCTCTCTTTCTTCAAATCTAAATATCCAATCAAGAAGAAACCAGTTAAATTGATTATTGATTGGTTTAAATTTTGTCCACTGTGTGCAGATCAGGATGTTTCTGTTTAGAGAAATTCTAGAATATGTGAGAATTATTATTATTTTGATTCTTCTTCTTCTTCTTCTTCTTCTTCTTCTTCTTCTTATTATTATTATTATTATTATTATTATTATTATTATTATTATTATTATTATTATTATTATTATTATTATTATCATTATTATTATTGCTTCCCAGTTTTGTGCACAATAAAGCCCATGTTTATCTGGTGAAATGAAAATGCAATATATTCCCTGTACAATATTTATGAGCTTCTAGACAACAATAGAATGATTCCTAAAATATATATTGCCATCAACCGAGGTACCAAACAATATCTCGTTCCTCTGTGGCCATTTTACACGACGTGTGAAATATCAATAGATAAGTGAGTGTATGTATGCATGTATATACATATTCTTTTATGTATATACATATTCTTTTATTCAGTCATTTGACTGCGGTCATGCTGGAGCACCGCCTTTAGTCGAACAAATCGACCCCAGGACTTATTCTATGCAAGCCCAGTACTTATTCTGCCAGTCTCTTTTACCGAACCGCTAAATTAAAGGGACATAAACACACCATTATCGGTTGTCAAGCGATGTTCAGGGTACAAACACAGATACATACACATATACACGCACATACATATATATATATATATATATATATATATATATATATATATATATATATATATATATATATATATACGACGGGCTTCTTTCAGTTTCCGTCTACCAAATCCACTCACAAGGCTTTCGTCGGCCTGAGGCTTATAGTAGAAGACACTTGCCTAAGGTACCTCGCAGTAAGACTGAACCCGGAGCCATGTAGTTGGTAAGCAAGCTACTTACCACACAGCCTCTCCTGCACCTATGTATACCTATGTATGTTATGTGTAGCTATATTTGTGCGTGTGAGTGTGTGTGAATGTATATGTCTGTCTCTCTGTGAATGTGTCTAATTTATATGAGGTTTACAGGTGTTCAAGAATTTGGGCATAGACACCAATCCCAAACTATGAGAAACATACTTGTAACATATCAATATGCAGAAGGCATCAAACCATAGTCAAATAAAATCAGGGTCTGAGTCAAAACAATGTTTCTGAAGAACATATTTAGACGGAGAATAACACTCTTCAATCCTAAGGTTGTTAGACACAAGTGAAACACAGCCATAATAATTGATATTATATTAGCTGAGTGACTATTCTTGTTATAATCATGATAGCCCATCCTATGTGCAAGTGAGTTTAAAATATAATATCTACATGCGGTTAGGAGTCATTCTGTACGCGTCATGGGACCATATATAGATCTTAGACCTTGTAAATGAAATATAATTGACGGATACAGAATAACACTCTCTCTATGTCACCATCAGATTAATAGACAATTTGACTTGCCTTTGACGTATAGACGCTACAGTGTAGAATGAAATAGAATATATAGGATTTTAGTGAAAAAAAAGTATTGGTGACGAAATTCAAAGTAATTCTATAATTTCTGCGATCTCGTTTTACGTATTAAAATCGTATACTAAGGTGAGTAGCTTGCATACATATTACAAATGATTGCATAATATTTTTATTAGGGCACTCAACAAAGTGTTGAGACGTTTTGAGATGGGTGATATCACGTTGTATTGCCAGGATTCAATAAAGAAGAAGCGTTTTATGCTTTGTTTCTGAAGAAGAAGCAGGATTAGATATCAACAGGATTAGATATCAACCCAAAATTGATTTTACATATACCACCTGTTTTATATTTACAAGAACAGATATTGGTTGACTTTTACAGAAATGCATTTTTTTATTACCACGTTTGACATGGAAAGAATTTTCTCCATACCTTACTAATCTACATTCACACAGAAGCTGACGGCGCTAAATATGATATACGACATGATTTGTTAGGAAATTCCAGTGTGTTTTTCCTTTATTTGACTCGTAGTAAGACACACATATGTCCACAAGATAGACTCTTTTTTTATGTCTTTCTTCAACAATTTCAAATACATTGCTACTGTCGTAATGCATAGGACTGGTCGTAATGCATAGTCCAATGGAACTCAGAAGATAATCGACGAAAAGATGAGAGTAGCGTTAGACGGAAAGATCAAAGTAGAAGGAACGAGTTCAACTAGTTGACTGGTGCGAAAATCTTCAAGATATGAGATGAGACAATAGCACATTTTGGTTTTGAAACCTATGTAGAAATGTTGAGAGATTTCAAGTCAATTAGTAGTTTGACACTAATTGCATGTCATGTAGGAGCTGTCTGTGTGTAACGGCAACGATCTCGCAAATGTAGAAGCTTGAATCCATATCGAATCACCTGATATCTTTCGATCAGATATATGCCGTACTTTTAGACGTCAGAGGAAAGATAGAGAGATGGTGACACTGATCATTTATATGGCTTGAGGACGTCCAGTGGGGGCGAATGTTCACGTTTAGTGAATGTAAACTGCATTATTGAGATTATATTTTTAAAAAATTGTATTGTCACCAGCCTCCGATAAATAAATGAATGATTTGTTGTCTTTCCTTTGAAATTTAAATCAAACATTCATAAACTGGATAAGATATTTGCTCAAAGTTTGATTTCCCGAAAATCTCCCACTCTCTGTCTCACTCTCTCTCCCTCATATCAGATTTTGGTTGACGTTTACAACCAAATCATGGTTGGCACAGATATGTGTACTCCATATAATTAATACATTTGTTGATTTGTCAAAATTGCTCTCTGACCTCCTCAGTTGGAACTGATCAGTAAAATGGATTCACTACAACTGTTTGACTGTCAGTATAAGTCTTATAGGCCTCAACATTTCTCTGGCTTCTTTAATTTTGAGCTTACGAACTTACGTGCCCTTCATACGCATAGTGATAGCTCTTGAACTTGTGGTCACATCACTTGTCGTTACTAGATACCAGAAGCAAACGTTTGCATGATTAAAATGTAGTTTAACTCCAACAGTATAACTTTTACCTTTATTGGTCTTCCTCTTCTTACCGAAGAGAATAACTTTACATACACAACTACAGAGATACGGCTGTGTGTGTATGTGTGAGTGCGTGTGTGTATGTGTGAGTGTGTGTGTGATTGTGTGCGCGTGCGTGTTTATACACGCACACACACACAGACAAGTGTATGTACACATACATACGCATATATATGGTCAGCACAAGTGGATATTTGCCGTATGAAAAGCAAGAACCTACAACATAGAGCAGACGAATAATTTTCAAGAATGTATCTTTAGTATGATAGGATTATTTCAAAGAAACGAATTTGACCTAAGATAAATAATACAACTTGGCAAGTGGCAACGACAGCGACTAAGGCAAACTGAAATACCATACGAGATAAATATTTGATTTACTGAAACTTTTTTCGCCTTTAGTGATAATGTAAATTTCAATGCATAAAAAAGGAGGAATATGACTGCAAATGTTTTTATAGATATATGATATCGTAACAAAAATAAATATCTCCGCTTTCATAGAAAGCAGAATAATCGCTTGGCGGTAACTGAGACCAGCTGTAAATGAGGATAGGATATAACTCACAGAAAAGACAATTTTCAAAAATTAACATATCATTAATGAGAAGAGAAAATGCTTGACTAGAGACAAGAGGATACCTATGGACATGAGTTTTGTCTCCTTACTAGTACAGCATGTGCCTTATTTTGTCTCCATAACTATATAACAAAGTAAAAGAGCTAAACTTACATGAGTTTACCATTTCCTATGAATATTAAATATGTCTTGTTCCAGTATATTGTATGATATATCGATGCTTTCGTTGCTGTCTGTCATAAAATTGCGATGTTGCTGATATAAGATATAATAATCGGTTTTGCACTAATATAATAAAATTTTGGGGTCTATATTGACCGCTAGCGTTTTAAGATCGCCTCATGGCACAGTTATATATGTCACACAATTTCCCAAAAGTTTAAGTATAACATGATTTCACTGCTCTAAGATTCGTTTCGTTCATCATTTTCAGTCACTTTATTTATCGTTTTAATAATTCAATATCTGGCAGCCAGCGAGAGCTGTGCTTCTTCTATTTGGAACTCTTACCCACTTTTATCACTGTACAGAAACGAGAGAGTGCCAGTAAAAGGAAGCCACTGTTTCCTACAATATCATCGAACAAGCCAGATCATGTGATAAGCAACGGGAGAGAGTGACATGTGGCACTTCTTAGACAGCAAAGTATTCACAATTGGACTACTGCATAGAAAAACTTTGCTGTTATGATTTGGAGGTCGAAAATCAATTAACTTTTGAAGTGTTTCGACCGCAAGGCAACACATCACCTGGCACATATTGGATATTTGCCGTAACAAACTTATGAGGCCTAGATAAATCTCTGTGATTGTTCACATCTATACGGGATATTATACCAATAATAGTCCATGCTAATAACAATTCATATCCGGTACTGGGTGTCTTTATTCTCTCTCAACATTTGTATGCGTTGTCTGAGATGACAGCAAGCTTGTTGTCACAGGTTCTTTGAATTGTGATCAAAATTTCACTGTTCCTCATCTTTGTTACATCCACTTATCACATTGTTCGAGTGCGATTGTTATGAATAGGAGAGCGGATAGTAACATTCCCCTTTAATCGTATCAGTCTATGGTCAGATCAATACTACCAATAGAGAAAGAACGTTTTACCCGGACATCTTCCCTGATGGACGACTTCATGATTATGCAATCAATAAGGAGATATTGGCTTGATCGAGGAAGTCTCCAGGTAGTTTCGTGGTGGTCGGGGATTTGGAAAATAGTATTGGGAATCAAAACTCCATTGTTACAGCAAAGTGATAGCAGCTGATATCTTTATTTGTTTGCCTTGTTAAACTCATGTTTCTCTATTGCGTCACACCTTATGGATGTATCACAACATACTCGTGCATTGACATCACCATCACTGAACACTTCATTTGAGTTCATGGCTGGAGCTTAGTAGCTTAAAATAGTTTTTCCGATGCAGATACGCAATGACATTGGTCTTCACTAATGCCAACAGGCCAACATTCAAGATATCATTTCGAATACCAAACCTAAAATGTAATTTTATCTTTAATTTCTACTGCTTAACCATCCATAAATAAGTGTATTCACCATAAAGTTTCTGTAGCTGGTCACAATCCGCTAATCTGGTTTCTGAAAGAGCTGCTTTTCCAAAGCATTTTTGCCTTCAGGATATTGGCAACGAAAGCGGTCCTGAGTTCTATGATTTTCTTGCTGTCCCGAAAAGTTCTCACATACCAACATGCAATGAAAATATTTTAGTTTTTTTTTTATTTTGTTTTATTTTCGATTTGCAGGTCTGGTTACACAGTCATTTGCATTTAATGACAAGTGGCAATGCGAGTAAGCACTTTTTAGGCCACATTTTCTTGATCCCGCTCTCCATAGGATGAAAGCAGTGCAATCCTAAATAAGGGTTGCTTTGTTGTGAATGGACAGGAATTGTACACATGTTGTGCAAATCGGTCTTCTGCCTCTCACCATCAATATGCAAATTTCAAGCTAATACCTTCCAGTGACATCCTTCAGCGGTTCTCCTCGCCATCCCTTCATCGTCATAGCTATGTTTTGGTGGTGGTGCGGGGTACACCTCAAAAACCTGACGGTGTTATTTGCTCAGAGCATTTCATTGAACTCCTTGCACCTGGTCTCCTTCATAGTCTTCATTACCTGTGCAGCACAATGCATATTCGCTCCATCAAAAATGCATTTACTTGTGCTGGTACCCAATGTGCTACGTATCTAGTCGCTCAATCGCTACAGAACCCAGACTGCCCTATGAGTAAGAAAATGCTGATAGTGTACATGAACTAAGGTAACTGTCAGTAACTACAAACCTAGTTATATATCAAAGTTTTCCTTCTAGATGGTTTGTATTCACCAAGGCTAACGAGCCCAATTTACTCTATACATATATGTAAATAAACATGGGATTTGAGAGCATAAATATGATATATAAAAGCAATATATATATACATATGTACACAGATTTTGCTCTCCATACCTTCTACTGCCCTTTGATGGGTTTAGACGTTTTCTATTCCTTAATTCACCATGGCTTTAGATTTCTCCGCAATTCCAAACTTAGTAAGGCAACTTATGAAATTCTTTCTAAACGAAAATATCTGTAAATATTAAAGTCATAAAACATAAGTATAGATACATACACATGTACATATACACGTACACGCACACATATATGTATATGTATACGTATGAATGTATGTATGCATATATGTATATATATATATATATATATATATATATATATATATATATATATATATATATATATATATATATATATATATATATATATATATATATATATATATACTTAATAATTAGGGTTCAGCAAAGATTTGCTTTACCACATTCTGAAGTTTAGAATAGCAGCCAAAACACCTTAGCTATTTCTGCTACTTTAAAAGGGGACTCCGAGAAAAACCAAAATATTTGAAGTCCCTTTTTAAAGTAGAAGAAATAGTTAAGGGTTTTTGGCTGCTATTTCTAAACTTTGGTATATGGTAAAGCAAATATTTGCTGAAGCCTAATTATTAAGTTTCACTTAACTTTGCCGAATTCTACTGGTGAAATTATTGATTACTTCTTAATTAATTAATTTTACCCTTTGTTAATATATATATATATATATAGATATATATATATATATATATATATATTATATATATATATATATATATTATATATATATATATATATATATATATATATATATATTTATTTATTTATTTATATATATATATATATTATATATATATATACATTATAGTATGACAAGGTGAGTGAGCTTAACCTTATGCATAGGAGTAACGTCATCGATGCGTGTTAATCCTATTAAAAATCACCAGTAAACTTAAAAGTAGAGCGCAATGACTCTCTCCAAGGACAAGAAATTTTTCCGACACACGAATTCACATGAGGAATCTTCCAAAACGGATACAGAAAATGAAGCACTTATATATATATATATGTATATGCTTATTTTTGTATGTGTATCTGCATGAATGTTTGGATAATCTTTTTATTCTATAAAAAAATAGTTGCTAATTGTGTTAGAGCTAAGATTTGGAAGAAGAAGCAAAAATTCCTTTACATCCAGTTACTGTATTTCGTGGTTAAAGACACTTCATTAGGTGTGAAACGAAGACAGGACCACGCTAGCATCTTTTGGTCGTGAGTTGCGATATGCATGCAAATATGTTGTTGCCGTAAGTTTATGCAGCCTGTGTAACACACAAAATATATATTCTAATATTACACAAAACTTCACGCAAATTATACACTGTTGACAAATGCCGATGACTTGGTTTAATGGCGTTTGTTCGCGTAACTGGTCTTTATGCACACAAAATTAACATTTGTCAATCGCACGAAATAAGCAGAGTATTTAATACATTAATACCGATTACATTTTATGAGTTCCTACCCTCTCTCTCTCTCTCTCTTTTCATTTCTCACTTACTCTGTCTTTCTTTCTCTATATTTCTATTTCTATCTCTATCTGGTGCTGTATGTCTCTCTCTCTCTCTCTATTTTTCTCCGTTTCTCTTTCTCTCTGTTTCTCTCACACCACCTCCACACACACACATCACACGCAGACTTACATATCAACTAAAAAAGCTATCTAAAAATAAATTGGATTTCATTAAAATTCCTTATATATAAAAGTTGATTACTTTATATCTTTAGTAAAAACAAAAACTCCAAGTATATTTATGTCTGCAGTTAAGCATAAACAATACTAGCAAAAAAAAAATTAGCTAAAAACATCAAAATTAATTTCACATTATGATTTGTTTTTATTATAAGCTTATATCTTCTGTCCTACAGTTCATTAATATTAATCATCGAATCTTAATGATAAACATGCTGAAGCTATTTGCTGTAAATTTTCGCTCAGGGCTCTTGTATAAACAATAGCTTAATGTGTCTATTTTGGCTTCGGCAGATTTGGAGATTTATAATTCCAGAATACGGCAAAAGTATAGGATTAGCCAAGTTCGCGCACACATTCGCCACACAAGCACGCGCAAGCACGTGTACACATACATACACGCACATACGTACATGTATACATACAGATATAAAAATATATATGATATATAGGTGTGTGTATGTCTATATGTATATGTATATGTATATATACACACACACATATATAACTATGTATACGTGTATATACAAAAAATACATAGAAATATATATATATATAATATATATATATATACATATAAATAATATATATATATATGTATATATATATGTATATATATATATATATATATATATATATATATATATATATAATATATATATATATATATATATAGGTAGGTAGTAGTAGTAAGAGAAAAGAGAAATTTCGATTATCCCCATGTGGTGAGTTGTAATGTATACAAGAAATTAAGACAGGAAAATACGCACACTTATATAGTTTTAATATAATTTTTAATATATCGACCGGTTTCGCTAGCGTAATTCATGATATTATGTTTTACTTATGTGAGTATATATTTTTTCTTAAGAAGAAATTTTGTCCATGTTGTGTGTGATGAAATTCCCGTGTGAATTACTTCACAAGTAGATGAATAAAGGGAGGTAATTGGTTGACGTTATTATTTTATCGTTGTGGGTAAGGGAGATAACTGTTCAGCTTTCGGTAATGGGTGGGATTATACAGACAGAGATAAGTTTCAAAAACCTTGTTTAGTAGGGGATTTATGTACAGTGATGTAATCGTGAATTGAAATATATAAAAGATATAAGTCGGTTATGCGTGCATATTAAGACGTGTTTTGTATTTTTCAATGAAAAAAGTTTCTTTATTTAAACGTTCTAGTTGAGAGATTGCGTCTTTGCACTTGTAGAAAGGGAAGATTGTGAAATTTGGTTTAATGTTACCTGCACATTTTTCTATATGGTCACTGAGAGGAATTTGTCTTGTGGGAGACGGATTTACTCTTTATGTAGAGTGGTTCACTTTCTCAAAGTCATACTCGTTTGTCCAATATAGTTTTGTCCGCAACCCGAGCAGGTCATTAAATGAATTAGGTTCATAGCGGCACAAGTGAAACTAGATATAATTGTGAACATCTGACCTTGTTTGAAAAGGAAATCCGGCCTTGAAGCAGGCTGGGGCAGGTTCCACATTTTGAGCGTCCACATTTTTCAACCGTTGGTTTCGTGGTTGTTTTGTAAAGCTTCGCATTTGTTAGTAGTCTCTTTAGCGATTTGTCTTGTTTTTTCATTTGATGACTTTGTGTGTTTTCAGGATTTCGTTCATTTTTGGATCTCTAGTTAGTAAAGGAAGAATTACACAATAGAGTTGAATGCATCACTATTTCTGGGGTTGTGTGTTGTTATAAATAGTAATGTTTTGAGTTGAGGTGTGGTGTTATGTTATGTTCTTCTTGGTGATTTTGTATCTAATTGTTTGGCACGTTTAATTCCTTCGTCGTTAAGTGAGGGTGGATATTGTCTTTCAATAAGTGTTGTTTTGAGGTATTGAAAACAACACTGGCTCTTTGGTTAATTAAGGGACAAATTTCACTTCAATTCGTACAATTCTTTATTTTCCCTAACAATTTCTCATTTACTTTCTACCCGACGTAATAAAAAATGTCCTGTTGCCTGTTATTTTCATTGTTTACTATCTTCTCCACCCGTGTATTTGTGTATACGTATGTAACCATGCCTAGAAGGTAAGTATCGAATTTGTTGAAAATGTCAAGGTCAGCCAAAAGTATTTCTCTGGCCAGAGAAAGAGAGACAGCTGCATAAAGGGAAGCATAACAAGAAAAAAATACATTGTGTACTACAAAAGCTAAACCACCTGAAAGTGGTGAACAGAAGTATGCACGACTGACAAGGAATAGGATCACCACTGCAGAACGAAGATCTGTAACAGCTCAAAGAAGAAATTCTATGAAGCAGCTTTCAGTTATGATCCAGAGGTTCATTATGCAGATGGCACTAGGGTTTCTATTGGTACACACATTTTAAAACAAGGAAATAATCTGAGAAGACAATTGCACTGTGCTGCAGTGGTGGAAATGTTAACTCCCTTGCCATCTCGCAACCCCCAGAGACATTGAAGAAACTGTCGTCATCAACTGACCGAAATTCCAACCACTTCCAAAGCAAACTTAGGCAATACAATAGTGCACTACAGATCACATGAACCACAAGAGATTTAACTGAGACAGGATTCATTTTATTTTGTTCTTATTGACCTGCGACCATTCCTTCAAATCAGAACGTACCCCAGTTGTTAAGATCACCGTTCAATTAAATATCCAAGTTTTATAGTAATTTTTACTACTTTATTTATAATCCTCTCGATCTTCATTCATCACTAGAATATTCTATTCTATACTATATGTTTATTCTACAGCCACATGCAGACCCACACTATTAGAATTTACATATACACATAAACACATTCATATGTATTTATCTGTGTGCATTTATATTGTTTACACATTCGGGCCCACATGCAAGCATCCGCCTCTAGAAACGTATTAATGCATGCGTGTACATAGCTATATTTTCGTATTTACATGCGTCAATATATCTCAAGCACCGAGCAACGAAGACGACGTATACAAGAAAGGTATTAGTTTGACGCTTAGTAACAAGTGAGTCTTTTGACGTTTCGAGCATAGCTCTTCGTCGGAAAGGAAAAACGAAAAATTCCATAGGAAAAATAATCACAAACAGCACGTGCGTAGTTATATTGCTGAAACGACCGTAAGTAGAAAGAGTTTGAGAAAGAGCTGGGGGGGGCAGGAGAAGATGATGATATCCAGAATGTGTGTGTTGGTATCGTAGTATATGTGTGTGTGATTGTGTTTAAGGTGAGTGATATACCTATGGGTGTGTGATCAGAGAATGTTGGTGGCTGGTGTTTGATGCGATCGAGAGAGGTGACATGTGTGTGAGTGACAGAGTGTAGCTGTGCCTGTGTATATGTGTATGCATGTGTATGTATGACGGAGTGGGAATCTATGTGTGTGTATATTCGTATGAGTACATATGTGTGTGCGTATGTGTGTGTAAATATATGTATATGAGCGTATGTGAGGCCGTCTGTGTGATTGTATGTATATGTATGTGTATGTGCGTTTGCATGTGTGTGTGGGCGCACGTGAGAGACAGAGAGCTGGGGAGATGGCATATAGAAGTACGTTGGTGCGTGTACGAAACGTATGTGTGTATACGTGTACATGTGTATGTGTGTGTGTATGGATGCGTGTATGTATGTATATGTGTGTATGTTTATATGTTTCGTAGTATGTATTTAATTATGCATGAAGTATTTATACTTGTATGTGTGTATATTACTAGATCTTCACAGACATTTGTTACAACTCAAAAAGCATTTCCCACCGCAACTAATTCAGCTACACTGGGAAGATATCAATGTATAACAGAGATAAACTGAAATATAGATTTACTATATCTATACAGTCGTTACTTGAAGCAGTACACTTTACCCCTCTCGGTTGTCGGCCACAAACTACATCTAAAGATATTTTAATTAGTATTTATAATAAACACTATCATGAAAATACACGATTTTGCTTTTATCTCGTGGTGATACTTTTCAGAAATTTTCTTTTATTCTTCGTAAATCTAAGGATTTGAAGAAAATAGATTTGTGATATCTTAAATAATCTTTCCATTTGTGATATCTTAAATAATCTTTCCATAATATAGTCATTGACAACGTGAAACTAATACAAATATCTACAAAGAAGGTGATTAATCAAAGAATACTACGTACAATTAATTTAGAAACCAAATATATTTGAGGCAATGAAACATCTATAGAGAGTATTTGTATCCTGATGCGCATAGTTTTCTGGGAAAAGGAAAGGCAGATGTAATATCAAAGGTGCTAAAGTGATAGGGAAACATAATAGAGTAGAAAATCCAATATCTCAGAATGTGTACCATGCTGAATCACGTGCCAATAATGATTACCTCTGCTTTTCAATATATATATATATATATATATATATATATATATATATATATATATATATATATATATATATATATATATATAATATATATATATATATGTGTGTGTGTGTGTATATATGTATATATATAGGGGTGCTTGTATGTGTGTATATTAGGATGCTTCCACACGTAGAAATATTACTACCTCGTATATCTGTATGTATATACAAAAGCGAGTAGTTGTGTATGTGTGTTCGTGCGTTACTCTGAAATGTCCCCGGAACTAAGGAGTGTGTCGCCCATTTCATCATCACAAAAGTTTCAAATAATCATTCCTGCTATAAGCAAAAGGCCCGAAATTTCTGACAGGTTGCTAGTTCATTACATTGGCCGCGGTGCATAACGTTTTTCGTGGACATCCAAAGGATTAAAGGCAAGGCCTACATTGGAGGAATTTGAACTAAAAACGTAAAGAACAGATGAAATGCCTACTTATAATTCTTATTTCTTTATTACCGACAGCGGGCTAAACATAGAGTGGACAGACAATAACAGACAAAGAGATTAAGTTGATTACATCGACCCCAGTGCGTAACTGGTACTTAATTTATCGACCCCGAAAAGATGAAAGTCGCCCTCAACGGTATTTGAACTCAGAACTTAACGGCAGACGAAATACCGTAAAGATTTTCGCCCTGCGTACTAACGTTTCTGCAATTTCACCGCCTAATAATTCTGCCAGCTCACCGCCATAAAAAGTGTTAATAATAGCAACAAGTGCGTTTATATTTAATCAGTGTACTTCTTAATTATATCAGGTATATCTACATCCTTGTTAGGAAAAGAGATTCAAAAGAAATATTGTATTCTCAGACCTAGAGTTAGTTTAGAGATCAGAATTGATCGTATAAAAATATTGAATTTCCATAAAAGGGTGATCTAGGACATAAGACGAGAAACATCGCACCATCGTTCAGGAAGTGAGAACTAGGACATAAGACGAGGAACACCGCATCATCTTTCAGGAAGTGAGAACTAGGACATAAGACAAGTAACACCGCACCATCTTTCAGGAAGTGAGAACTAGGACATAAGACGAGGAACACCGCACCATCTTTCAGGAAGTGAGAACTTGGACATAAGACGAGGAACACCGCACCGTCTTTCAGGAAGTGAGAACTAGGACATAAGACGAGGAACACCGCACCATCTTTCAGGAAGTGAGAACTAGGACATAAGACGAGGAACACCGCACCGTCTTTCAGGAAGTGAGAACTAGGACATAAGACGAGGAACACCGCACCATCTTTCAGGAAGTGAGAACTAGGACATAAGACAAGGAACACCGCACCATCTTTCAGGAAGTGAGAACTAGGACATAAGACGAGGAACACCGCACCATCTTTCAGGAAGTGAGAAACCCAGAAGGAAAAATAATTCTGTGAAATATAAGAACCACAGATCAGTGGGAGTCTACTTTGCCTATTGTAATGCGTTTCATAGTAGAAGCATTAAGGTACATGTTATTCTAACGGAATGAGTCGGCTTACTTTATAATGCAGGTGTAGATACTGTTTCGGCCAAAATGATGTTAAGACCTTAACGTGAATGATTTATCAGAAATGCAGTCTACCAATGACTAGTAACTGTAAACTGAGAAGAAAATGGTAAATAAACGTCATATTTCGAGAACAGAAAATACAAGAACTCTCTATGATTATAGAATAAAACAAAATATTAGCAGCAACAACGAACAAAATTCTACTCTGTTAAAGAACAACGAATGAAAATACATTTGAGAATGTGATGCCATGAAAGACGGGTAACGAAATTTGAATACAAAATACAAAAATAGGACATGAATAGGGATAGAGGAATTTGACATTATTTCATAATTTTTTTTTTGTTAAATTTCGTTTTTATAAAAATGTTATCTATATTTTTCGAATCTATAATATAAACAGAGAATAGTTTAGAAAAGTTGCATTTCAAAAAGCAAGAGAAAAAAATTACTATGGCTCCTTATCTAAAATATATCAAGAGAACAATATTAATATGTCTTTTAATACACCATGGAGAAATTTACTAGTACTCCTAATAATTGCATGAACGTCGTCCTTGTTAACATTATTATTATCATTGTTATCAAAAATATTTCATATATACACATATATACGTGCATGATGTTTATGATCCAGAATAGCTATTTGTTGGAATCATTGCAGAGTTTTATGCATTTTTTGAAACTACTACTACTACTACTACTACTACTACTACTGATGCTGATGCTACTACTACTACTACTACTTCTACTACTACTATTACTGCTGCTGCTACTACTACCACTAATACTACTTCTACTACTACTGCTGCTACTACTACTACTACTAATACTACTACCACTAATACTACTTCTACTACTACTGCTGCTACTACTACTACTACTAATACTACTACTTCTACTACTACTATTACTGCTGCTGCTACTACTTCTACTACTACTATTATTACTACTACTACTACTACTACTACTACTACTACTACTACTACTGCTGCTGCTACTACTGCTACTACTACTACTACTACTACTAATACTGCAACTGCTGCTGCTACTATTAGAAATACCACCACTACCACTACCATTAGAAAACTAATGCTAACAATTTGGGTAGACAAGGGTTTGTTTAAAATAACTGAGAATGACTAGTAGACCAAACTGATGCTATTAGGAGAACATAGCATATGACAGAATTGGGGGTGTCAGGGATTGCAAGAGAACTGGAAAAATAAACCCGAAAGTAGAAAAGACAGACAACAACGTAAGGCATAGAGTTCAAAGGAAAGAAGGGCCTAAAGAAAAAATACTAATAGTACTCCGAGTGAGGAAGGGACAATTGGCACCCGTGACTGATTTAAGCCAAAAATATCAGATTTTAGAAGAGTCGCCTGAACAATCAGTTCAGAAAAAGTAAATCATTGTTATTATTATTGTGGTGGTTATGTTATATGGGGGTGGAGATAAGTGTGGTGATAGATGCAAAATAAATCACCCACAAAATTCAACAAGCCTTCACGCTGGCCAAAATGGATAAATATTCCTCTGGTAAAAAGTCATTAATGCTATATCGCCTGAAGAAATGATTCCACAAAGATGATCTGCCCCATTCCCGAGGATACATTAACAGACATCAACAGAAAGAAGATTCTATATGTGACTAGGAAAGTAGATTCTGTTATTAGATACTAAAACTATAGTTGACATTAATTTATTGATCTATGCAGGAGGGGTAGTAGCTACTATCAGATTAGGTATTCCTCAATGGAAGTTTAGAAAAGAGCAAATGTGGAAAAGGAGATCAGAAAACCACGTGAAGACTTTAAGACAAGATCTGAATAGAACAGATGCCTCGAAATTGAACAAGTTAGTAAACAAGAATTTCTCTTGTGAAAAGATACAATTGGCAACCAAAATGGACTTGGCAAAGCAAAAAATTTAATACGACCATAAACCCGAAACAACATCAAATGTGATAATGCAAAGGTCCTGTGGGTTTTGATGATACAGTGCGACCATGAGATAGAGAATTGGAAGCCAGACATTCTTAATTGAGAAAGAAAGCAAATGTTGCAATATCATCATCATCATCATAGTTCGACCGTGGTCGAGACAATGTAATTTACCATGCTACGCCAGACTTCACGGTCCATCATGGTATTACGGAGGTCCTGTTGCTGGATGCCTGTATCCCTGGATATTAAATCAGGGTAGGAGAGTGTGCGCCCTCTGGTATTGCGAGTAGATGGCTTCCAGAGGAGAAGAGTAGAAATTACCTCTTTTTCAGCTCTACAACAATGTCCAGCAAACTGGACTCTCTTACCTTTTGTTATCTCTTGTGAAAGGTAAGAGAGTCCAGTTTGCTGTATCATAGATATAGCATGCCCAGCTCACAGCAAGGTATGCGATAAGGGAGTAAGGAAAGTCGATAGATACGACAGGTTAGCGTGGGAAGTTAAGCAGTTGTGGTTGATGAAAAAGGTGGTAGTAATACCAATAATTGTTGGAGCCCTAGGAACAGCGAGTAAAAAACCCACATCGTTAGAAGCTGTGCACAGGCGATAATAATAATAATAATAATAATTATAATAATAATAATAATAATAATATAATAATAATAATAGTAATAATAATAATAATAGTAATAATAATAATAATAATAATAATAATAACAACAATAATAATAATAATAATAATAATAATAATAATAATAATAATTGGGGATATAAATCTCAAATAGGTAAAAAAAAACTTCTGAGCAGAACATGTTGGCCATACAGCAAAATGTAAACAAAACTGTTATTATTAATTGAAATCTAAATAAACGTTTTAAAAGCACGTAATATCAGTAGAGATGGTTATAAGACCAGAATTCTATTGGAATTAAAATGTTAAAATATATTCTTCAACTGAATTCCAACACAGGACGCTTGAAAGAATCAGATCCCTTTGAAAAAGTAGTAATTGAATCTTGAAGTGGGTATCTATTTGTATTTAGTGGGGTGAAGGGGAAGGTGATGGGAGGAAAGAAAGAAAGGAGTGGTGGTTATATGGGGGTGGAGATACGTGTGGTGGTAGATGCAAAATAAATCAACGTAATTCATAAATACCCACAAAATTCAACTAGCCTTCACAAAATGGTCAAATTGGATAAACATTCCTCTGGTAAAAAGTCATTAATGCTATATCGCCTGAAGAAATTATTCCACGAAGATGATCTGCCACATTCCCGAGGATACTACGGACGACACTGTAACCATCTGTGAGTTGTTCGTTGAAAACGAAAGATATACTTTTCCTATAACCGAAATGTATTAGAAAGTTCGTTTATCTGTATTCTGCTGCTATCTTATAATATTTTAGTCAAACTAAAGGAAATATATATATATATATATATATATATATATATATATATATATATATGTATGTATATATATGTATATATATATAGATATATACATATATATACTATACATATATATAAATACATATGTATATATATATATACATATGTATATATATATATATATATATATATATATATATATATCATATAATATATATATATATATATACCGGAGTAAGCACATGAATGTGAAACAAGGTGGGAAAAAGAGTACTCAAATACCAGTGGTAGAGTAATATGCTTTATTTAAAGCAGCAGAAAATTCAACAAAATCTGTTACTCTGAGTTTCCCGTTAACGTACATCGGAGAGTTTTTTCTACATATATATGTATATATATATATATATATATATATTATATATATATATATATATATATATACATACACACACACACTATATATATATATATTTCCTTTAGTTTGACTAAAATGTCATAAGGTTCCAGCAGATTACAAATAAACGAATTTCTAATACATTTCCATTATAGGCAAAATATATCTTTTGTCTTCAACGTAAGACAAACAAGTCACAGATGCATACGTATGTATACATTAAGATTTGATAAAATCTCCAGTGAAACGTTGTTAAAAAATACAATGGAAATATGAAGACTGATGTTTTTTCATCAATATTAAATTACAACCAGCGTGTATGGCAGTTTACACAGTGTAATTTGATGGTGGATCTGATTTTTTCATTTTAGCAGATACTTATCAAATTGACAATATTATGTGAAGAGTTCTGATTGTTATTTAGATAACTCACAAATTTGTCTAAGCTTATTCACTCTCAGACTGTCTGGAGATAAAGAGATACTGCATCAATATATGGCATTATTATGACCTGTGTCGCACATGTAAGATCCATTTGAAGTAAACGCCAGAAATATTTTACATCAGTGTCGAAATACAACGTTGAAATTACAATAGCTTGATTATCGATTTTGTAGTGAACCCCCACCATTCTTTCGGTCTTTTTTTTTCTTTGCAATGTAGCCAAACTATGTATGCATGTAGTTATGACGCTGAAGTTGTTCCTCTCAATAAATAAAGCTTTGATGATATGGCATGCAGTTCGGTTTAGTGGACACACCGCTTGCATTAAACACTCACGCACGTACACACACACACATACACACTTACAGACAGTCATGTATATATGTATATATACATGTATATATATATATATATATATATAATATATATATATATATATATATATATATATATATATATATATATAATATGTATAGGTATATATATATAAACATATATGTGATTTTGTGTGTGTATAAACATTCTAACGATATTATCTACGAAATTGTTATATTGCACACAAATCTGTGCAAATAATATCAATTTGCACAATGTTCTCGGCTCATACACTCCTCACACACATAAATATACATATACACATAAACACCAATATTTGTTTACTCTCAATGTATATTTATCATGGTTTGGTAGGGAGGGGTGTACTCTAAATTTGCATCGCTATAACTGATTGACATCACGCTCATCGAACACTCTAATGCTAAGATCTACATGCAGGTGCATATGAGTCCTCACATATATCAATTTCTATACTACATTATGTAGTTTGTAGCTTCGTTTGCGGATAGGAGTGTAGGTCGTTGTAGTGGTAAGGTTGATGCATTTTACTCTTACTTTTTATTCTACCTTTTTATTCTATCTTTATATATCATTATGACATCATACTCAATCACAGGTATATAAAGTGAGATCAACGTACACACACGACGCATCTAAAAACACTATGCATTATATACGATCATTTACGAATCTACATGTATAAGCTTTACATATCGTCAAAGATATACATATTTGCATTAATTGGTTCCATGAACAATGGTTCCATGAACAATGGTTCCATGAACAATGGTTCCATGAACAATGGTTCCATGAATATATGAGAAGCTCCTACCACCACTACCAGTCAAGCAGGAAAATGGGTAGACCTAGATGTTATTAAACATACATCGGTGTCTGTTTGTTGTTGGGTGCTCATATACTTTGCTTATGTTTGAATGAAGTACCGTGTGTGGGTAGATATGTTCCTCATTACCTTGACATATTAATATGAAAGCTGAACAATAATATTAACTGCCCGCAGACCAATATAAAAATTAATGTGAAATTAAATAAAAATAAAGTGGCTGGACGTGAACACTATTATACACACATATACTGACGCACTCATCGAAGCACAGTCCATTTACTAAGGCAAAGCCACTAACAGTAGCAGAGATAAATAAACATAAACAGCTGACCATTCACAAATTTTACAGAATCTACACTGTATGCATAATAAGTGCACTTACATACTCTCATGTACGCACAAGTACTTGTTCTTTTACACAAACATATAGAACACAATGTTTTAAAAACTATCAATAAATTGCATGAATCTTGAAAGTTAAGGGATTAATGATGATTATGATGAAATGTAAATGAAATCATTTTAAAATATCACGCTACTTCACACATAGTGGAACTAACCAGAATAAGTCCAGTGTATGTTCTTCATTTCTTGGAAAATTTACAAACCATATTCTTGTACAGAATACAAAGTCCCCTGAGTATTTTGTAGAATCAAAATCCCCTGAGTATTACTATTACGATAACATATATTCTACAGAATTACTACCTAGTGTAAGTAAGTGTATTATTAGTTTGCCCTCAAAAATTTGCACTGCAAGGTAACATCATCGGTTTCTTTTGACTACATGTTTCCTCGGCATCAAGCCATGTAACATTTGTCTCTTTCATGTTATGAATGTTATGCGGCATGTAGGTTTTGGTCTGCTTTCCTTTATTCCGACGGGGTTATGCATTTGAAATCTTATTAGGAAATCATTGTTCTGGTAGCCCGAGTACATTATCCGCTAGTTTGAAATTGTCACTCCAATTTGGTAAGTATATAGTAGAATGGCGATCCCAAGACCGAAAAGAGTAATGTTAGGTAGTGGACCAATAATCTAACTCAGCACAATAGGAACAGCTAAAGAGAACACAAAGGAAAACTATTCATAAAATGTACGGCTGGAAGATGGCAACGGTCATGTCCCAACAATGACAAACTCTAACAAAAGTATATTTACTAGAGTGATTGTCTGAAACAAACCTGTGATAGTACTTATTCCAAATTAAATTAGTCCATCTCGTTTAGCATGGTTAATGCTTTCACGATTATGTGAAATATGGTTTATTTAGTAGGATATGATACGAGAGATTTTAGCTACTGGCGCCCCAGGCCTAGCTGGCCTCACCTTAAAATGTATTCACTCTATCTTTCTGTCTCTATGTCAACGATCTCGGCTACAAATGTCGCGGGCAACTTTTGCGACCTTAGAACCTTGGTGGTGTCGAAGGTGGTGTCGAAAATGCTCGTTTTTCTTAACTTAAAATTCCATTTTAATGATCTGAAAATAAACAAAAATTAACTAAAAGAAAATGCAAAATAGATTCCAGAATGATTCAAAAATAGAATTCCCGAAAAAATTAGATTCCAAAATTAAAAAACACAATAAATTCAAAAGTTTTAAGGAATCCTCGGGTACTTAGTTGCCAACCCAATAGATTTCGAAAATACGCTCATAGTATATATTAAAACGATTGCTTTATATTTTTTTAGGCAATTTTTACCTTTGAAAGAAGGCAATTCATTTTAATCAAGGTTTTTCTTTAAAGAATATTTAATAAAATTTAATAAAGTTTGCGGAATAATTTAGACATTTTTAATCTAGGTAATTATTTAATCAAATTAATTTTAATGACGTCAATAAAATCTATGAAAGGATACATACATATGCATGTATAACATGTGTGTAAGAGACTCTTGATGTGTGTGTGAGTGTGTGCATGGATATGTGCGTGTGTGTGCGTATATGTGTATTCATACATGCTTGTAAGTGTGTGTGTGAGAGAGAAAACACAAGAAAGAGAAGGAGTAAAGAAAGGATATGAGAGAAAGAGAGAGAGAGAGAGAACAATTAGAAGATTCGTATAATTACAAAGCGAATTGATTAATGGGCTTCTTAATTTAGAGAGAAATGTACTTTGATAAATTCAGACAAGGGCAGATGGTCAGTGTTATTTTGATATAAATGTAGCTCATGATAAACAATATAATACGAACACATTCATGTATATATATATATATATATATATTTATATATACACACATACACATAGGTGTGTGCATATTTGTGTCTCAATGTGTGTGCATGTGTACACAGACGTACACATATGTATATATATATATATATAGATACATATATATATATATATATATATATATAGATAGATACATACATATATACATACATACATATATACCTACATATATACATACATACATACTTACATATATACATACATACATACATACTTATATATATACAAAATTAATTGCGCTCATTCAAGCGTGAACAGATGAGAGCTACAATAAGGAATAAGGGTAAACGTAGAAAGATAATATTATAGATGGGAATTATGAAATAGAGGTCTGCTAATTGTTGCAAGGTGGTGGATTGGTTAATGTAATTGATAAAAATTATTAGTAACATATTTTTTATGTCCTGTGTTCAAATCCCACCGAGCTCAATATTTCCTCTTATCATTTGAAGGTTGTTAAAATAAGTACCAGCTGCTCGCTAGAGTCCATGTGATCAGCTTATATATATTTCATGTTTACTGGCCTTGTGCCAAATTTATAACCATTCAAGGTTGTGTAGTGGCAGAACCGTCCGCAAACCAACAGACGTCTCAGTAACATCACATGCAACTCATACGCTCTGAGTTCAGATTCAGAGACGGCCTACTGTTCCTTTTATCTTCCCAGGGCCGTTTCAATAAAGTACGAGTGCCGTACTCTAGTCGATGTAATCTACTATCCATCACCCCTAAAAACTATTGGTCTTTTGGCAATACGAGGAATGTTTCTAATTATTATCGTAGCCTCTTTTGCTTTAATTATTGTTTGATCCTGAACATACAACACTTTGAAGTGTAATAATTTTAAGTACATACGGGCATAATATACGCCTGTGCTTATTCATATATATATATATATATATATATATATATATATATATATATATATATATATATATATCTATATATATATATAATATATATATATATATATATATATTATATATAATATATGTATATCCATCGCACATATAGATTGAGAATTACTGCGAGGGAAGAGGCAGAAAAGAAATATATTATTACATACAGTGGCAAAAGAGAGGAGCGAAGTAATTTTTAATCGATCAATCAGTCAATCAATCAAGGTTTAATTGGGTGATAATGAAGATGAATTTGACAAGCCATTGAAAGAATCTACTGCTAGCAATACAATTCCAAAGAGTACCGCACAAATCAATAATTACTTCATTATTCCGTGATTTTCAGATCAACGTCAAATCACAGCTACGCTTTTTCTACCATATTCTTTTTTTATATTCTATATGATTTGCGATATTTTTATTGCTTCGTATTTTACAATAAAAAGAAAAAACAAAGAATTATATTCTATTAGCATTGGTGGTAAATAAATATATGGTGAGAACATAGTATTTTGCTTGCGGAAAAATACATTAGGTTAAATAGATTTTAAAAAATAAATTGTAAGTAACACGAAGAAAAAATATATCTCTGGTGTAGGAAAAAAATATTAATCGATAAAAATATAATCGATGCAAATATTAAATTGGAAATAAATAATATGGTGTGAATATTTAAAGCGGTAAATTGAATGAAAATAACGAATAATAAAATATATACGTCGTTGTTTTGTTTGTATCCTTTTACCTCTTGTGTGCCTACACGAGAGTGCATTACAGAATTAATATAGAATTGCAACACCTCAATACAGATAAGGAAATCAAATAGAATTTCATATATAAATATACATACAATATATATATATATATATATATATATATATATATAATATATAATATATATGTATATTTATACATACATATTATACATATATATATATATATATTATATATATGTATATAATATATACAAACATACTTCTACATACTGTCACATACATACATATATATCTACCTACCCACGTCCATGCGCAGCATAGCTGTAAGTTCCAGAAGTTTACTTTTCAACCACCTGGTTTCCGGTTCTGTATCACTGCATGGCATATTTAGCAAGTGCTTCTCGGTTCTACCAAGGGCAAACTTGCTTGCTGACTGAAATTATTAGACAACGTCTGTTTGCCAAACCATCCTGCTTATGTATATATATATATATATATATATATATATATATATATATATATAGATATATATATATATATATATATATATATATATATATTATATATATATATATATATATGTATATATATATAGATATATGTATATGTATATATATATAGATATATGTATATATATAATATATATATATATATATATATAATATAATATATATATATATGTATATATAATACATATATATATACTTATTTATTTATTCATTTATTTGTTCTCTCACTTTTTCCAGTCATTTGATGCGGCCATGCTAGAGCACCGTTCTAGTTTAACAAATCGATTCCATAACTTAGTTTGTGTAAAACTAGTTCTTATTCTATCAGTCTATTTCGTCGAAGTGGTGCGTAAACAAACCAGCATCGGTTGTCAAACGATGGTGGGAAGAGAGACACAGACACACAAGTATATATGTACATATATATATATATATATATATATATATATATCTGTGTGTGTGTATACGACAGGCTTCTTTCAGTTTCCGTCTACCAAATCAATACCCAAGCCTTTGGTCGCCGCGAGGCTTTAGCAGAAGACACGTGGCCAACTTGTCACGCAGTAGGACTGAATCCGGAACCTAAAATATATGTGCGTGGTTAGGTGTGTGCGTGTGTATGTGTGTGCGTGTGCGTGTGTGTATCTATGGATATATATATATATATATATATAATATATATATATATATATATATATATATATATATATATATATATATATATATAATGTATTATATATAATTAATCAATATAGGGTGGCAAACAATTTTGTAGAATTTTTTTGTCACTAGCGGCCTAGTGGGAAAAATTAAATAGTCATAGACCATTTATAAGTTCAACATCACAATCAAGGAACGGCCATAATAGGCCATTCACCCACTAGAAATAACAGCCAAAGCTTCAACCGCAAAATAACATTAATTCCGCAAACAAACAGGAGAAAATTAAAAAACCAGGAGAAAATTAAAAAATTTACAGGGTAAAGGTTTTTTTAATTTTCTCCTGGTTTGCGGAATTAATGTTATTTTGCGGTTGAAGCTTTGGCTGTTATTTCTAGTGGGTGAATGGCCTATTATGGCCGTTCCTTGATTGTGATGTATATATATATATGTATATATAGACACATCCATACACACACGCCTGTGTGACCTTGTATGCAGTTTTTTAGGGATAAATCTTTGGGTATTCTTGCTTATTTTTCCAGAAGAGCTTGACATATTAGTGGACTGTCAATGACGTGAAGTGATTAAAGTTGACTATAGTGGTTGAGAAAACGTTAGATGATATGGTGAACTGGATGTCATCTGAATGTTCGAAAAGAGCTGTCTGTATCATGGTGAACCGCAACTAGTATAAATTTGTCCACCTCATGATTCCTGAGCAGTACTCTGTGGACACGCTGTGAAACCTTGCATGGAAACCTGCAGCGGGGTCTATGGAATCTGTGGCCCGCAAGAAGGAACACACCAGTTGTTCTGACTGCGTGTGCACGCGGATGGTTATCCGCACATCTTTGAGCAAGGCTTAGGCTCAATGCAGACGGTTGGATAATGTGGCCAAACCCGTTTGTAGTGTATTGATGCTGGGCAACCATATTTGTGTCATCAGGAATCGGCTCCTTGCCATCCCACTGGAAAGAGACAGAAAAAGCGGCGGTTAAAGAATTATTACCACTTCACTAACCCATTTTTGTAGCCTTATAATTTCTATGATTGTACCTTTCCACTGTTTTATTTTATTAACGTGTCTTTAACTTTACGGTTCAGCATTGAACTGACAGAATATCTACTAGACTTTTAATGAATAATTACTGGAATGTATCTATCGACTAAAACCTTCAATGCGGTACTTCAGTATAAGTAAAAATAGGTAAACTTACCATCTCGATTCACACCAACTCACAAGAGCCAGTTTGCCAGTTGCGTGGTGTATATATTCCTCACGTGGAGCGACGTGAAGTGAAATGTTTTGCATAATGTGTCACCCAGTCAAGGACTCGAAGCCAAAATCTTATGATCAGGAGTCCAGCTCACCACTAGTAAGCCATGTGCCTCTGGTCATATTGAAACACCGTAGCCACATTTGAATTATTGAAACAAGTAAACGCATAAAGATGCATGCACTCGCTCACGCACATACGTATACTCTCCAACACAGAAGTGTGTTCCTCAGCGGTTCGATTTCATTTCTTTTGGTGACATTCTTTTCATTGCAAATGTTTCATATTTTGGGAAATCAATTTGCAGTTTCAATGCCTCTAGATTTTATTCTTTTATCAATAGCCATTTTACAATTGTGAGAAGATTGAAGAAGTATCAGTTGGATTCTCCAACACTAAACGCAGCTTGGTTTCAATCATTTGATGATACACTGTATCAAAGAAGTTACGTTGTTTGAGATTAATAAACTCAGTTAAGTAATCTTCAAATCACGTCTGTGTGTGCAAATTCACATTGCTGGTCCACCAAGTTTTCTTTAATGATACTTGCCCTTCATTGCTCAGAGGAATGGATGATTTAGTAGTGTTTGGCAACCAATTTTGTAAGTAATGCATACCGTGTGAACAACATGAAAGACAAATGAGAAGTAACTGAGGAACTAGTATTAGTTCAACTTTCATTTATTTATATAGACGCACTTTAAGCAAAACTACTTGATTTCAACTTGGTTTATCTACTTACTAGAAATAGAATCATCTTCTCCTCCATAACATACATTATCGTCATAAAAATTCGAACGCCACATCACATGCCAATCATATATAAGTCCCAAAATGTGACATGGATGTGAAAACATAGTCTATCAGATTATTTTAGGATCAGGTAGACGGTGATCGATTATCAAATAGAAGAACTAGACAGCTAGATTATTAAACCCGCATTATGACTATGATGCAGCTATGTATCGTAGAAATTTCTTTGAAATTTGCATCCTGAATTTTGCCCAGCGATCCATTGATGAGCACTGCCCTCAAATGCATTTTGTTCGAGTTAATATCAAATATATACAGATAGATAATGTATGCAAGTAATCCACTTCTTGCACATCTGATATATAGAGGCTCCCGTTATATATATATATATATATATATATATATATATATATATAATATATAATATATATATATAGATAATATATAAATATATTATATATATATATATATAATATATATATGTAATATAAATATGTATATATATAATATATATATATATATATATATATATATATATATATATATATTATATATATATATAATATATATATATATATATATATATATATATATATATGATTGATTGATTGATTGATTGATTCTAGTTTCCAGCTTATGAGCTGTGGCCATTCTGGGGCACCGCCATTTGGTGTTGCTACTTGGTTTCACTTGATACTTGATATTACGACAACAACATATATATATATATATATATATATGTATGTAAGTATATATATATATATAGAGAGAGAGAGAGAGGATATATATATATAGAGAGAGAGAAACGGTGACACGTCAATACCTTTACACGTAAATACTATTAAAGACAATATATGCAGCATGAACACTTCATTGATTTACCAAAGATTAAGTAACTGGAGACCCTAAATCCTGTTACTACACGAAACGAATATACTGCCTGTACAAATGATATACAAGTGTGGTAAGATGATCAAGTAAGTAATTTTAACAAATTCGATAGCATGTATAAAACACAATAGACTCTTCTCCAAAATAAGATTAAACAGGTTGTTTCTAAACAGTATTGACAATTACAACATTACGACATGACACCAGGGGAGATTTTACAAAGAGAAAACGACAGAATTCAAACTGTAAACCAATTCATTTACACAGTTGTTGTCGTAATATCAATTCAATACGGATGCACTCTTGATAGATCAAAGAAACAATCACACAAACGCGAAAGATCAATATGGAAATAACAGGACGAAACGAATGAGAGATAGAACAAGGAAAGATCTAACAATACTGAGTGACGTAAAGTGAAATATTAAAATGATGGAAAAACAAAATTATTTCACATCAAGGGAATTGTGGATTCTCAGAAAAATATGAAGATCGAGATTAAGAACAACCAATAGCAAAGAGACAACGGAGGACGCTGTTTTAGAGAGACTGGAATACTTCTTTTTATATTCTGCAATATTTGTAGAAAACTTTAGAAAATTGTATGGAAGATTAAATAAGAAAACCTGAGATAACAGAACTAACAAAAATACTGGGAGAAATGCGTAGTAAAAGTTTTACTATAGATATAATATCAAATTGTATAAGAGTGACTCAAACAAAGCAGAATATAACAGAGATAAACTGAACGAGCAGCTAATATCTATCATGAAATTGAACTTCGTATGAAATAAAGAGACATACCATCTATTTCAATACTTATAACACATGGGGTTATACAATGGCACTTTTCCACTGCCATCACATATCTTCTTCTAACAAAGATGGGAAAACTTCAGATTACTCATAAATAAAAGCTAATGTTTCTGGCAGGCAATTATAATGAGTTTGTCCACAAAGACGGAAGTTGGTTATTCCCCTTAAGCTTGAACAAACCATCGCAGTGTCACTAGTAGAAGAGAGTATCAGAAAAGCCATGGGAAAGCTGGGTAATTCTAACACCCATCCAAACAAGAAATCTCATATTATATCGAAGAACTAATCTTTTGCAGAGATATATGGAGGATTTGCAGATTTTTGTTTTTTAAACCAAACCACGCGTCGGTATATATCATCACTCAGAGTTTTACAAAATGAAAACAGACCAGCTATGTGTAAGAATCTCGAGGGAAAAGTTAGGCATAAGAGGCATCAGAATTGGTGTGCAACAGAGACGACTGCGCGAGTATGGTCATGTGATGCCTATGGACGAGGACAACTGTGTAAAGAAATGCCGATCTCCAACAATGGAAGGAACCTGTGGCACAGGTATACCCGGAAAGACATGGGATGAAATGGTGAAGCATGATCTTCGAAATGTGAGCCTCACAATGACAATGATTAGTGATCAAGACTTTTGTGGGATATGCTGTACTTGAGAAGACCTGACAAACTAAGTGAAATTGTATTCATAGCCGATGTTGGTGTCACGTAACTGGAACCTGTGCTGGTGGCATGTAAAGAGCACCTTTCGAATGTTGGGCTTCATGGATGCAAAGTGGCCGAGTTTATTTCGAGCGTTGGGCCTCAAGGAAGTAATAACCGAGACATTTGGCATAACGTCGTGTTTGAGAAAATCGCTCAGGCCAAGCAAACTCGCAAACGTGGAAGATACTAGTGTTATGTAAATGACACCCATGCCGGTGGTACATAAATGCACCCATTATACTCTCGGAGTTGTTGGCGTTAAGAAGGGCATCCAGTCACAGAAAGCCATGCCAAATCAGAGTGGAGTCTGGTGCAGCCCTCGAGCTTGCCAGCCCCGGTCAAACTGTCCAACCTATGCCAGCGTGGACAATGGAAGTTAAATGATAATGATGATGATTATAATGATATATATATATAGTCAACAACAATATATATATATATGTGTATATATATATATATATATATATATATATATATAATATCATTACTTTTTTCTTGGAATTAATTTACATTTAGGACATTTTAAGAATTTATCATAAATATATATTAATATAGAACGGAGATCGCAATTTGATACATTTGTTGTAGAGTTAAATCGTAATAAATATTCTGTTTCTGAGAAAGACAAGGAAAAACTACAAGGATGTACCTTAAATAAATTTAAAAGAAATGAACAAAGTAAATGAAAGAAACTTGTCAACGAATATCCTACAGAGATAAATGAAAAATGAAGGTCATCATAGAAAATGGAAATAAGAACGTGAACTATGGCAACAGTTTCAAGAACAACTTCAACAGAAACAAGAAAAACAAGCAATGGTGATGAAAAGTGTGCGTGTATACTTCTACAAACATACATACATAATACACACACATCCACACACACACACACAACGCACGCACACACACACACACACACCCGTATATATATATATATATATATAATATATATATATATATAATATATATATACATGCACAGGTTGGCGTCGATGTTTGATGAGATTGAAAAGCTTGTTTTCGATGCCAGACATATAATGGTGCAGCTAATATAGCAGGTAAATATCTTGCTTTTTCAATCAGAAAAAAACGAAGATTCAGCCTCTGGCCCATGACGTGCACTACAGAGCTCATATTACTCAAGTTATTGTAGCTAAGTCCATTCAAAAATCTTAATTTATCGAAAATGCTCTTGATTCCGCGAATGAATTGGGGAAACTATATAGTAGATCGGGGAAATTTAAGCTCATGTGTTTATCACAAAATGATGAAGAAAATAAAGTATCGTCACCACGCTCTTTAAATCTTGTATGCCCTACTCAAAGGCTAACATGACTTCTACAGTCAAAGCCCTTCTTGAAGATTATTCAGATGCCGTCATTTGCTTATATTGAATTTGGCACCAACATTGCATTATGTTAGGAAAATAACAATCTGGAAAATATAGCCGTTACATCGTGACAGAAAGGATTCTGCACTTTTAATTGTACATTATGTAGATTATGTAAGTGGAACAGTAATACGCAGTATATTTTTAAAGTACGACATATATAGATGCAGCACGGACTTTTGGCAGTGAACAGGTCGTAGTTTCAAAGCGACGAAAATATTTTGGCAAATTAAATTTATATGTTGAAGTGAATCAAACGGTTTTTGTGTGTTTCTTAAATGGATTATAAACACCTCTTCACGCTGCAATTGGTTATATAATACTTTGTTCTTACCAAAATTCAAAAGTAAAAAGAGGTTATTATTTGTTTGTTAGACGCTAAGACAATTTGTCTAAGTATGTATGACCTAGATACAGTAAAATGTGCATACATAAAGAAATAGTAACAGGCACATTTGACCAAGGCTAGATGTGATCTCAGAACGCAAAATGCCTACTAAAATATATATTATGTGTACATTAGGTTAGTTATGACTATTGGCATCGGTACGACAAAAAATAATCTATTACGGGCAAATAGTTTCGCTGCATCAGTAAGGATATAGCGACTAACACTTCGCAATTGAAAAAGCATATAGACTTGTTCTCTCTAATAGTGCTTTTCTATCGCCACTGACGTCGTCTATCTCATCTGTCATGTCTTTATACGCTAACCACTGCTACTACCATCAATAACACCAAAGCTAACACCAACACCACTGTTTACATATCTGCCAAATGAGGAGAAAGTTAAGTGAATTAAAAGAGTCTGAGTATGAAAAAATAGGAAAATGTATGGCTCTTCTTTTATTGACCGTATGATTACACTTCTTCCTATATTTTGGACCTTATTTCGCTGACAAAAAATGTAATAGAATATACGATATTTATTACTTTATACGATAAATAAGGGGGTTGGAAATATTTATTCGTTAGCATTTAAGGAAAATCGGTGTTGTGTTATAGCTGCTGTTATAGTTATCAGCATCACCACAACTATCACCGCCAGCGTCATTATCGTCGTCATCATCATCATCATCATCATCATCATCATCGGTAGTAGTAGTAGTAGTAGTAGTAGAAGTAGTAGTAGTAGTAGTTGTAGCAGCTGCAGCGGCAGCAGCAGCAGCATCAGTAGTAGTAGTAGTAGTAGTAGTAGTAGTAGTAGTAGTAGTAGTAGTAGTAGTAGTAGTATAGTAGTAGTAGTCCTGTGGTATTTGTTGCTCTTGTTCAAATGGAAAATTTTTTACAGAGCATTCTGCTTTCATGTTCTTTCTCTCACTTTCATTTCTGCTTTTTATATTCACTTCATTGTATGTGCGTGCACTCGTGTGACTGAGTGTTTGTGTGCTCGAATACATCTACGAATGTATGAATGTGTATGTATGTAGCCATATAAGCGTCTTAGATTATGCATATACTTTTGCAGACAGCCCCCCCACACACACACACATGTGGAGACATATATATGTATACATAGATACATACTGATATGCACACATATATATATACTTATATATATATAATATATGTATATATATATATATATATATATATATTTTTATATGTATATTATATATACATACATATATATATATATAATATACATATAATATACTATATAATATATATATATATATATATATATATATATATATATACACACACACGCATATATAATATATATATATATATATATATATATATATATATATTTTTGTAGAATCTCTTGGCAATATACTACAATATGATTGTATATTAGACCAGAGAATTTTGCGCGCGTTACCTAGCAACAAATAACAATACGTGTGTGATAAATCGATTGGAACAAGAAAAATATTATGCCACCATTTTTCTGTTGGTTAAAACTGAGAAAGTACCGCAGTAAGGCCAACAGAATGCTGGAGACAAGGGGTGAAAGGGTAAAACGAAACACATGAACTGTAAATATTCGGAAAGTAATCGGGAACTGAACAAACCGCTTCTTAATTTGTTATTAGCTAAATATTTTGGCAGGAATTTCCGTGCCATTTATCTTTTTGTGAATGAGCTGCTATCATTTCCAAGGCCAATATTGCAGGCGTTTTGGCAGTATACTGATCATAAACATCGATACCCAACGATTTTGGCTAAGCAACAGAACGACAGAATTAGTCCCTGGGGAATCGAGCTGTAAGGAAATTACTATCATAGCCAGACAGACAAGTGACATATGGCTGTGGCGATGTCTTGTCAATAAAGTGAGACTTAACTAATTTGTATATCTGTCAGACAGTAAATGGTAAATCAAGTTTTGTTGGCGGGAAAACTGTGTTAAAATATGAAGGACGTACTGTTTGTTTTAGTGGTATGATCGAAATATTTATTCGATTTAACAAAAAATAAAATAAGATGATAAAAGCATTTTCTGGTTATTTCTCCGGTGTGAGGTTTCTTACAATCTTTGGTGAAACACAACGATAATTGACAGCTAAATTGAATAAGCTTGTTAGATGAAATTGTTCTGTTTAGAATCACAACGAATCGCGTTCATTAGTCACTGAAATAAAGTCATTTGAAAACTCAGTTTCTAATATTATTTAGTCATGCGTTTGGTCTATTTAATGAACAACATATTATCTCTCAGTTTATCGCTCACTCTTTGCTTCACTCACATATGTATATACACACTTTTACCCAAACACGTACACACACAAAGATACAGAAAGAAGCACAGGCACGTGCACATACATTAGCATTTCGCTAAATCAGCGATAAATTTATGATGACAGAGTTTTAGCTGAAGAATTTGTTTTAGCTGAAGAATGTGGACAGACACAGATGACAGGTCTGCAGTTAAAAGACGAAATTAGTGCAGTGGTTTTCATCTTTCTTCAGTCAGTGATTGTGTGTGTGTGTGTTTGTGTGTGTGTAGGCGTGTATGGAGCCGTAAATGTTTTAACTCTTATTTCTATGTTATGCGATTTGTGTTTCTGTGGGGTGCGTTTGTGTGCATATGTATTTATATATGTATATGTATATATACGTATGTATCAGGACGTCATGATAGATCGTTAGCTCCCACACGCATTTTTTCTCTCCTTGTTTTTTTTCTGTGTATCTTTCTGTCGAAGGGCGTAGGCTCGAAACGTAAAAGACTTTTTCTATTCCTGAGCGCTATACTAATACATTTGTTTGTTTGTACTCCACCTGCCTTCGTCTTTTGTTTATTTTCGTAAACTTTCCTGTTATATACGTATGTATATAGTGTTGATAAATGAATATAACCACGATATTCTTGTGATGGGCAAGATTTTTACCAGTATTAATTAATAAATTATGCAACTGTACTGTTTAATTTATATCATATATGTTAATAAAGGCATGTAAAATAATTTATCTATTAATTGTACACTAAAATAACTTGTTCTCCTATGATCGTCCTTATATGGACATCAGCTGGTGGAATACTTTCATCTATGCAGATTATATAATCATATTTGAAGGTCTTATGTCCTCTCACGCAGACCGTGCGTATACATGTGCTTATTATGCATGTATATATGTATGTATCTTGTATCTGTATGTATATATCTATATATATCTAATATATATATATATATATATATATATATATATATATATATCTATATATATATATATTATATATATATATATATATATATATATATTGATTGATTGATTCTAGTTTCAGCTCACGAGCTTTGGCCATGCTGGGGCACCCCATATATATATTATATATACTTATATAAATGATTATATCCACACGGGCAGAAATACATACAAACATACACAGAACAGAAATACATACATACATACATGAATATATACATACATACAAATTTGCACACATACATACTTATATACATACACCTATCCGTACCAACCTAATTCATCTAAGCGAAATATTTAATGGGCGATTGTTCATCTTTCCAACCATATTTAACCTACCGCACCTAGCACTAAACTGCCAACTGGCTCTAAGTAGCACATGCCCATTAGGAATCGGCACCCTTCTCTTATATAACATAGATAACCGCCTACGAAAGACAGTTAAACGTACAGGCTTGTCAATACATTGTCTGGTTTAAAAAGCCAAATCCGATGCTGGATCTAAGTTGTAAGTACAAGAGTTGTATCAAGAACCAAATGTCGGACAGAGTTTCAAATCCGGGATAATTTGTCTATGTAGAACAAATATAGACTGAGCTACATGGATCCCAGGCAGACAGAATTTCGCTTTTATTATAATAGATATATAGACACATTTCTATATCAAATTTAATGTTAATATGCTGTAATAGACTGCAGTGTTCTTCCTGAGATAATATCTCTATATTCATATGTTGTTATTAAAAATCCAGAATATATCAAACCTAGAGGGAATTCGACGTATCAGTTCATAGAGTGATTGTTTTATACATTTTTGCCTCAGTTATCTCTGTGCAACATACTCCCATCCAAAAGCATGATGATAAGGAATCTGGTGGCACTAATATAAGTAAACAGTAAATAAACAGTCACTGATGTTGCGAATAGCCATGCGGTTGAATAAAATTATGTTATGTGCAATAATATTATTATTAAATTAATAAATACATTTATTTATCATAACCGGCAGATTATCAGCAGCATCTCTCTTCAGACTAAATATTACATGGAACAGTTGTGTTTTAAAATACAAACTCTACGGACGTAACTCAACGAGCCTGATATACAGCAAACATTTTAACTACACGCTACTAGGATGGTTTTCGACAGTCTCCAGTACATGTTGTGTTCTGAAACTCTTAAACACAGGCCAAGATTTATATAGTAAATTGTTATATATGAATATAGGCTGTGAAATTGTAATTAATCTAAACGAAACATTTCAAGAGAGAACACAATGTCAACAGACCAACGGTATTGTGATTTATGGCTTTCTGAAGAATAGATTTTACATTTGCAATTTAGAAAGTAAACGGAATATGTACATATTCCATGGCATATTTAACAAAGTAACGTGTACAATATTCAACTTTGAGTTTGTGGGGATTCTGTCATCGTTACTTAAATAGATACGATATAACGGATTGTAGCATAAAGAGATACGGAAATGTTTCGCGTATTAGACGAAACGACTAAAGTAAATATACTAATTTAAATATGCCTGTCAATTTCTCAGTGCACACCTATTTCAAATTCATTAGTGGAGAGTCAATTTACTTAGTAATTTGTTTCCGTGTGAATAGTGTCCCGATAACTTTAACTAAGAGGGGTTTTATTAAAGGGCATGAGACGAATCTCGTCTCAGGTGTTGACTGTGATTCATGGTAATTTTGCATAAATTTCTGGTTGCAAGTTCAACGATTATATTAAATGGGTTTGTTCTCCCTCCTTAAAATGTTACATGTATGTGTGTGTGTGCGCGTGCGTGTGATGTGATATATTTATGCATAAATATATATTATACATGTATGCATAAATTATATATATGCATACATAGGTACCATATATATATATATATATATGTGTACATGCACACATATTATATATATATATATATATATATAGATAGATAGATAGAAAGATAGATAAAACTTACTTTCGGAACTTGGAGTAGACGAAACAGGAACAACTGAAGAAGGGGAATATTCGTTGTGCTGTATGTCTTGTACTGCTTTTTCGTAGTTTGAAAATAAGTTCGTTTTCATGTTCTTGTTTCTATATTTTCGTTTTGCATTGTGTTCAACTTGTTTTGATGTCCTGTACGAATATACGCATTTATATATACATGTAGATGTAGGTATGTTACATATATGTATGTATATATGCATATATTTACATAATATATATATATCATATATATATATATATTATATATATATCTATAAATATATATATATATATATATATATATAGTATATATATAATATATATATATATACATAAAATATTATTAGAGACAAAACCAGTATTTGCCAAAACCAACAAGGAAAGACTTAATCAATACATAAAATTTTAATAAATAGTCAATTAAATAGACTATATATAAAATGTTATGTATTGATTAAGTCTTTCCTTGTTTGTTTTGCAAAATAGTGGTTTTGTCTCTAATAATATTTTATAATATTTTACTATAAAATTGGATTAATCCTAAATCTGATTTTTCCTGTAAATTTGGATTTATTCCCTAATATTTATTATTTTATATATATACATATATATATAATATATTATTATATATTATATATATATATATAATAAACATATATATATAATATATATAACTTCAGTAAAATTTAGGTTTAGATATATATACACTTATGTATACATATTGTATTATATATGTATATACATTTTATATAATATTTACGTATATAATATATATAGTATATGATATTATATATATATATATATATATACATACACACATACACACACACACACACACAAACACACATATATATATATATATATATTTATTAATATTATATCTATAATATATCTATATATACATATTATACATATATTGTACATATATATATATGCAAGTTACACAGTATAAACATGGACATGTTCCGAAACACACACGATCACACGCACACAATGTTTGAAAGAAAAGCGGTAACAGTACATTTTGTATTCTAAATATAACTCAAAGATGAGAAAATGAAAAAAAGGAGGAGAAATGAAAATCGAAAAGAATGTTTTCTTCTTCTAAACAAGACTCCCCCAAAAGATCTGTTTTATATTAATGATCAAGTAATTTGTACATTCACAAAATTTTATTTGACATTTTCGAGAAACCAATGAACACTCTAATAATAATGAAGGGATCCTTTTTTTATTTTCAAAAATTCTGACGACCTCTTTTCTCAATATTCAATTTCTGAACACCACACCTAACACTCTATACACACACACACACACACACACACACACACACACACACACACAACACACACACACAAAGTGAAATCAATGCAGCCAACAATGAAACACGCCAGTTATAATGCGATGGTTTGGGGAGCAATTTGGAGCACTTGCTGATCGGAGCTGGTGGACTGTGAGGGAATCATTAACTCAGATAAATATGTGTGCATATTCCAGAAAGGATTCCTTCCAATCTTCTCCACTAGTGAAACGATTAAAGAAGACTCTTTATTTAGGGAATATGGGGCTCCTTCGCACAGGGCTAAAATAACTCAAGATTTGTTGGATGAGAGTGTCGTTAAAAAGCTTCCATAGACAAACCAGTTACCAGATATGAAACCTATTGAACACTTGTAGGACACAAAGGACAGTATTTCATGAATACTTTTAGGAAATAAAGGACAGTATTTTATAAAAGGAACTACAAAGCATCTTCAAAGCCAGATCTTTTGAGATTACTGCATATTCCTTATCTAATCAGTAACATGCCTAATAAGGTTCTTGCATTGTTATACTGTTATACTGTTGTAATGTTATAATGTGACTATTCAATATTTAGTTAACATATTTAGTTAGCATGTTCACATTATAAATATTCACATTATAACAATTAATAAATAATTTGAAGATATAATTTCAGATTTAAATCATTTTTAATGTCTATTTACTTCCGTCATGCCTGCGTGTATGCATATATCTGAGTCTTTCTGTTTGTCTCCCAATTAATAACCGGTGTTGATGTGTAATCTGGCGGTTCGGCAAAAGAGTCCGATAAAATAGGTACTAGGCTTGAAAAAGTAAGTCCTGGTGTCGATGTGTTTGACCCAAACGCTCCAGCATCGCCGCAGTCAAATGCGACAGTGAAAATGTTGCCCAATCACAAACATGGCCGTCATTTGTTGACGTCTGCGCAAATCGTATTTATTTCAACATAATATGTTATTTATTTATTGCCCACAAGGGGCCAAACATAGAACAGACAAACAAGGACAGACAAACGGACCAAGTCGATTCCATCGAGCGCAGTGCATAACTGGTACTTAATTTATCGACCCCGATAGGATGAAAGGCAAAGTCGACCTCGGCGGAATTTGAACTCAGAACGTAACGTCAGACGAAATACGGCTACGCATTTCGCCCGGCGCGCTAACGTGTCTGCCAGCTCGCCGCCTAACAAAATATGTGCCGATAAGTGTTGCTAAGAGTCAGTCGGAAAACAAATGGTTTTTAACACATATACATTTATCTATTGAGAAGGTTGATTTGCCTAATGATGTGGGACGCGGCATATGCGTGCATGTGTGTGTGCACGTATGTATATACATACACTCACACATACACTCACAGGTACATATAAAAGGGAGGATATGAATTTTGGCACGCCTTTATTTATCTGTAAGATACGTTTCTATATTTGGTGATTAATAATCATATCACACCATAAATGAAATTATTACAAGCAATTTATGAATACAGTTCACATAATCGAACCGATCAGGTTTTTGGACAATGTCCCATTACTTCTTTCAATCACTATTTATATGCTTTTTGTATTACCATTTAGGCTATTTCCGATTTCATAGAGCCTTATGTGTTCGTGTAACAGTCTGACGTGGTTTTAATAACGGCTGCTATCTGAACAGGAAACGTGCAGCCCACTGAACGCAGTCATTTCTATATATACGAGAGTATGAGTGTGTGTCTGTGTGTTGCCATATACGCAAGTACGCACACATACGAACACACATGCAGATATATGTGTGTACTCGCTTTTAATTAGTGGCTTTTAACAAGTGTATTCTTTAACATAACAAAAACTTATGAGCTGTGTGTGTGTGTTTCACATAGGTTTGTGCCATGCGAGACATAAAATCACATTTTTAAACGCTGTTAATTGTTTGTAAAACGGTATGCACTGTGTAATCTTGTATATGGTGTATTCAAACTCAGTGTAAGCAAAAATGTTGACGCACAATAATTATATAATTCATGTCAACTTTCAGCAATAAATATATAAGAGCCGGGTTTTTCAATTATAATTTTTGAAAATTCTTCTTTCATCTTGTTTTGAATTCAAACATTCCTAGAGAGATTTTATTTCCTAATTGCTTTTTATAACAGTTTACCAACATACTGAACGTCATGTTGACACAAACGCATGGGTTATCAACCCGCTGTATACGATTGTCAGAAAGACACACTACAGTAAATTAGATATAGAATAAATCTAATATGTAATATCTAATACAAATCTAGAGTGGCTGGAATGCCTCATTCCAGTCTGGAATTTAGCACCTAAAATATTTCTGACCTTAAAAAATTTTGAGGGCATAAGTCTTGAGCAAATCCGTCTACATTAAATTTAATCTTCTTCTTCTTCTTCTCCATCTTCTCCTCTCCTCTTCCTCCTCCTCCTCCTCCTCCTCCTCCTCCTCCTCCTCCTCCTCCTCCTCATCCTCCTTCTTCTTCTTCTTCTTCTTCTCTTCTTCTTCTTCTTCTTCTTCTTCTCCTCCTCCTCCTCCTCCTTCTTCTTCTTCTTCTTCCCGTTATGATTATTTTTGTTATTATTATTATTTTTGTTGTTGTTGTTGTTGTTATTATTATTATATTATTATTATTATTATTATTATCATCATCATCATCAGCTTCACAATCGTCGTCATCATCATCATCTTTCTCTTTTGGTTGGTTTTGTCCTGGGTTCGTTTTTACAGGGTTTAATTTTTTCAATGACCACCGCCCATGGTCATTTGTTTCTTTCGTAGTTATAATTATTATTGATGTATCACTGAGAGAGAGAGAAGAAACAGCAATGCGTATATATATATATAAAGATCTTGTACAAATATGGATGTTATTAAACATTTAAATTAAAATTTTACTCACATGTTTGCAGTTTGCATGTAGAAATATTGCATAGTCTACATTTTTACGTACATGTTGTTTTGGTGGTGCAACTGGGGGAAGTTATTTTTGTACACACACACAAACACACACACACACACACACACACACACACACACACACACACAATATTCGAAGCCAATATTTTTGTCAATTGCCGCAGGTACTCTCTTTTTGTCTTTTCTTCCTTTCGGTGGTGTTTAATTCCATCTGCCACACTTATTCCCAGGTTTATATACGTGGACTAAGGTTGAATTTCCTTGAATAGCATATCAATATTATTGTTGTTGTTAACATAATTATCATCATCATCATCATCATCGTTATCATAATAATTATTATTATTATTATATTATTATTATTATTATTATTATTATTCAGTAGTTTTATTTTTATAGCGTGCTTTCACTTCACTACCGAGCGCAGCTCTGTGTGCCTTGGGTATGTGCTGTGATTTGTTGTGATGCTCTGATGGTTATTGTATGGAAAGTGTTCTGCGTAGGATGTGTGCAGTGCCTAGTAGTGCAATTTTCTGTATGTTATATGTGTTTGTAAGTCCTGGTGTTTTTGTTATGTATTTGTCTGAATATTTTTTTATCATGCCTATTGCAGCTACTATGATAGGAATTGTTTCTGTTTTCAGATTCCACATTCTAGTTACCTCTATTTTCAGGTCTTTGTATTTTGAGAGTTTCTCCATTTCTTTTAGAGACACGTTGTCATCAGCCGGTATTGATACATCAATTAGAAAGCATTTTTTTCTTCATGATCTCTGACAACTATATCTGGTCTGTTGGCCTTAATTTCTATATCTGTGTGTATCGGCATATCCCAGAGTATGGTAGCTTTCTCGTTTTCTGTGACCTTTTCTGGTGTGTGCCTATACCATCTTTTTTCTGTTGTTATTCCATAATATTGGCATAGCTTCCAATGTATGTAGGTTCCAACTCTGTCATGTCTGTGAATATATTCCTTCTTAGCCAGGACTGGGCAGCTAGAGATAATATGATTTATTGTTTCTTGTCCATCTCCACATATTCTGCAGTTACTTGTAATATTTCTTTTCATTACATGTTTTTGGTAATTTCTGGTGAGGAGGCTTTGGTCTTGTGCTGCAATTAAAAATCCCTCTGTTTCTGCTTTGAGTCCTGAGCTTCTCAACCATTGCTGGGATTTTTCTTTGTCTATTTCTTTTGCGTTTAGTTTAGTCCAGTATTTACCATGAAGGGTCTTTTCTTGCCATCGTTTTATCATGGTTCGTTGCTGTTCTATTTTTAGTTTGGATTTCATTTGTTTTATAGCTTTTGTTGTTTCTTCATCTTCTTCTTCTTCTTCGTGTTTATTAGGTGGTATGATTTCTTGTTTGTATTTGTCAGCTTCCTTAAATACTGAGAACAGTTTTTTGTTTTGATCTTGTTTTGCCGCTATCTGGATCAGTTTTCCTTCCTTCTGAAGTAGATATTTTTGCAGTCCTATGGTGGTTATTTTATAGTAGTTTTCCAGCTGTATAAGGCCTCTACCACATTCTCTACGTTGTATATATAGTCTTTCTATGTCAGATTTTGGGTGATGCATCCTAGATCCTGTCATTATTTTTCTTGTTTTCCTATCTATTTTGGTCAGTTCATTTCGTGTCCAGTTAAGGATATTATTATTATTATTATTATTATTATTATTATTATTATTATTATTATTACCATTATTATTTTCATCTTTATCATCATTTTTATTATCCGTGGTTATTCCATTTTACATCTTTTTTCCTACTCCACTAATATTTTAGCGAAGCCATAAAAACGGAATATTAGTATAGCTTCAAATTTTAAAACATTGATCATATATTTACTGTCGGAATATTCTCCGCAATAAAATACATTTTAAATGTTGTACATATAACATTATATTATGTGATAATATCCGAAATATAAACTGGTTACTACGTTTTGTTTATGGTTAGTTCTTGGTATGTTGATTGTTATTACAATATATTTAGGTTGCTATTGGCATTTCAAAATATAACTAGTTTGGTGGTATATATTAATTGAAGGAAACAAATTTGTATTTAATAAATTACTTAATGTCTTACTTAATGAACTTCACAAAGTTTAATGTCATTGGTGAACCGAAGGAAAATAACAAAAAATAATGAGAATTTCCGTTGAATATTCCACAAATTACAAGGAGGAAAAAATTTCCGATACTTTGTAATTATCAGAATGATAGATATGACGGTTTACTTCGCTTTCAGTATGTCTCTGCCGAAGAGTTTATAAAATTTTGCTTTTATATATAAGTATACATATATATATATATATATATATATATATATAGAGAGAGAGAGAGAGAGAGATTGGATATGCACACACACATATATATATATATGTTATATGTATATGTTAGTATAATACATATGGATATATATGTAGGTAGGTGTATGATTATATATACTACAACTCATTTGTACCGAATGGCATTTCATATTTAAAACAAATATCAAGATTATTTAATAATCTAAGTTCGTTTGGTTCTTTAAATTATAATTTAAACAGACGCAAGTCGACGTTGATGTTTGAAGCATTATTATGGAAATATTTCTATAATGAATTGTACCGTTTACAGGAATCCGTCTTATATATTGAACTATTGTTACTCAAATCGTGAATATTTAAACTGATAAAGAAATTATAAAGGCTATTTCCATTCACTGCACGTAAATATTAAAATTGTCTGAGTATTTAATGTGGAATAAATAATAACTGTGTCGTCCGCCTTGAAACTCACTTTCTGCTGGTCTCCTTACGTTATTCAGTGATTACCTCTATTGATTAGGCTGCAATGAAGCAGGTTTAATCTGTGTACATGTACATATACATGTGTATATATATATATGTGTATACACACACAAAGACAAACACACGCATACATACTGTTGTAATCCAACGTCGAACCGTTGTAACGTCCACTCTTCTATAGCAGAACAGTTAGTCATGTAAGACACAACATACAATGACCGACTTCGTAGACTTCTTGAATGCTTGACTTTCTACGTTACAGTATTTGTAACGAACTGATATCATTATTATTATTATTAATAACCCCGTAACATCTCCCCTTTAAAGCTTTTTTTCCTCAGGGAGTGTCATTTTATTTTTTTATTAAAAATAATTTTTACATCACACCACCTCCGTTTTTCATTTTTTTTCATATCCTTACAAATTTAATATTTTTTCTCTCTTGAACGTATCGACAAAGTGTTCTGCTTGTCCGCTAGATATGGAATGGTATGGCGCAGTAGTTACATGTTCTACAACGAAAGTTTTTAAAAACTTTTTAAACTCAAATGACCCAAATTGCGTTCCATTATGACCCAAATTGCGTTCCATTATCAAACACTGTTAAGGCTGGGGCGTAAAATCTCGGAAGCAAATTATGTGGAAAGTGTACTGTAGTTGAGGAGGTTTGATATTTACACTTACAATGTCTGGCTATTTAGAGAAACTCTCTACAAACACTAAGTAGTATCAACTGTCTAAGGGACCAATGAAATATATGTGTAATCTCGACCAGAATGCAAAGACTGGAACGACGATATGAAAACGCATCTAATCTCAAGAAAACCGGCAGCATGAGAACATGAGTGTTACAGCAATTACGTACTCCCGAAGAAGCCTTTTGACATAAACTTTAGGAATACAATAGATATTTTTTGTAAAATTTTAGTGAGAAAAACTCGTTGTTCAATACACGATGGAAATATTTGTAGCTAGAAATGAACGGTGGTAGCGTTAAAAGGGAATGTGAAAAGTTCAAGCCAGACGAATTAATGACAGGTATATTAAAGTGTCTGATATTTTCTCAGGGACAACCTCCTCAGTTGTGTGGATTTTTTTACATGAGTCGTTTGTGAGATTTGACGTTGCAAAAGCTATAGTGTCTGACAGTGAAACGTAATTTGTGTCTTGAATTTAAAAATATGTTTGTGAAACATTCGCTGTAGAACATGTAACGTCTGCGCCATACTATCCCAGATCTAACGGACAAGAGAACCCTAAAAGTGTCGAAATAGGCGCAGGAGTAGGTGTGTGGTTAGTAGCTTGCTTACCAAACACATCATTCCGGGTTCAATCGCACTGTGTGGCACCTTGGGCAAGTGTCTTCTTCTATAGCCTCAGGCCAACTAAGTGGATTTCGTAGACGGAAACTGAAAGAAGTCTGTCATATATATATATATGGAAAAAGTTCAAGGTGGAAAATGGTAAAATAAATTTATAAAAGATATTTCAGTACCGGTTTCATTCATTCTTCAACATGCTTACAGTTGAAGAAGTCTCAATACCTTAAACCGTTATTGAAATGTTTCTTATAAAATTATACACACACACACACACACACACACACACACATATATATATATATATGTACATGTGTGTATATTTGTGTGTCTGTATTTGCCCCCCCCCCACCAAAGCTTGACAACCGTGTGTTTATGTCCCTGTAGTATAGCGGTTCGGCAAAAGAAACCCGATAGAATAAGTACTAGTCTTACATAGAATAAGTCCTGGGGTAGATTTCTTCGACTAAAGGCAGTGCTCCTGCATGACTGCAGTCAAATGACTGAAACAAATAAGAAATAAGAAATTCACGGATGAGGTGTGACACTATATTGAAATACACTCAAATATGTGACGAGTGATGCTGATATTTGCGAGGAAAATAAAATCCTTCATCGATAAATTGTTTATGACCAAAGATGCACATACCGTCAGTCACGAAGGAACATGTTCAATGATTAAAGTCAAGCAACTGACAAGCAAATCTGTGGTATTGAGGAGAATATTTGCTATAACGGAATGTCTGCTTTAGCAACTCAGCGCTGATTTTTGTCTGGAATGTCACAAAAAGTAGGTCAGTTTCAGTTTAGGTCACCAAATCAGAGTTTGAAAGGAATAGTTGTCTTATACTTTGATTTCTTGGTACAAGCAAATAGGAAATACTCTCTGATAAGTAGACAAAAAGAAAAAAAATTGTGTTACACTGTTATGCTTTCTCTGCAATGCCAGGAGATAATTCATTCCTTAATTATCAAGGACGCTATAAAAATCTTGGACAGGGCCTCGGAATATTGTATCTGCTGCCGGTGTAAAAATCTACCCTCAAAATGTAGCATATAAAGGGCACCGAGCACTCAACGTAGATAGTTTTGAAACGTTAATAATATTGATCAAATCGTTGACTAAAATTATAAAACATAAAATTATAAAACACATTTTGATGTTGAAAACAATTATCAAATTTAATTACGTACTCTGTATGAGTGGCCACTGTAGCCCTATATAATGATAATTTCATTAACGTAATATAATAATATTTGCGGCAGATAAACATTTCTACATTCAACCAGAAAAAAAAAAACATCTTTGTTACTTTGCTGATAATAATTAATAGATAAATTTGAATGACAATCTCATTGAAAAACCAATTAATAACGAAAAAATGTACTTTAACACATTGTTTGGATATCAAATACTTGCACACATATGAATATATATGCACATCTATATGTACATGTAAATTACATACAGATAGACATGGAGTGTGTGAGAGAGAGAGAGAGAGTGTGTGTGTAAGAAGTTCGTGTATGAGTACGTGTTCCTTTGTGATTGAAGGTTTTTTTCATTAAAGAATTGAAATTGTTTTCTAACAAAGTGGCAAAGATATTGTGTATACGTCAAGATAACTATTCGAGCATGTGATTATCTAACTCGACTGATGTATACATATGTGGTGTGTATATGTCTGTGTATGCGGATAATTTTGTACTCTTATCGATACTGTCCTTCATTTCAGTTTTTCTGTGAAATTCCCATTCTCCAGACAGCTGATCTCTACAGTTTTTTACGACTTTTGGTTCATATTCCCTAGAACAATTGGTCTGCTTTACTTATATAGGATTACGCTTGTTGGTGTTCTAATGTTCCTCCAGTATTTTTATCATCAAGGTGTGAATAATTTCTGGTAATCCTAAATTTGTGCTGTGGCCCTTGGAACAAATCTTTCTGCGTATAGCACTGTACACTTTTTAACAACAATGTCATGTCTCCTGTGTAATTAATTTTTTGCTGTGAACATTTGGCGCAATCATTATTTTCTTTTGTAACGTGAATGCCTAAAAGTATTCTTATAGCACATGTTGATAAGATATTTATTAGATATTGGTTGCAAATTTTGGTACAAGGCCTGCAAGTTGGTGGAAGGTGGACAAGTCGCTTACATCAATCCCAGTGCCCAGATGGTATATATTTCATTGACCTCGACGGGCAGATTCACTAAATAATCATTCTTCTGTAATAGGAGAAACGTAAACGTCGGGATTAAATGTAACATTTATCACAGCGCCTGGAGATTCACGCATTTTTGCCAATGTTCTTGGTAATCCTTAGGTTGTAGGATATATACTCATGCATATTTTTCCTTTCCAAGTTTCGGTTTATGTAGCTCTGTCCAACCATTCATGGAACCGCAGTGGACAAAGACTACTTTTTCAGTTCTTCAACGAACCTCATATTGTTATTAACTTCACTGTTCAGAATGTGTTTAAATGATATAAGGCGGATTCCAAAAGATGTCGAGACTGGTTATATAATTCCACAGACTTCTATTTACTTAAAATTGACCAGCAGCATTGTTGAATTGGAACTTTAAAATATTTGTTTTTTCTTGATCTGCTTTTCGTATTTGTTCACGCGTCAAAAGTTAGATCTCAAATTTTGGTATCAGCGCTGGAATTACAACAGCATTATGAGGAATGATTTCTGAGTCGCACTTTCCGAAGTCGACGAAGTATTGTTTTGTCACCCTAGCATTACATAGGCCAAAAACACATGCAATATTATCGACGATTCCAAGGTTTGTGAAACATTCAGCTCATATAATACGCGAGGCGACAAACAGTCTATTCGTTGTCTGTTTAACAATATTTCCTTCTTAGACTACTAAATATAGACATCTTTCATGACTATAATACATGTACGATTGTCGTGATAAGCTTAAAATCTCTCATATTATTCCCGAGTCCGTTTAAACAGAATATACGGGTGACACTAATATTTCTTTCATCGGCATATCATATACTATAATATATTACATATGTGTTCCTATATCACTCGCGTAACCACATGGAATCGGGTGCGTATCTTCATCTACCTGTATCAGTAGGTAGGCCTCCGAGAGGTCTAGCTTCGAGATAATTTATCTTCCATTTAGTTTTGAGAACGCTTCTTCGCTTAGCAACGAGTAATTGCGTTCGACTAAACAGTTATTTGATTCAGTTGAAAGGTCGGCATACACTCTTATTTTTCTTTTTCTTTACATAAATCGACTGAGCTACCCAGTCTGAATGGTCGACCTTTATACATCTAGACTTTCTAGTCTTTCCAGCTTTTTATTCCGTTTGGGAATAAAAACAGGTGTTGCCTCTTCTTTTACAGTGATCTTCGTTTTTCTTTTAGTGCAACAGCATAATCCTTACCAAAAACATTTGGAAGCAATTTTTAATTTGTTTGCCTTAGTTGTTCGACATCATTCGAACTTTTAACCGTGCCGACTACATTTTCACGGAGAACACTAGTGAGGGTATACCACATTTTAAATAACTCGATGCATTATGTGCGAAATAGTTTTAGTAATTTTTTTCCGTTTCATTTTACCTCGAAAAGTTACGTTGCAAATGTATTCACCGATGAAATATAATTGATTTCCTGTAACACTATATGCTACTTTATTTGATTTAAATAATGTCGACTTACCGATATGTTACCATACTTCTTGATTTATGATAATGATGTCATTACCCGTGTATAATTGCATTTCGACACAAGTGGTTTTGATTCTCACCCTGATTAATTTTATATTCGCTGTACAAACTTTTACTCTGATGACAAACAATTTATTTTATCTCGCTTAGTCCAGTTTTTCGTTATCTTAGTTCTGCAGTGCGACGTCATGTCCCCTGTGATCCCACAACGAGGACACTTTTCTCTTTTGAACGGACACTCTTTTCTGAGGTGCCTACCATACTTGGATGTATCTCTTGTTGTTGAATTTCTTCTGTATCGTGCCATACTTTTAATATTATATCGCACACTTCTGACAGTTTCTGGAGAGTTATATCCTGGTTCATTTCCAGCTTGGCCAAAATTTTCGGTCTGGCTTCTGCGTCCTATTTAGTAGTAAGTCCTTGAACAAAATTCAGGCACTTGAATGAGCCTGGAGTTTATCCAGTTGAAATCTCTCGCATTCTCTGTTCTCTCTACCCGCATATGAGACAAAGTCTTCGTCATCGCTTTTCGCCGTATTCAATGAGTGTTGAATTTCGATGATTTTTCACTGAACATCTTACAATCTGTTAACTGTGTCCGTGAAATTTATGTCAGAAACTTACGGCAACCTAAAGTTACAGTATTTCTCATGCTGCATCTTTGTCAGTGTCCTCAGAATTAGAAGCGTTTTCATTTCATCTGTCCAGTTTCATCATTCTTTTTTCGAAAATTTGTTTCTTCGCTAATATGCCTCGAAAATTACCCCTGCTTCCGGGTCATATTTAAATTCATTTATTGAATTTTCTACATGGTCTGAAAACGTATTTTCAGGATTTGTTATCAACTTCATTAATTGTAGTAATTGTTGCTGTAATATTTTTTGTTGTTCTTATTTTTCTTGTAGTTCTTTGAGTTATTTTTGTTCTTGTTGATGTTGTTTTGCAACTCAACTACAACCTCCAGCACGTTTTCCATAATTTTACGGACATTTTGTAAAATATGTACATCAAAAATGTTTGTTACACTTCTGCGGAGTTTTTAAATTTCTGCACGGGAAAAATCTTTCAATATCTTCCGTGTGAATTGCTTATTTTCCCGTGAAAAAAAAAATTTTTTTTGTCAACGTTGTCCGCGTCAGTTGTTTACATCCTCGTCGGCACAGTTATATTTAGATTCTCGTCCACTTATATGTTATTGTCGGCACTGTAATATTTTTATCACCACACTTGTGTTGTTCTGCTATTCCACATCTTATTATCATTGACTCGTTTATCGTGCTATCGCGGATAGATCCGCAAGGTAATGACTTTATAACGTCAACCTTGATGGTAACTCCAACTCGTATATAACACGCAACTGACACTCACTCCAGCTGAGAACTTGTAAAACGTCTCTACTACTGACTTCCTTCAACAACTGACTATCTGACTTTAACGGTGTCATGTGAGAAGGGGAGTACTATTTTCACTGCGACAATACACACACACACACACACACACACACACACACGTATATATTATTTATTTATTTATACTTGTCTCCTTACTTTTCACCACATCTTCGCTTGGTAATCGATATGCTTGTGTTTACGTCATCATTATTTAGCGCTTTGTCAAAATAGACCGATAGATTTAGGCTTAGAAATTTCTGGGTTCGATTTCTTCGATTAAAGTCGCTCCCAGGCGCTCTCAGTCATACGACTGAAACAAATAAAAGAACAGATGTATATGTATACATATAGGTATGTCATTGTTCAGTTTTATTTCAAGATTTCTTGCAAATAGA
>NC_043015.1:10705938-10725938 GCF_006345805.1 Octopus sinensis
CGTAAATATTAGAGAAAATGTCTGTAATTGGGTTCCATCATTTAGATAATTATATCTTGGAATATTTTCATCCAAAGAAGTAAAAATAATCTTCTGCAAATAAGAAACAAAATTACTTTTTATCCGTCAAGTTCATTTTATATTTTATTTAATGTTATAATTTTCTATTTTTAGGAAAAGACACTAAGAAAACATTTTTCGGATATGACATGGTTCATATTTCCTGTAACAAGATCTTTCTATATTGGCTGTTAATCTTTGCAAAATATTGCTGCTTAGAATTAATTTGTTGTAAAATTGTGTTCATTAAAAAAAAAAATTGATTATAATCTTGTTCTAATTGCCTACTAGTCGTTTACAATATCAACCTGTATCTATGTGACAGTTAATAGTCCTCGCATGTCGTAATTTCATTTCAATGGCGAATAAGTTTTTATTTGTATTGGATAAGTCGGTCTACTTTTACAGTCAATGTGGATGTTTCGTTGAAGTTTTTAACCCTTAGATTTTCCCCTAACTGGGAGGATTTTGTTTCTTTTCCTCATTATGCTTGTGGTTTCAGTGTGTTATAAATATATAAGTTCTTCTATACTTAACGAGACAAATATTTGATTTTCATCATAGACAGAAATGAATTAACTTGACTTAGCGTAAATAAGTGTATACACAAACCCATAAATGTATTTATAAAAGGTTAAGTATTTAATATTATTTTCCTGGAATCGTCAGAAATGTTGGTATAAATATATATGTCCATCTTTTTCACTTGAATATCGTGTTTTATTAAAGTTTCAACGGGAATTTTTATATAAAAGAATCGGAAAACATATGTAAACATAAAATAAATATTTATGCAAATAACCCGTCTCTTATGTAAACATGTTTAATCGATACTGTGTTAATAGGATGGTTAATGAAATTGCTCAAATATTAGATTATTATATTGAATGAAACTTTAAAACTGGGGTTATACATTTTACGATCAGAGGCATTGACAATGGCCCGATCTTCTAGCAAATGTGTATTCATATCATTTCACTTCATTTAGCTCTCACTGAACTGAGATCAGAAACGATAACGAAATAATTGCACCATCTTCAAAGAAAAGAAGAAAATTAAATTCTTCAATCAAAACTGTTTGATATGTTAGCAACTATAATAATCAATATATTTGTAAAATAGATAACTCGCATAGCTAACAGAACTCTTGATCTTAATTACGATAAACTGTTCCCTACGGAATGTATCTGCCAATATCTAGTAAACATGGCCCACCTCAAAAATAACCCGCTGCAGTCTACATATCTTAGTACTGTTATACACTTTGTTCATCAGTGCTATACTAAATAAAGATACTCGTTATTAGAAACTTTGACTTTTCAAAGCACTATGCAATTTTTAACTATTTTATAAATATCGTTTCAAAATCTTCCGCTGATTCCTTCTGAACTGATTTCTCTATCGCACACGCATATAAACAGACATCTTACACAAGGGTAATGAAAGCAATTGCGTTTGAAGTTATTCCTGGAATGAATCCAAATTTAACTTTTCCTTTGCAATTTGCCTCTTCTTTACATTTGAAATCTAGTCTTCACAGTTCATAGGCAACACTAAATTCATCCATTTATTATCAAATATCGGATCGAGAGTCTTCTTTTTTTCCGTTTCTTTCCCAATATAACAAAATAAACCAGAGAGGCTTTATAACGAAATTCGCTTTTATCAATGCGTTGTTTCGACAGAAATTTTCTGAATAGGTGATCAAGTTACTAACGTACAGAAGGAAAAGGCTACGAACATCAACAAAGACTGAGTAAAATGCAATCTTTTTTTTATTTCTTGAGAATATAATTTGTCTTAATTGTTTAACAACAAATGTACTGAATTAGACGTCTTAACGATTTTCGTTACCAGAATGATTTTTACAAATACACAGAGTAACGACATTAGACACCATCGCACATATAGACATATATACACACATATAACCTACACAAATTCTTTGTGGAAGAGCTATTTAAAAACACAAATTTTTAAAATAATTTATAATCGCACATGTATATAAGTGCTCCATTACATTCACAGATTCCGTCGATATTCTCTGCACTCTGGCTACATGATAACAGTAGGTCATTTGCAATTCAAAAGAAGAGAGGTACTGTTCAGCTCGGTGAGCCGCTAACCATAGTTTATCACATTTCTGATGGCAGTAATATTCAGAAATTAATGACAAGTGAAATAGTTATCATACTTAATGGAAAAACTATCATATCTATTATGTTAATGCTGGAAAATTAACATGTTATCACAGATGAACAAAGCAGCCAAACTGCGCAACGCATAGTCATACGTGTTTGTGCTTGTGGTATACTTGTTTAATAACTGCATTGACATCAGACATTAACACTGAAACTATAACATTGTATAAGATACATGCAAAGCATTAAATAACACGTACGCACCCATACAAATACACACATACACACAAATACACACATACACACATATATACACATATTGAGATTTAAGTTGGGGTCCTTTGGCGACAATGTCGCCTTCATTTCAGTAATGTATTTTTGGGTTGATGAGCAGCTAGTGGAGTATCATACGTTGAGTAATTACTATCGCCGAGATTCTGCTACTTAGGAAACATATGTAGCCTGGATTGTACCTGCTCCATTCCCAAAATTTGTATTTTTATTCCCACATATAGCAATACCAGTTGCTAACCGTGAACTGCAAAAATTTACAATCTTCTACGTCAATAGACCAGTATCCTGAAAGTTATATATTTACACCTTCTACGGACTGCCCGAAACTAACTGCCAGCCTACACATGGATCCTTGGATCTTTCATTTACTCATCATATATATAGATATATAAATAGATACATACATAGAAACATAATTACATATATCTTTGTAGATGTGTATATACTAAATATTTATGAATGTTTATGAATCAGTGTCATTCCGTGCATATGTACAATTATACGTTATATAATTACATGCGTACGTATATGCATGTATATATATATATATATATATATATTATATATATATATATATATATATATATTATATATATATATATATATATATATATCAGATGTCATGATAGATTGTTAGCCACTACACATTTTTTCTCACCTTGTTTTCTGTGTCCCTTTCTGTAGAAAAGCGTAGGCTCGAAACGTAAAAGACTTTTTCTATTCCTGAGCGTCATACTAATACATCTGTTTGTTTGGTACATCACCTGTCTTCGGCTTTTGTTTTTTTCGTAAACTCTCCCTATATATATATATATATATATATATATATATATATATATATATATATATGAATGTGAGTGTGTGTATATATATATTTGTATGTATATATTTATATATGTATTTAAGTATGTATGTATACATATCGGGGAGTCTGCATCGGCTAGTTTGTATTGGTATTGAGTCCTATAACTTGTAATAAACATCTATAACATCGTAAAAGTTGTAATTGACGTCTAACCAAGTCTAATATTTCGAAATCATTCAGTTTGTACGTTTTCGGTCCACATAATATATAACAGCAAATACATGCGTTACGAAAACCTTCAAATTATATATATATATATGAAATACGCTATTCAACAATACACTACGGTCTGTTGAATTGTGTATTTGTCATATAATTCCGTACATATTTAAGTAAAATAAACGACATGTCATTTAAACGCTTTCGTTTTCATACGGAAATGAAGATGTATCCAAAACAGTTCTGGCGACATTCTCTTCATAATAAATAAGTAAGAACTTCCTTTATTTCTATATGTTTGCAACTGCGATCCATATCGAATACACTTTCGCTCAGTCTCATAAATCAATTACTGTTTATTTCTATGATAAATATAAGAAAATATATGATTTTATAATGTATAAGTTTATAAAATATCATTTTATATAATTTCAGCTACAATAAAGAACGAGAAAGAAAATTGTGCCTTTCAACAACACATCTCTTTGCTTCATATGTCAATGGAAGTTTCGATACTGCAATCAGGTGTAGTGAAATTAAAAGTGTTTCTTTTAAGAATATATCTTGAATGTGTTTGGCATAAATGATTTTTTTTTTTTACAGTAATATAAATGTTTCGCTATAACAGACATTTTATTAATGGAGCTATTTTGTTTAACGTTCAAGAACCACTTGATATATAAACGAAGAAGAATTTTTAAGACATGTCATTTCAACTGAAATAATTATAATTGAAACCTGACTGGTTTTTAACCGGAAATCTCCACTAAGGTAGTAATGTTCTAGCAAAGAAGAGAGGAGAAAGGTAGAAGCTTAATATCAGTGCAGACATCCTTCGAATGTTATATAGTCTCTTTCAAATAGCAGATGCTAAACAGTAGCAAACATCAGTGCTGGATAAAGAGAATAATATCCTAAGTATCGGCAGCGAGATTCCCAGGAAGCGCTCTCTTCTTGATAACCTCTTATAAAACCCTCAAACAACCGAACAAACATACTTTAAAGCAGAACTGGTTGTTAAACGCACAGCATAACAATCTGGAAAGACTATGTATGTGCCTCGACGACTTGAAGAAGACAGTGATATGGACATGAAGTGCAGCCTCTTTCGAATTCTTGACTGCTGCATCGTATCACACTTCGAAGTCTATGCATTTTCAGTACAAGTACAGGGGATCGCTAAACAAAAGACACAGTAAAGTTCTTAGAGCAAAATGGTAGTTGCAACGGAAAACGCAAATTATATCATCATATTTCTGTGGAAGGCATCATTCATGCGTTCAGAAACTGCCCGAAAATGTCATGAAGGTTCTACCTTCCTATACAACAAGACGTCGTGGAAAACAAAATCAATATGCAATGCCATTCGGAAAAATGAAAATGATGGTGTTGGAATATATGTAGCGAATCCCCGAATACATATATAAACATCAACACAAGGAAATTCTAAAATGTCTCTCAAGTTTAAATCTAACAGGTCGGATATTTTTGTTTGGCACAGACAAGAAACTGTAGGCACCGCCACAGTGGCCAGCTGTCTTGTTGATATGAATATCTCTTAGAAAATCAAAGACAAGAAAAGTAACTATGGACGACCGCTTCGAAAACTTCAGCTCCGGTATTAAAGTAATAAAGAGAAATTTATATCAATCATAATAGGTGGGCTTGGTTTTGTAACTCAATGCCCTAGAAACAATAGGGATAGGCTATCGTTTGCAAAAAAACTAAACCATTTAAGCTGCACATGACAAATACAACCTGTCAGTGCAATAGTAAAATATGCAAGATTTTCTCAAGTTTTGTATTCTTCTATTTTTCTACTCTCTGACTTGTTTCAGTCATTTGAATGTGACCATGCTGTCGCACCGCCTTAATGGCTGTTAGTTCAAGAAATCAAGCTTATTTCTTGAACTTATACTTATTCTATCGGTCTCTTTTACCAAATCACTAGCTTACCAGCATCGGTTGTCAAGTGATGCCGATATATTATAATGCGATGTCACTTTGTGACAAGTGAGAGAACATATGAACGAATATCTCCCTATAATTCATTAATGTTCACGTTTTCTATGACCAAGTAGCTACAGATAGCATTATTTCGCACTTATTGAAGCTTAATGATACAACGTAACTTGAGACCATCAAACTATATTGTCTGTTCATTTAAAGCATTCCAAAATTATATACTCTCGATTTTCTTTCCTCCTTTTATTATTTGTTACAATCTTAATAATGTAGGAAAGAAAGAAATGAAGAGATAGACGCAAGGTAATGAAAGACTCAGAGTCGTTTAAAATTAACATCACACACACATGCATATGTATACATATACATACATATATGTATATATATAATATATATATATATAATATATATATATATTATATATATATATATATATATATATATATAATAAATATTAGGGAATAAATCCAAATTTACAGGGAAAAATCAGATTTAGGATTGAATCCAATTGTATAGTAAAATATTATATAATATTAATTAGAGACAAAACCACTATTTTGCAAATAAAACAAGGAAAGACTTAATCAATACATAAAAAAAATTAATATAAAGTAAATAAATCGCCTCTACAATTGTTTCCTGTCTTCAAATGACATTCATCAGGTGGATTTCATATCTAAAAATATCAATATTTAAAAAAATAAATTTAAAATGGCTAAAACTATAAATAATATAAATTTATCAATTAAAAAATATAAAAATATATAATCTATATATAATCTATATATAATATAATCAAGAACTAAAATAACCTCTATAAACAATTGAATATAAAGAAACCTATTATTAAAGTTCTCATATTTAAAGATGAAGAATCTAATTTCAAAAAACAAAAAACAAAAAACAAAAAACAAAAAACAAAAATAAAAATAAACTATATATACACACATGCTCATACACATATATCTAAGTATATATAAACATATCTAAATACATACACTAACTCACACGCCCATATATATCTCTATACATACACATAAACATCTAGGCAACGATAAATTAATAAAATAGCCAAATACTTCAACACATTACTTATTCATACTCCCTCACACACACATACAACCCTCATTCATAAACACACTCACTCTGCATGACAACCACACAACCAGCATCCGCATATACTCAACCACAACAATATAAACATTTCATTCTTAGCAAGAAACTACCAAATACCAAATACCACATATATACCACAACAATACATAAATACTTAAACCAAACACACACACACACATATCCAAATACCACATGCATGCAACAAACATACACAAATACGCAAATAAACACACACACACACATATCCAAATACCACATGCATGCAACAAACATAGACACACACATATCCAAATACCACATGCATGCAACAAACATACACAAATACGCAAACAAACACACACACACACATTTACACATACATAAACACTCAAAAGAAAAACAACATTTCTACACATAAACAATGCACACCCACTCACATTCACACACAATCACTCAAATACAACCGCACTCCTACCGCCACTCCAACACAGATGAGTAACAAATTTAGCAGATACATACTCTCAGCCACTTACATACAGTAATATTCCCTACTCAGCAATATACTATTAAAAAAAACCCCAACACCACTCTAAAACAAATTTATGAATGTGAATAATAACTTATATTGAGATATTATATTAATAAATCATTTAAAAACAGACCTATCTATTTATCAAAGTATGTCTAAATTATTGATAATTAATAACAAAGAAAATACGATAAATAGAACACTCCATAAGCAACAAGATTAACATAAGCAACAAGATTAACATAAGGAGAAAAAAATACATACCTTCTATTCAATTTTAAAGTTATGAAGTGAATTTAAAGTCTAACCATTATAACGTATAGAACATATTTATAATAAATTCTCTGCGCGTTATGAACGAACGTTATTTAAAATTATGAATGGAATAGAATGGAATAATATGTTAATAAACGTAATTAGACAGAACTATAAAAGTCTTTAATAAAACAATCATGATAAACGAAACCCATATATACATATAATGATAAAACCTCCCTTTAACCATACACAATAACATACCTATATAGCAATCCCCTAATCTATACATTCACATACAAATACACACACGTATAACACATACCCACAACATATACATATACCCACTCACACATACATATACATACGTACAAAACTCGATATATACACCAATATATTCACACCCACACCCATAAAGATAAATAAATAAATATATATACATCCATAAATATATATATATATATTATATATATATATATTATGTGAAATAGAAAGATGAATAATCTTGTAGTAGATTAATCTTCGCCATGGGCTCTTAGGAGCATAGTTCGATTTGTTTTTGCTCCGCCTCTGTTCTGTTTTTGTTTTTCCAACGGATTTCCTATTTTCTTCCTGAAGAGAAAGACACAATATGGTCCCATATTCAATCGGATTTTGGTAATTTGTGCCTTTCGAAACACGTGTAGAATGAAATAAAACGATTTCTGTTCAATCTGCGTTCAGCTCCATTTCTTCAATTCACCAAAATTTTATATATATATATATGTATATATATATAATATATATATATAATATATACACTCACACATATCATCAAATCACATATATATAAAAATACACACATTCACAAAAAAATAAAAAAATGAATATTTATTATATGTATATATGAGTGTGTACACGCAAACGGGTGCAATCTCACGCACAATCAAACGTGCATGTATACAAGTGCATACACAATCACACGCATTTACATGTGCACTCATGCACTCCCGCATCTACACATGCACTTATACACGCGCACACGTGCACACACGCCCATGCACATGCATATTCACGGACACCCTCCTAAACATCTAAATATACGTATATATGGCTACAAACAATACCCAAATAAAAATAATCAACATACCAAGCTATAATACATGGGGACTAAATTTACTAAAAAATTCTTTAATAAAACAATCATGATAAACGAAATCCATACATACAAATATAATGATAAAACCCCCTTCCCAAATACACAATACACACAAATACACGCACATATATTTACACACACCCATAAACATATACATATACACACTCACACATACATATACATACATACAATACTCGGTATATACACCAATATATTCACTCCCACAGCCATATAGATTAATAAATAAATACATATACAAACATAAATATATATATATATATATATAAATATATAAAATATATATATATATACATTCACACATATCATCACATACGCATATATATAAAATACACACTTTCAAAAAAGTAAATAAATAAATAAATATTTATTATATGTATATATGAGTATGTACACGCAAACGGGTGCAATCAAACGCACATTCAAACATGCATGTATACAAGTGCATAAACAATCACACTCAATTACATAGCACTCATGCACTCCCGCATCTACACTTACACTTGTACACGCGCACAGATGCATACACACCCATACATACATATTCACGGACACCCTCCTTAATATCTATATAAACGTTTTTTGAAATTAGATTCTTCATCTTTAAATATGAGAACGTTAATAATAGGTTTATTTATATTCAATTGTTTATAGAGGTTATTTTAGTTCTTGATTATATTATATATATATATATAGATTGTATATAGATTATATATTTTTATATTTTTTAATTGATAAATTTATATTATTTATAGTTTTAGCCATTTTAAATTTATTTTTTAAATATTGATATTTTTAGATATGAAATCCACCTGATGAATGTCATTTGAAGACAGGAAACAATTGTAGTTGCGATTTATTTACTTTATATTAAATTTTTTATGTATTGATTAGTCTTTCCTTGTTTGATTTGCAAAATAGTGGTTTTGTCTCTAATTAATATTATATATATACATATATATATATACATACATATATATATATATATATATATATATATATATATATATATATATATATATATATATTATATATATATATATATATATATATATATATACATATGTATAAACTCACGTGGATATGGATGCGTCGCGTTCATAAATAATAAATACTATATATATATATATATATATATATGTGTGTATATATATATATATATGTGTGTGTATATATATATATATATATATGCATATATGAGTACAGGGCGTCACGAAAGTTCCAAATAACATGACATATGTAAACAAACGAGTGAAATACGTAAACAATGAGAAAAAATGTAAACACGCACAACTAAACACAGAGAGGACCCTTAATCAGTTATCGGCTCTCTATCTACTTCTCATTTCGAGCATTCAAAGACAATATGAGTCCTTAAACATAATTGCTCCTATAAATTCTAACATAAAAGTTGGGAACAACAATATAACAATGGAGACATACAAGGAAACCGAACGAAAACTAACATGGCGGGTCGTTAGACCAGAATGAGAGGAAAATAATGAACGCTGGGAGAAGCATTTTTTTTTAAAAGAGAAGAGATAGAAGAGAGAGTGAGGAAACACACTGTTCTTTAAAACGTCCGTGCAGGAAAAGAAAATGTTCACGTGAAGAAAAGTAAGATGGACGATGTTTACATATGTCCAACGAGACAAAGAGAGAAAGAGAAAGAGGGGAGAGAGAGACAGATATAAAGCGCTGAAGGAAAGAGGGATCAAAATGGAATTACAGAAGGATTGAGGAAGAAAATAATATAGACAGTCCAATAGGTGATGAAAAACCTACTTGGAAATGGATGTGACGCGTTCAATTAAATCATAGATAACGGGCCTGTCTCTGTGTTTACTTGTCCTGTTTTATCCGTTTTTCTCGTTGTTTACGTAATTCATGTTATTCCCACCATTGGTGATGTCCTGTACCCATACATACATGCATGATGTATATATATATATATTATTTAATATTTAATTGAACACGACGCATCCATTGCAAGTAAGTTTCTCTTCACCACTTTGGTGCGACTCTCAACTCTATACTGTTGTCTTCCCCTATCCTACTCTAATTCACATTTCCCCTCCCTTTCCTTATCATCCTCTCTCTCTCTCTCTCTCGCTGCTGACTCGTGACCATAATCCATCTGTAGCCATAAATGCACATACACACACAAACATATATATATTTATTATTTATTGTACATATATATATATATATATATCTATATACATATACTCATATATATATACATATACATATATACAAATACATATACTCATATATATATATATATATATATTATATATATATATATATATATATATATATATATACATGTCTATCTGTCTATCTATGCATCTATTTTTAGACAAATATTAACCAGAGGAAATTCATTAATATAAATGTGAATTTCTTATAAATTCACAAGTTGATATGAAAGGAAACAAATTAAAGGATATATAATTGTTTAATTATTTGTTACATTATATTATATTATATCTTTTCATAGTATAATTATATATATATATATATATATATATATGAGTATATGTATATGTATATATATAATTATTAGTATTATTATTCAATCGAAGGAAGAAATTTCCTTCAAAGGGATGGAAAACTTCCAATTTTCACTGGTTCTTCAGTTATGTACCACAGTATAGGAGAGCATAAACCAGAACTTAAAATGGTATAATTTCAATATATAATTTTTTTTTCTTTCTATCATATGCCACGGTGTAGGATGGAACCTGAATTCACATGATCTGGAAGCAAGCTTGTTACCACAAAGTCACGCCTATAATATACTGAAAACAGTTATGTCACCCAATGCTTTTCATAAGCATAACAATTGAAGGAATATAAGTAATACTGCACTCGATTAATGAGTGTTTCGCAAGAAATTCAATGGTAGATGTTGAACGATCCAAATATATACGCTTGTGTCGTTCTGCAAATTATCAACAACTTCGCATACGACACTCAATAGCAGGAGACAAAAATAAATTACCAAGCATGTACCAAGCGACGCATCTCTCTTACCAAAATATGTGTAACAGAAGAAACAAATTCTTAGCTACAGTATCAAGGGAAGAGGAATGACAACAAAAGCGATAGCAGAGGTTAATTAATCACTTGCGTAATACGTTAAGTGCAAGGCCTATGGATGGTTGTCAGATTCAGTGCCAAAAGGAAAGGCAAAATTTCTGTACGTAGTCTCGTCAATAATTATCCAAATTGTTGCTATAGTAACGAAGGTAAAGCACGCAGACTAAAATCGTTTGAGACAGATTGATCATGAACGTTGTTGTGCATGCGCACTAAGTTATTATGTTCTAGCTCACTTTCTCTGCTTACAGCAGCGCTTGGAATGTACGTGTATACATGTGATCCTCGCAGACACCATGGCAGAAAGTAGAGCAGACAATCTGTCTCAATTTTGCCGAAAGCTTGGTGACACCTGCTCATAGGTCCACGCAAAATTCCAGAAAGTTTAGGAAGAGGAGTATATGAGGGAACGAGCGTTTCAGACGTTTCCAACGTGGCCTAAATATGACGATATTGACGAACCTTCTGGGAGACCCGCAACATGCAGAGCTAAGAATAACATCGCAGATATGCGAGCAACTGTGAGGGGAAATCGCAGAATTACCATCCCTGAGTTATCAGAGTGTGTGCAGATTAGATATGGTTCAGTTCAGCCCATTATCACCGAAGATTTTGGTATGAAACGCGTGTCAGCGAAGTTTGTACCAAAACGGCTTGAAGCACTTGGTTTTCAGTTGCACAAGATCTCTTTGACCGTGTCGAGAACGATGAAAACTTTTTGAAAACAATAAAAACGGCTGATGAATCGTGGATCTCTGGCTATGACACAAAAAAGGGTCAGATTTTGCAGTGGAAAATCCCAACATCTCCCAGAAAGCACGAATGGGTCGAAGCGATGCGAAGACATTGTTGACCGTTTGCTTCGACTAGAAGGGGATTGTTCATCATGATTATGCTCCGCCTGGTCAAGCAGTAAACAAGCGTGCTACCATGACATGGGATGCTATTCGTCGGAAAAGGCCACAATTGCATGCATCCGATGAGTGGCAATTGCACCATGACAACGCACTTACCCATTCAGTGCAGCTTGTGCAGCAGTTTTTGGTTGGGTACAGCATTCTCCGGGTCCAAAATACACCGTATGCCTTTGGTCTCACCCCTATGATCGTAAGCATTATCGATACTGGCCGTTATTTGAAACCCATTCACAAGAGTACCAGCGATATGCATATAGCCAAATATCTTGAATCATAAATCAACTATTTCGCAATAATTCTTCATAATAATCTCTATGGTCATTGTAATCAGTAGAAGCATATTTCCATTAATATCACAGTAACAATCACCATTGTCATCATCAACAAATTATCATCGTCATCGTCATTACTGTCGTTATCATCATCATCATCATGAGTTTCATGATCGTCGTCAGGTCTTATCTTAATCTCCTATCGAAACTTCAGTGAGAAATCCCTGCAGGCATAACAAATAGGAACGGCGAGCAATAAAAAGCTCCAATGAGTATTGCATGCGCATACATTCACGCACAGATACATAGGTACACATTATATTTTTTATTACTTCATTATTGCTAGTGTTTGTTGTTGTTGTTGTGGTTGTTGTTGTTGTTGTTTTAGCTGCTGCCGCTGTTGTTGTTATAAATACAAATAATGAAAAAATGCAAAATAAATATTAATAGAACCGAAATATTTGATGACAAAAATCGAACAGGTAAATTTGAAAAAATAAAACTTTACAAAATGTAAATAAAATTCTATGAAAATAAATCAAACGTAATTAAATCTTAATCAATCTTCAGTAATTTCTCTATATTTTAATTATAGAAATTCGCATTTATAGTTTGCTGAGTTTGATTAATGCAAACGTCGACTCCATTCAAAAATACAGTGCAGCTCATATTGTTTAGCTTTAGGATGAAATAGAAAATTTCGCTGGAATATCATGATACGGGTCATTGTTATTTGTGATATATTCATGCGTGAATGTATTTGCAAGTCTACACACACACACAGACACACGCACACATGCATGTATATATACAATTTTCCCTTTCTATCAATGTTCACAGCAAACCTCAGTACAGCAAAGAATGAATAAAACGGCAACTTTCATAAATAAATTTCATCCACAACTTCACATGAACGCATAACATAATACAGAACACTACTAACCTTACTGAAAATACCACTAAATCCCATACATCCATAAACCGTTCATATAACAGTATTATATTTACCATAATTGCACCACATCTAGAAGTACTTACCTCCCTTACACATAATATTTTTACTCAGGGACTACTAGACCCAAAACCGTTTTGATATCGGTGCGCATTCAAAGCCAGTGAACACCAACTGCCGAGAACGGTATGACTTTGAATTTCTTTAACAATTCATAATAATGACATTTATTTGTCTTAATTCTACATCAGTTAATCTAATTGTATATATTTATATATTTATCGATACTTTTCATAAAACAGCCTTTATTCTTTTGATATCCAATGTAAATTTTCGCTTTTTAGTCTTATTTTCACCATACATACAATCACATATATATATATATAGATATATATTCAGTATTTGACCGCGTACGTATCGTTGGCGATTTTCTGTCTCCGTGTTCCCTTCCTTGGACTTTTCCTTTTTTCTATAATTCTGACGAAGACCTCCGCTCGAAACGTTAAATCCCCCTTCTTCCCTTCCTTTCTTGAGCGTCCAATAACACTATACTTATTCCACTTCCTCGCGTTGTGTTTTCTCTTTGTTCATGTTTCGATTAACTATATTGGCCGTGATCTAGTAATCTCAAGATTAATCAGCCGAAATTACTACGATGATCCGGTTCTTGACTGAAGACTGAGGGGTTCGAATGTCCTGTCCATGTTTATTGTATCGTCTTCTATGAGTTATACGTTCTTGTCCATGTTGTATTTTTCTACATACCTTAATATATATATATATATATATATATATATAGAGAGAGAGAGAGAGAGAGGGAGAGAGAAAGATGAATGTATATGCATATATGTATGAGTGTGTAATATATGCATGTTTGTCAATATTCATTCCTGCATGCATGTATTTTAATTATCACCTCTGATGAGAAATTCGATTAAGGCTGTTCAGCAAATGTTTGTAGTTTTGGGAGAAAAATATATTTATCTAACTTATTGTATGTCTACTAAGTTTATATATATATATATCGCAACATATCGTTTTACTGATTGACCTGGAGTCGATTTGGACAGGTCATTTATGCGAAATAAATTGTTAGACGTTCCCAGCATATCAATCAGCAGCTGCATTTCTCTGAAACTACAAAATTTAATATGCAAATAAGCGGATTGGCTACGTACTTCTCTGCGATTGGTCAAGTGAGGTAGACACCTCTGATAAGACCCTAGTAATGGTGGAACATCGGTGAAAAGTTTGAAGTTACGGAGAAATAAATTATTTCTCTTTATGAAATATTTTATTACTGGAATATATTTTTTATAGAAGTAACATCCAGGTGAACCTTTAATAGACGAAACGGATGGATGTATAATTAAAGAATCAATAGCTGAACGCAGGCATTAGAGCTAACTATACATTTATAAAATGTTATAAAATCCCGGGATGAAAACGCTTTTTGTCACAACATCGTCAGATATAACGTGGTTATATTTGACACATACATGAATTTGACACACACGCACAATCATGTATTTAAGTGAAGGTGCTTTTGAAACAGATTACAGTACAGTGCCGGTTATATAATTTGATATATCATTATTAATAGATAGAACCAACATCCTGTTTTGAATAACACAAGAAAAACTGAAATGTGTCAACAATAGTGATAGCAAACTAATGGCAAAATACTAAGGAAAAATCAACTCATGTACATTCGTAAGTTAATCAAATTCACTGTGGAATAATTTCAAATATCTCGATGATGATTTAGTCATAACAGGATTTTCAAGATCCATTTGGATATAATATAAAGAGCTCGAGAAACAGACCAACATCACTCACATGCTTTATCGAAAGATAAGCCACTGGAGATCTTGCAATGTTAATAATATTATGGATGTTATTTTAAAAGACAATATAGAGAGCTAATTAATAACTACAACTCATTAAGAAAATGTTTGAATGGAAGCAGTGTTATGTTTTCCATTCAAAATTCTTGAAAGAAAATCTGTTTTGTATTTATTCAAATATTTCATGTGTGTGTGTCGGTGTGTCTCTCTGTCCGTCTGTCTCTGTATGGGTGTGTGTATGTGTGAGTGTGTGTGCCTGTGTGTGCCTTGTGCGTGCGTGTCTTTGTGTGTGATGTGTTCCCCTGCATGTGTGTGTGAGATAGAGACTGTACGCATATATCTATATGTTTGCATTTGAATTGCTACCAATATGCATTTTCGCTTCCATTTATGTGTACAGGTATGCATGTGTGTGAGTGTGTGCGACTCTTGCAGTTTCTATCTGCAACTCTTGTCAAGGAAGCACAAAATTTATTCTTATTTCCGTCTTGGCAAGTGGATTGTATATCATTCAGCTTCACTTATTTATTTCTACTAGCGACATTTATTAACAAATTAATTCTGAAATAGGGATTTTCACAGAAACTCTTTAATGCAAAATCTAATCATTGGAAATAATTCAATTTGAATTTATATACTCAGTTTAAATTTGATCGTTGTGCACTGAAACTGAATTGAACAAACCAATGATTTAACCTTTATGCCGTCCACAACCTATTAGAAATAGCTTTCGTTTTTTCTCAAAATTGCTTCAGAATGTTTCAGAAAAAATATAAGGCATATTCCCTACTGAGGACAGAGTAATTTTACCTCGAAGAAATATTAGTTGGTCATAAAATTTCTGACAAGAAACATGAGCAATCATTGGATTTTCACAACTTATTGTTTGGTACAAGTAACGTTATGATTATTTAAACAGTATTTCTTTTAACTAACGTTTTGTAACATAGTATTCTGGTAAGACACTGTTAATCTGTTAATTGGAAAATGTCAGTTCTTTCCCAACCCATTTTTCATTTATTAATGCTTTCATTGATTTGTGTCATGGTATACAGTATTCATTAATTATTCGTTTAAAGGTACGACCTGATATATGATGAAAAATATCTCATAAGGCCAGCGGCTGTAAAATGTACCCCATTTCTGCTTTAGATCAGAATTTATTCAATTAGGGCTAAACACCAATCATAACTGATTTGTCTCTCTCTGGCTATGTTGAATTATGGAAAACCAGCAAATACTCATTGTATTCTGGTTCACGTCTGTTAACGGATAACTGGTGTTGCTGGTGTTATCACATTTAATATATAGATAATTAAATAACTAATTCAGATTAATAAACCGCGAGAAACCAATAATAATAATCAAAATTACTCTTGTTTAACAAAGCAAATTCGCTGGCGAAAGTAACAAAGCGTCAGCTGCCCACAACTAGTTGATTATGATAACAGACTTTATTCAGATTTCGTGAAACCTACGAATGATTTGTGAGGTTTCAAACTTTCCGTTTCTACCTTCACGATTACACCTATCATTTTAATCCCGTTTGTGAATTTGGAAATAGAATTCTCCACATTCCAACACCATGTACGCAATTAAACTTCTTCAACGAAAACGCCCTTTGTATTTCCACTGCCATGAAGTCATACATATGTTTTGAGGCTTCTCATATGGTTTATTTAAGGTACTACACCAGTCTTATAATTTTTTGCTGAATGCAAAAGGCATCGGTCCATCCTTCACTACTAAAAAGAAATGCTGGCGGAAAAGCAGGGGTGAGCGTTAGTCTCCCTAGAAAATCCTTCTCCTTATGGGTATAGATTAGATTTAAGTAACCTGCGAGTCATTTTTTAATGTTATATTGGTTCTCCAGTTTGCCATTGTATGTTTAATATATTTTAGTTTGTCATTTTAGTAGATCATTTTCCCCCAATCCTTGACTACTATGTCAGAGCGATTAGCTCTTATTTCTTTGTTGGATTGAACTGGCATATTCCAGATGATTGTACCCTGAGCGTTTTGTTGTACCTCGTTTGGCTCATGCTTATACCACTTGCAGTCAGTTTTGATGTTTTAATATTAGCATATTATCCACTGGTTGTAACTTTTAATTTGTCGTGTCTAGACATTCAGACTTGGCAAGGACGGGGCAGCCCGAGATGATGTAGTCAACTGCTTTATTGTGCTGGTTGCGCATTCTACATTTGATTTTGAGGCCCGTTTTCAATATTTTGTTTTTATACTTGTTCGTTGACAGACATTGGTCTTGTGCGGCAAGAATCAGTCTTTCCGTTTCGGCTTTTAGTCCAGAGCTTTTCAGCCATTGTTGGCTTTTACTTAGGCTCACTTCTTCTCTGTCAAACCTTGTAAGGTATTGGCCATGAAGTAATTTCTCTCTCCCGCTCTTCTTCCGTATATTTTCTTATTCAGTTTTGAAGTTTTTTGCCTCTCTGACCATTTCTTCTATGTTGGGATCTGAGGTCAGTGTGTCAGTATCGTTTTCTTCCGTTTCGCAATTTTTCGCCTCCTTGTTTTAAAGACAAATGTGTTTTCTTTTTCTTATGTGGCTTTACTACATACAATATTCTTCCCCTCTTTGTTTCCAAGTACTCCGCTCGTCTAACTATTGTTATTTTATAGTAGTTTTCTATCTAAATCAGGACAACAGCCTCCTTCTGAGCGGGATAGATTTATTCTGTCTGCATCAGCTTTTGGGTGATATGTTCGGCATGTTAGTAGTTTTCTGGTTTCTCTATCTAGGTTTCTTAATTCAATGATCTTCCAGTTTATTATGTTTAAACTGTTATTTATGACTGGTATGACATGCGCATTTATCCCTTTTATCTTATTTTTAGCATTAAGTTCAGGGTTTCATATTAGTCAAACCCTTCTGTATTACTCTCTCCTAATTTTGTCGTTCATTTCTGTGATGTATTTTAAGTAGATTTGTTTCTATTCCTAGATATTTGCATCGGCGCTTTTGTTCTAATTCTCTCATTTCTGTGTCAATATAGAGTGTAGTGCTTTCAGTGTTAATAATTTGCCTCTTCTAAGTGTGACTCTGGCATATTTCTCCAGCCCCATGCTCATTCCGATGCCATTGCTAAAAAAAGTTTTCTATGTTCCATGGTGATTTTAGTGTAAAGATTTGTGTTATCTATGTACAGGAGATGACTTGTTTTCTTGACCGTAGCACCTATATCCCATGGTAGTTTCGTTTCACAGGTTTGTTGGCGGGGTCAGAGAAAGGCAGAAAGCAGGGGTGACAATGACTCTCCCTGGAAAATCCCATTTTCTTATGGATATAGTGTTCTTATGGATATATAAGATGTGCGTCATTTTTTAATGCTATACTGGTTTTCCAGTTTGCCATTGCATGTTTAATATATTTTAATACTGGTGGGGCTACCTTATATGTGTGGAGAGAAACAGTATCCATGAGTGTGGAACACTCTCGAATGCTTTCTGGTAATCAATACAAGTAATGTTCATTTTTGTCTTTCTCCTCTTACAGTCCGCTATAATTGCTCGGTTTAGCAGAAGCAGCTCCTTACAAGCATACATTCCTCTCTGGCACCATTTTTTTCTGGTAAGACGTTGTTGTTTCCCAGGTGCTTTATAAGTCAGTGTTAGATGACTGATGTTAGGGTATTTTTAGGATGTTGATAGGCATGTTATTGGTCTATAATTTTGAAGGTGTGCTGTTTTGTTTCGAGGAATGAGGGTGGTTTCCCCTTCCAGCATCCAGTTGGGCTTAATTCTGGCTCACTTATCAGTAAATTGAACGCTGCTAATAAGTGGTTATGGGTACTGATTCAACCAGAAGTTGGATACCTTTTCTGTCGCTGGAGTTTTCCAGTTGCTGGTTCTCCTCAGTGTGTCCATGTTATTTTGGCCTTTGATGGTGGGCCATATCTGTTTTTCTATTGTGTTCCTCCTTTCCTTTTCCCTGTTATTATTATTACTATTACTATTATTATTATTATTATTATTATTATTATTATTATATTATTATTATTATTATTATTATTATCACCAGCATCATTATTATTATTATTATTATTTTTATTATCATCATCATCATCAACATCATTATTATTATTATTATTATTATTACTATTATTATTATTATTATTATTATTATTATTATCATTGATTGAGAGAGCAGCACATGCCATCAAAGTGACACTGGTGTCACTTTTATAAACGAAACCCAATAAATATATCATGACTGCCTCTCTGATAACGGTGTACAAGGTACATGCATCACAAACATATGTACGCGAAATGGTAATCTCATATCAAGATAAACAGGGCATGTCCTTGCAGGTGGGACCCAGTAAGAATTTCCTTTAGGTCGAGGAGCCCATACCGTTTAAAAAGTCTCT
>NC_043015.1:10730938-10778438 GCF_006345805.1 Octopus sinensis
TTTTTTTTGCCGAACCGCTAAATTACGGGGGACGTTACCACACCAGCATCGGTTGTCAAGCGATGTTGAGGGCACAAACACAGACACACAAACATACACACACAAACACACACATACACACACACACACACACACACCACACACGTATATATATATATATATATATATATATATATATATATATATATATATATATATATATATATATATATATATAATATATATATATATACATACATACATATATATATGCGACTGGCTTCTTTGAGTTTCTGTCTACCAAATCCACTCACAAGGCTTTGGTCGTCCCGAGGCTATAGTAGAAGTCACTTGCCCAAGGTGCTACACAGTGGGACTGAGCCCGGAACCATATGTTTCGTGAGCAAGCTACTTACCTCACAGCCACTCCTACGCCTATAATCCTTACTTGAATCCCATAGTCACTTGATCCTTAAACTTTTTCCCGTCGCCTGGAACATTCGATTCTTAAACATTTGATGCTTTAAAATATTCTATTATATTATTATTAATAGATATTATTAGGAACCAGTATGGTAGCCAGCACGCTGGGCTAAATGGTTTGCTTTATTTCGTCCGTCTTTACGTTCTGAGTTCAAATTCAGTCGAGGACGAATTGCCTTACATCCTTTGACGGGTCGATGAAATAAATACCAGTTGATCGCTGGGGTCGATTAAATCGACTTATCCTCTCGATTCAAATTGTTGACCTCGTTCAAAAATTCAAATCAGTATTATTAGGAATGATGTTTCATTTCTGAACCCTCTTTACCTTATCTGGATATTTCTGTTTGCATGTATAACGCGTAATTCTAACAATGAAAAAAAACCTACATAGGTGGGAGACATTTTAGGACAATAAATTTATTATAAACACTTAGGCCGAGGAAGCATCATGCGCACACTGTTTACATTATTTACAATTGACGAATATTTGTCGTCATCTTGTTTGTTGTTAACACAACATTTCGGCTGATATACCCTCCAGCCCTCATCAGGTGCCTGGGGGGAAATTTCGTACCTGGGTTCTCATTCCTAAGGTATTTTTCGCGGTTGTTGTTGTTATTATTATTATTATGTTTGACTTTTGCTTTATAGTTGTACAAGTTGGCTCACCCAGAGACCTCAAGAGACAACAGGTTGGAAGTTCATGTTGTTGTTATGCCTAGTGTGCCATATATTTCTTGTTTTTTTTTGTGTTGTAATAGTGAATATCCCCCCAATAATTATGTTTGTTTTAAACTCTGAGATTACATAGAGATTACATATTATTATTATTATTATTATTAGTATCATCCAAGTCACTGCGTGGAATAGAACTCGGAATCTGGGGGTTACTATCACGCCATCTTAACCACTACGCCATATTGTCGTGGAGTCAATTTTAAGGCATATAAATCTAATATTGTCCTGTCCTTCCTTAACACCGTTTCCCATATGCTATCCATGTCTGCACTCGGTCTGCTTAGGAGGTTGTTGTGTCCTAGCATAGGTGCTGCTTCTTTTAGGTTTCGCATTTTCCAGTCTCTATTTTTCCATACATGATCAGCTATACCGGATTTATCAATATCTCCCCCGTGTCACAGCCTTGCGATGATTCTCTACCCTTTGAGAGGGCGGCATGTTTGGCCTTTGTATAACCTAACACAGCTGCATGGGATGGAATACACGCAGTTCTTTCTCACATTCTCTTCTATTGAAGGTTTTACTCGGCGAGCTGGCAGAAACATTAGCATACCGGACGAAATGCTTGGCGGTATTGCGTCTGTCGTTGCGTTCTGAGTTCAAATTACACCGACTTTGCCTTTCATCCTTTCGGGGTCGATAACTTAAGTACCAGTCACGCTGTGGGGTCGATGTAATCGACTTAATCCGTTTATCTGTCCTTGTTTGTCCCCTCTACGTTTAGCCCCTTGTGGGCAATAAAGAAACAGATATTTGCGATATTTGGTACTAGCAGCAGTATCGGTAGTAGTAGTAGTAGTAGTAGTAGTAGTAGTAGTAGTACGAGCAGTAACAGCAGCAGTAGTAGTAGTAGCAGCAGCAGTAGTTGCAGCAGCAGTTGTACTACTACTACTACTACTACTACTACTAGTAGTAGTAGTAGTAGTAGTACTGTGGTAGTATATAGTGAGGAGCTGGCAGAAACGTTAGCACGCCGGGCGAAATGCGTAGCCGTATTTCGTCTGCCGTTACGTTCTGTGTTCAAATTCCGCCGAGGTTGACTTGCCTTTCATCCTTTTGGGATCGATAAATCAAGTACTAGTCATGTACTGGGGTCAATATAATCGACTTAATCCGTTTGTCTGTCCTTGTTTGTCCTTTCTGTGTTTGGCCCCTTGTGGGTAGTTAAAAATAAAATGGATATAGGATCCGCTGGAGTGGTAGAATGGTTGTAGTAGACGATAATTGTGGCAGTGGTGGTGGTTTTGGAGGAGGCGGTACTGGTGCTAGTACCTGATGGTAATGATCCTACTTGTGAAGTGGGCCTAGTAGCAGATAGTGGTTAAAGTGAAAATGGTAGGAGCAAAGATGGTAGTGGTAGTGGTGGTGGTGGTGGTTTGGGTGCGGGTGGTGAGGATGGTGGTGGAAGTGGTGGTGGTAGTCGTTCTCGTGGTTGCTATGGTGGTAGTGGTGGTGTTGGCGGCGTTGGCTGCGGTTTGATGATGAAGTTCGTGGCGTTCTTGTTGTTGTTGTTGCTGGCGGTGGTGGCCGCGGTGATAATGATGATGGAGGTGATGATGGTGGTAGGTGTGGTTGGAGAAAGCGGTGTTGATTGGTGGTGCTGCTGGTTTGGTACTAGCGGCTGTGGTGTTGCTGAGGAAAAGGAGAGGTGGTCGTGGCCGTCGTCGTAACGATAGCCATTGTCGTCGACATTATTTCTGAGATGTTAGTGGAATAAAGTGTACTTGTTTGCAAATAAATCGAACAAAAAACTGTTTCCAAAAGTTTGGGAAAGTCATGTAATGAGCGAGAATCACAAAGATAGATGTCTCTGAGAGAAAACTCTTATGTGATTCAATTAGAATGCAATGGGTTTGGTTCGATTATTTGTCATGTTTATTCAATTTTATTTATTTTATTTTCGTTATCAATTGGTACTTTACTTACAGTTACTGGCTTCAGCCGCCTTCATCGCAGGCGTTGTCGTTATCATCGTCGTAGTGGAAGACGGTGGTGGTGATAGTAGTAGTAGTAGTAGTAGTAGTAGTAGTAGTAGGACGAGGAGGTGGTAGATGTGGAGAAGGAAGTGGAAGAGAAGTAAGAGGAAAAGGAAGAGGAAGTGGAGTAGGTGGAGGAAAAGGAGTGACAGTGATGGTAGTGGTGGTGATGGTGGTAGATGTGGTAGTTATAGAAGAGATGGCGAAGAAGCAGCAGCAGCTGTAGTATTATTATTATTATTATTATTATTATTATTAGTAGTAGTAGTAGTAGTAGTAGTAGTAGTAGTAGTAAGTAGCGGCAGCAACAGCAGAAATAATAGTGAGGGTTATAGCGGAAGTGTTAGTCGTTGTTGTAGTGTTTCTATTGACATTTAAAAAAAAATTTTTGGTTGTTTCATTTTTTGTTTTTGTTTTTTTTTTTCTTTTTCTTCGAAACAAATTCTTACCGATGCTTGTAAAGTAGTTTGGTAGTCATTACTAGTTTTTTCTGCTCTTATATCATCTTTAATTTAGTTGTTTCCATTTTCACAAACAAGGCTGCCACACTGTCTCTCCGAAAATGACGGTGGGCCAGACTCAATTATTTCTAACGTCAGTGGACAACTTGCTAAGAGATTAATGAGCAATCTTGGAAGAATATTTATTTGTATATATTTCCCAACTTTCTTGTGAAGAATCTATCGTTATAGTAATTATTATTAGTAATGGTGTTGTTCTTGATGTTACCGTTGTTATTGTTGCTGTTGTTGTCGTTATTATCACCTCCGCCTTAGCGAAGGCGGAGGTGTTGTTTCAGTCGTGTTTTTTCCGTTGTTTGTCTGTGGACAAGTTATCTCGAGAACCGCTAGATGAATTTGGGATCGATCCGGTACTGGACAAGGATTCTGGATTGTTTTTCCTTCTTTATACTTAATTTTCGAGAGCGGCTAGGTTCATTTTATGTATTTGTCAGAGCACTCGATTGTATTTCAGATATTCTCATTTTAAAAATCATTTCTTGCTAACCATTCAGAGGACGTTGTTATTGCCTTGGTGGAAGTTTGCGCTCACTGAGCACTCTTGTTTATTTTTATTTTTCTTCCTGTGCCAAGAGAGTGAGGATGGATCGCTGTAGAAATAGATTGAGAGGAAATTTACTTAGTATAAATAATTTAAATTTAGAACTAAAGCAGGCAGAACATGTGGAGGATTCCTTGCTTTCTTGTGAGAAATGGAGAAATGGAGGCAAGGAAAGTCATGGATAATAGTTGAGGGGCCGTTCGTGTTGCATTGGCGGAGTTTTGTGCTCTCTGAGGTCTCTTGGTATTATTATTATTTAGTGAGAGAGCAGTGCATGCCATAAAAGTGACACTGGTGTACAAATATACGAAGCCCATTATACCCGTCATGACTACCCATTTGATAAGGTTACACCAGGAACATGCATCACAACCATATATGCGTGACAAGGTAATCTCATATCAACATTAACAGCGCATGAACTTCCAGGTGGGGCCTTGTTTATTATTATTATTATTATTAGTAGTAGTAGTAGTAGTAGTAGTAGTAGTAGTAGTAGTAGTAGTAACGGCATTTCGTCCGTTTATACGTTCGTGTTCAAATGGCGCCGGGGTCGGTTTTGCCTGCCAGCTCTTTCGGGGTCAATGAAATAAGTACCAGTTGTGCACTTGGTGTCGATGTAAGCCCCTCTCCGAACTTAATGGTCGTGTGTGAACATTTGACGCCATGATTATTATAATTATTATTATTATTATTATTATTATTATTATTATCATTATTATTATTATCATCATTATTATTATTATTATTATTATTATCATTATTATTATTATTATTATTATTATTATTATTATTATGATTATTAGTATTAGTAGTAGTAGTAGTAATAGTAGTAGTAGTAGTAGTAGTAGTAGTAGTAGTAGTAGTAGTAGTAGTAGTAGTAGCAGCAGTAGTAGTAGTAGTAGTATTATTATGTGAGGTGACAGAATTATTTGCGACCGGGAAAAATGCTTACCGGTATTTCGTCTGCCTTTATGTTCTGAGTTCAATTCCACCTATTAATACTTAAATAACTATATATTGTTATCTATATATGGATACGCCAAGGACGTACGCATTACGCTGCAGCGTAGGTAACTGAACGGAGAGACAAAAACCAGAGAATAAGACGGTGGAGGGGTGTTAACGAAGCGGTGACGCGGGAAAGTAATAGTTATTACGTTAAGATGCTGTCAAGTTGTTATTTCAAGTTACAAAGCGAGAGAAGGAAAGTGTGTGTGTGTAGAGAGAGAGAGAGCGTACGTGTGCGCGTGTGTACGTGCATGTGTTTACGTATGTGTGTGTGCGTATGTGTGTGTGCGTATGTGTGTGTGTATGCGTGTGTGTGTTACTGCTGAGAAGCAAGAGAGAAAGAATCCGTGGTACGTTGTGTGTTTAGTTAATTGAATAAAATATGTAGTAAAACATATAAACAGAAGAGGTGGAAGAGCATGTAGCAGAGTTGGAAAGAGAAGGAAAGAGAAAGGGTGCGAGTGTTGACTTGAAAGGAATGCAGAAGTGGAAACTAGTTACGCTTTTAAGCGTAGTATAGCAGAATATTGTAACAGACAATAAAAATAAAAGTTTCCTGTCATTACAGGATTTAAGATTCATGCGTTTGTATATCTTCAGTCAGTTGACATATCATCTATGAAGATACGTGAATACTTTGACTGACAGAAGATACAATGATTGGTGGCTAGAAATACCGAAAGATAATTAAACCAAAGTGAATTCACTTCAGCCAATTGTTGTAAATGTTAATTTGAACTTTTTTATGTGTAGCAGCTCAAAGGCTGATGAGATGCTGGGGTGCTGCAATTATTTAGTTTTTGCTTCTCTTATTTATTTATTTATTTATTTTGTTAGTTATTTTAGTTCAAAGGAGAGGATTGTTAGAATAGACAGAGACAAACATCGACAGAAATGTATGTAGAATATGATAGAAAGACAGACAGACACACAGATAGATAGATAGATAGATAGATAGATAGATAGATAGATAGATAGATAGATAATAGATAGATAGATTGACTGACTGATTGATAGGTATATAGTTAGGTAGGTAGATTAGATAGATAGATAGATAGATAGATAGATAGATAGATAGATAGATAGATAGATAGATAGATAGATAGATTAGCCATAGAGGGCCGAAAACAGAGGGGACAAAATACAATGCCGGGTTTTGCTTTAAAAAAAACTTAAAATAAAAAAAACAATTCCAATCAAAAGTTATCGTGTATCACAGAAATTATCATAAATGTAAAAAAAAAACAGATTAGGTTTATCCATGGAAAGAATAGCCTATGGAAACGACCTCGGTAACCTCAGGCGCGAAGAGGAAAAATACGAGAGCAAAGTGCTATCTCTCTCTCTTTTTTGACTTAGAGGATCATACGCGAAGTGGTTTCGTCATTCGCGCGTATCATCTTTGCTACATTCATCCACCGTTTCTTGAAACTTTCAAGAGACAAAACTTGCCTCTCTATTCTCGCCTTCCTTTTCAAGTGATACTTGAAAAAGTTGATGAGGGGTTGACCAGAGAGGAAAGTGTTTGTCTCTAAAAATTTCGCTCGAGTCCACCTCAAACATTCTTTCACCATGGCCACCACCTTGCCTTCCCGTTTAAGGGAATGTGGCGGAACAATTTGCAGTCATGGTGACGCTATATGTTGAAGAACTTTTTGGCTAACAAGAAGGCTTCTTCGGCAATTGGATCCAAGAACTGAAATACCGATGGGAGATGTGTGTGAAGCACAATGGAGACTATGTTGAAGAAGCATTCTCATTTAATCACATTCCATGAGAGTATCTTAGAGGCCTGTAAACTTTTCAGCCGACCATCGTATACCCTTAAAATTATACATACATGCGCACACACAGACAAATACACACACACGCACACACATACACAACACACATACATTCATATATATACATATATATATATGTATATATATATGTGTGTGTATATATATATATATATATATACTTGTGTGTGTGTTTGTGCGTATTTCATTACGCAAAAATTATTATGTATATAGATATATATATATATATATATACTTTGATACTTTGATACTTTGATAGGTTTCGGCCATTATTGGCCCAGGCCATGTCTAACTTAATAGCACCACCTGGTGAAGTCTTTCAAGTCAGAATTTGGGCACTATGGCCCACTCAAGTAAAGAGTTATTGTTTACAGAGACATATCCGGGTGTAGGGGGTTTATCCGGGATTTCTTGGAGGAATCTGTCCAAAGACTTCTTGAACCCTATAGGGTCAGTTTCTGTTTTAATGTGTTTTGGTGTAATGTTAAAGAGAGCGGGGCCAATTGAGGTGAAATAATTGTGCCGTATTGTTGTTATGAGATGAGAGTGCGATTTTTGTTTTGGGCGGATGGCACGGGGCCCAAGCCTTGGATGTACCTTAAAGTTGATGCCAACATCATTTGGGCAATGCTGATGGAATATTTTCCACATCATGCAGATGATGTAGCGCTCACGACGACGTTGGAGAGAATAGAGTTTTAGCTTTTCTAGTCGACCCCAATAGTCGAGGCCTGTCATGCCATCTATCTTTTTTGTGATTGCCCTTTGAGGTGCTTCAACTTTTATGATACCTTGTATTGTGTGGGGAGACCACAGTGGACAACAGTATTCAAGGTGGGGTCGGGCAAAAGTGGAGAAGAGAAGGATAATGGTGTGGATATCTCTCGACTGGAAAGTTCTGAGAATCCAGGAACACATTCTGCGGGCCATGTCAACTTTGGTGTTTATATGAGTGGCCCAGCTTACGTTGTTGTCCACAATTACTCCCAAGTCTCTGATGTTGTTGGACGCCGCGAGAGTTTCACCTGAAGGAAGGGAGTATGGGAGTTTCAGGGCATCCTCTTTTCCAAAGTGGATTAGCTCAAATTTATCCTCGTTCAGCAGCATATTGTTTTTTTCTGCCCATTGGATAACAGCCAGTAGATCTGACTGAATGCATGTCCGGTCACTCGCCTCATTTATGACCTTCGGTAGCTTGGAGTCATCTGCAAGGATTTTTATGTTGCTGTGCTTGATGATGTCATTAATGTCATTAATGTAAATGATGAAAAGAAGTGGGCCCACTACTGACTTTGGCTGGGCTTGATTTTACCCCTTCAACTACAACATGTTGAGATCTGTCTGTCAGGAAACACTTAATCCATTTCAGTAACTTTCCAGAGACACCAATGTTGGATAGTTTTTTCAATAGGATCTTGTGATCGACCCTGTCGAAGGCCTTACTGAAATCAAGGTAGATGACATCGGTGTTGGAGCCCTCTCCCAAAGCTCTCAAAATGTCCTCAAAGTGATGCAGGAGCTGCGTTAGGCAGTCCCTTCCATTACGGAACCCATGTTGGTTGAAGATCAGCCGTCTGTTGCTTTCCAGAAATTGGGTTATTCGAGATCTCACCACCCTCTCAAATACCTTGATTATATGAGAGGTGAGTGAGATCGGACGGTAATTCACTGCAAGGGACTTGTTTCCCTTTTTGAAAACTGGGACAACAGACTGGGACAGAAGGTTTTTTGGAATATAGCCAGCATCCAGTGAGTTTCTCCACAGATTAGCAAGGGGAGATGCAAGTTGGTGTCGACACACCTTCAGGACACAAGCAGGGAACCTATCGGGGCTACTGCTGAATTGTGTTTTATTTCGTTTATCGCCGCTAAGACATCAGGGGCACTAAACGTTATGTCCGATATAGTGTGTTGGGGGTTGACATCACTGATACAGCCCAGATCGGCCATATCAGGATTGCTGAAAACAGAGCAGTATTGTTTCTGCAGTATCTCGGCCATGGATTTGGCATTATCTTGGAGAGTGCCAGTTTCGTCAATTAGAGGGCCTACAGTGGAGACAGTGACCCTGCGTTCCTCGCAAATGAAAAGAACACTTTGGGGTTGAGTTTGATTTTTTCAATGGCCCACTTCTCCTCAGCTGATCTTTGGTTATTGATGAGGGTCTTCATGCATTGTTGGAGGTTATATTTTTTGGATTCAAGCAGTGCGATAGCCGTCGAATGTGTGTGTTGCTGTTGGCAGTACTTTAGTTTGTTAATTTTTTTGTTTGTTCTTTTTATTTTTCTGATAATGGTTTTTCTGTTTTGGGGGATTCTGCACTTTTTGTTCACAGGTCTTGGTGGGGAGTGTTTTGCACATATGTCTGTGACGGTGTCTACAAAGATCTGTCAAGATGTTTTATGGTTGGTGGAGATGTGTGTATGTGTAAAGGACCAGTCAACATTTGATAGCTCGTTCCTGATTGCATCCCAGTTGGCTTTATGGAGATCCATGTTGTCAAATGGGTGGGCTGGAGGAAGGCCACTAGGATTAGCTTTCGGCTGGTGGAATTTCATGTTACAGAGAACCATGTCATGGTCTGAAAGAAGGGTTTTTTCCACTGTAACGTTATGTATAGTGTTAGTGTGGTTACTAAACACTAGGTCCAAAATGTTCTGATGTCTTGTTGGTGCAAGGACAAGTTGGGACAAGAAAAACTCATTCGTAAAGTCGAAAAGTGACTCTGCTGCTTCTTTGTCAGCGGTTGAGGCGGGAGTGCTTGGTTTCAAACAGTTTGTGGTCCAGTCAACACAGGGTAGATTGAAGTCTCCCATCATGAGTATGTTGCTAGAATGGCACTGTTGAATAAAGCACTTAATGCTGTTGAGGCATTCTTTAAAGCACAGTATGGGTGTTTGGGGCGGCCTATAGAGCCCAATTACTGTCAGGTCATTGGCTTTGTTGTGCACGGTGACTGATTCACAGTAGCCGTTGGAGAATATACTATTTCCATCTGCCGTAAATGAATCATGCAGGAAAATGGCAGTTCCACCCTTCCTCCTGCCGATACGATCCGCGCGGATGGTTGTGACATTCTTCATTCTCACTTCGGCTTCCAAGTGGGAGTTGTCAAGGTGGGTCTCAGTGAGAATGAAGAAAGGGATGTGGTGTGAATGGTTACCAACCCAGTCTTCAATGAATTGGACCTTCCATTTTGTGCATTGATGGAAGGGCTGACACCTTGTGCATTGAGTAGGAATGTGGAGGTTAGTGTAGTGGCTGGTTTTGACTGTTGCAGGGGGCTTGGATTTTTGTGTGTGTTAGTGGCAGCAATGTGGGGAATTGGTGCACTGGGGTAATAGCATAGGATGGTGTTGAGTGATGGCTAGAATGTTTTTGTGTATCTCTTTTGCCATGTTCAACATGGCTAAAAAAGAATTTTCCTGCTTAGGGAGCAGTTTTTGGCTGGAGGTGTGGTTGCACTGTTGGATAGGGTTGTAGTTTCCACTTTTGTTGTTGTTGTTTTTGTGTCTTCCTGAAAAGACTGGACCAGCATTACTGCAGCATGGTGTGTTTCTATTTTTATTGTTATTCAGGTTTGTGTGTTGGCTTGAGGCCCCGTTTCTGTTTGTGCGTCGGTCCCTGGAAGATGAGTGAAGGGACAGTCACTCAGTAGACATGTTCTCTCACGTTGGGAATACCGGCAGATTTTGGGACTCCGAGTTGTGTGTGTTTTGAATTTCGATTTACTATTTGGTGGTGTTGATGTTATTGTGGGATGCGTGCTTTGGCCTTGGCCGGTAGTGCGTCTAGTGCCGGGTAGATGCGTGAAGATGCAGTCACTATTTGTGCAGAGTCTCTGGCGCAGTGAATAGCAGCATATTTGGGGATTTCTTGTTTGTGCCGTGGGGGGCGCATTCTGCTTCCTATGTTTCTTTAAGTTTTTGTTACTGCAGTAGTATTTAGGTGGTGATGTGGGGGAAGAGGGCAGTGGTTTCTTATTTGGTTTTCTGTTGGTATTTTTGGTGATAGAAGACGATGGTGGCAGCGGTGGTGATGATGATGATGATAATTGTGGTGGTTGCTGTGAGAGCGGTGAAAAGATACTGGCATTTAGTGAATCATCTAGTAAGCTAGAGTTGAGGAGTGGCTGTTGTTGTTCTTGTTGCTGTGGCTGTTGTTGTTGTTGTTGTGCTTGACCGATGTTAGGGTCAGCCATTGTGCTGGGAACCAGGAGTGGCTCATTATGTTGTTGTTGTTGTTGTGGCTGCTGATTTTCTAGCTGTTGTTGTTCTTGAACTGTGAAAATATGTAGAAGCTTTTCATAATGGCCTCTTATCAGTTTGAAAGATACTTCGATATGTTTCAGCTTGCTACGAATCTGTTTGACGGATCGTGTGTTGACCACTTGTGATGTTTTTTCGGTAATCTCATTCAAACACAAGACATTTAGATTTTCTGTTTGGGAAAGAGAGAACCATGTGTTTATTAAAACATCAATTTCGTTATCAGACCAATTTCGTCTGTTGCAGGCCTGCAAGTTAGTCATGTTTGTTTTTCTTTTGTTTGTTTTCCTTTTGATTTTTGAAAATATATATATTCTTTCTTGGGAGTTAAAGAAGTGTATATATATATATAAATGTTCTCTCTTAAGGGTGTGAGTTTTTGATTGTTTGGTTGTTTGAGGATATTAAAAGAAAAACAGGTGTATATAACAATTTGTAGTTAAATGAAAACGTACTTACGGGTTTGTAGGCAAACACGTGGTTACAAATATATATATATTTAAGGTCAGTTAGTTTTGAAGCTGTGTAGCTTGCTACTGACTTGGGAGAGAAACAAATAGACGTCCGTCCACTTCAACAGTTAATCCACTATATATATATACACGTTATATATATATTTTTGGCACATATATATATACACACACACACAGACATATATATATATATACATATATGTACATATATATATTATATATATATATGTATATATATATATATATATATATATATATATATATGTATATATATATATATATATAATATATATATATATATATATATTATATATATATATATATACATATATATATCGGGAACTCGGTCTTGTGGCGTAAGGTTCTTCGGCTAACTTCACCTGTAAGAACTTCAAATATAGATGACTGAATCAGGACGCTAATAAAAAAAATAAGCATGGGAAATTTAGAAGATATTTACCTAAATGTGCCAAAGTAAGATGATCGAGTATGAATAGATGTTTATAGGAACAACGAAATAACCAGAGTGGCACAACACACAAACATACACATGAAGTGCTGAATATTGGACAATTGCTGCCTAATTTGAAAACGTAGAAATGCATATATACTTACAAATGGATAACGTTATGCTAAAACGATGGTCAAATAATTCCAACAAACTCTGAACTAAACAGGAGTTAAATAGGTACTAGACATACATATTTCTTTATTACCCAGAAGGGGCTGAACACAGAGGGGACAAACAAGGACAGACATAGGTATTAAGTTGATTACATCGACCCCAGTGCGTAACTGGTACTTAATTTATCGACCCCGAAAGGATGAAAGGCAAAGTCGACCTCGGCGGAATTTGAACTCACAACGTAACGCAGACGAAATACCGCTAAGAATTTCGCCTGGCGTGCTAACGTTTCTGCCAGCGCGCCGATACTGTAACCTTACTGTAAAGCAGCGGGCTCAATCATGCGGCTGAGATGGTTGAAAGTGTCACTTGACCGCATCTATTTCACTAGAAATAACAAATTGTATATTATGAAGGCGAATACATTAAATAACAACGAAAGATGTGATGGCTGGAATGAATAATTAAACGTCAGGTCTCTGAGTGCCCAGCTTTTTTCAAAAGGAATTACATCAATAAACCTCACCAAAATGAAGGTTTTCATGCACTAGAATTTCTTAATATTAAATATTAAATACAAAGTGAAATCATGCTGTATAAAAAAAGTAAGCTAGAACTGGTCATAGATGATCAAAAGCTGATGAAATAAGTGGATGTATCAATTTTCAGAGACAGGGAGATAAGTTAAGAAAACAGCAGGCCAAACATTTGCAAATGGAATCTGCAAAATTCCTATAGCTAAGTCTTTGGAACTAGAGACAAAAAAAAAGTGTGAATTTTCAAAGCAGAATTAATTGTAAGAATAATGAATATAAAAAATTAGCTAATCGACCGAAAGAAAATTCTAACTAGTGACCACATGCAATTTCATGTGCTATTTATCTTCATATGATATCAGCATATCGAACACATGTGGATGTGACGCATGCCCCACATGTACTATTATCAGACGGGTAATCATGTGTATATTAAGCTGCATATACACTTCAGTGTCACATTAATGGCATGCATTACTCTCTCACTCAGTAATAATAATAATAATAATAATAATAATATAATAATAATAATAATAATAATAATAATAATAATGATAATGGTAATGATAATAATAATAATAATGATAATAATAATGATAATAATAATAAAATAATAATAATAATAATAATAATAATAATAATAAAATAATAATAATAATAATAATAATGAGATCACCATGTCGCGCACATATGGTTGTTATGCATGTGCCTGGTGTACCCTTATCAGACAGGTAGTCATGATGGTTATACTGGGCTTCGTATATTTTACCCCATTGTCACTTTGATGGCATGCACTGCTATCTCACTCAATAATAATAATAATAATAATAATAATAATAATAATATAATAATAATAATAATAATAATCGTTTCTACTAAAGACACAGGGCCTGAAATTTGGGTGGAGGGGACTAGTCGATTATATCGACCCCAGTGTTTCAATAGTATTTAATTTGTCGACCCCGAAAAGCTGAAGGGCAAAGAAATTTAAACTCAGAACGTAGCGGTAGACTAAATAATAGTAATAATAGTAATTAGAAGAAGGATGACTATGAAAAAAAGAACAACATCACCAACAGGAGAAATACTTTGAAATATTGCCGCAAGGCCAGCAATTTTAGTGAAACGAGGTTAGTTAATTACATCGATTTGCCTAGTACGTTGTTTTATCGATTCCGGAAGAAATGTCGCTAAGGGTTGTCAGTCCATGCTGAACAATGCTTTCTTTTCGGGAATTCATGGAACCCAATTTCTCTCCCCAACCCCTCTCTTTATATCTATCTGTCTATCTATCTATCTATTTCTTTCTCTCTCTCTTCCGCTCTTTCTCTCTCCCTCTCTCAACTTCCCTCCCTCTCTGTCACTCACATACTCATTCTACCGAATTATTTAGTAAACAATCAATCTTGACATTATCATCTACAGAGTTCATATATTGCTTTAAAACGAAATTTAGAGGTGAATGTGCGTATCAAAAGTAACAAATTTATGTAATAAATGAATCTTTAATATGCAAACGAGAAATGTTTTAATGTAAGGGGAAAACGATTTTAGCAAGCATCTTAAAAGTTTATCAATTTTTAGCATGTAAGGGTCACCACGCTAGACATGATTGTACGGCATGATGACCTTGTCAACTAGGTTTAACAGTCACGAATCTGATCGAATAAATAATTAAAGAATGATTAATTAGGTGTAGAACAATTTTGTGAAAAAAAAAATAGAATTCTGTGTTTTATAAATTATTCAGAGAATAAATTAGGAATTAAATCGATGTGTAATATATTTTTATCAGATTTCAAATTTGAAGTCTTAACAGTCTAACTGAACTAATGTATATGGAGGGAGATATATATGAGGGTGTAGAAAATTTCCTGGTTTTGGGTAAAAGAAAATACAGGAGGGTCAGTTATTCTTTTTACTTGTTTCAGTCATTTGACTGTGGCCACGCTGGAGCACCGCCTTTAGTCGAGCAAATCGACCCCGGACTTATTGTTTCTAAGCCTAGTACTCATTCTTTCGGTGTCTTTTGCTGAACCGCTAAGTTACGGGGACGTAAACACACCAGCATCGGTTGTCAAGCGATGTTGGGTGGACAAACACAGACACACAAACATATACACACTCATACATATATATACATATATACGGCAGGCTTCTTTCAGGGTCCTTCTACCAAATCCACCCAGAAGGTTTTGGTCGGCCCGAGGCTATAGTAAAAGACACTTGCCCAAGGTGCCCTAAATATACACATGTATTGAATCTTTTTCTGATTTTTCAGATTTTTTTCATATATATATGTATGTATATATACAACAGACTTCTTTCAGTTTCCGTCTACTAAATCCACTCACAAGCTTTGGTCAGCCTGAGGTCATCGTAGAAGACACTTGCATAAGCTATCACGCAGAAGAACTGAATCCAGGACCATGTGGTTCGTAAGCAAGCTACTTACTACAAAGCCACTCCTACGCCTTGTTAATTATGATTTTATTCAACTTATTCCCCGATAAGATTCACCCACATATTGCAAGGGCCTTTCAGCTTTTATGCGCTCAATAAAAAACTCGGAAGGCTGGGTCCCCCGCTTAGCCTTCCGTGACATCCTTAAAGCCAGGAACTTTTCAGAACTCCTTTGTTTGCCAACCACATGGTCCTGGATTCAGTCCTTCTGCGTGATAGCTTGGGCAAGTGTCTTCTACGATAACCTCAGGCTGACCAAAGCTTGTGAGTGGATTTAGTAGACGGAAACTGAAAGAAGCTGTTGTATATATACATACATACATATATATATATATATTAAAAAATTCTGAAAAATCAGAAAGAAATTCAATACATGTGTATATTTAGGGCTAATTAAATTAATTAAATTAATATTCAATTTATCTCCCTCATTAGTTACATATATATATATATATATATATATATATATATATATATATAGGTGTGAGTGTGTGTATGCGTGCGTGTGTGTGTATTTGTGTGAATGTCTGTGTTTGTGTCCTTACAATAGCTTGACAACCGATGTTGGTGTGTTTACGTCCTCGTTAATTAGCGCTTCGGCAAAAGAGAACGATAGAATAAGTACTAGGCTTACATACAACAAGTCCTTGAGGCGATTTGCTCGGCTAAAGGTAGAGCTCGTGCATGGTTGCAGTCAAAATGATTAAAACAAGTAAAAGAATAAAAGAAAAAAGAAGTGGTTGTGTGGTAAGAAGTTTCCTCACCAACCACATGGTTCTGGGTTCAGTCCCACTGCGTGGCACCTTTGACGAGTGTCTTCTACTATAGCCTCGGGCCGACCAAAGCCTTGTGAGTGGATTTGATGGAGAGAAACTGAAAGAAACAAGGCGAGCATATATGTGTATGTATATCTGTGTTTGTCTCCACGACCATTGCTTGACAACCGATGCTGGCGTGTTTGCATTCCCGCTAACATAGCGGTTCGACAAAACAGGCCGATAGATTAAGTACTAGGCTTACAAAGAATAAATCATGCTTGATTAAAGGCGCTGCTCCAGCATGGCTGCAGTCAAATGAATGAAACAAAAAATCAGTACTGTTCAGTACTCCCTCGTGTTTATGTATAGAAACTTTTCAGTACTCCTCGTATGTATGTACGTACAAACGAGGGAGTACCTAAAAGAAAATACAGGAGGATCAGTAAATTATAGAACATATTCCCCTCTCAGAATCACACATTTATTGCAGCAGTTCTTCAGTTATTTCAAGCCCGGTAAACGATCTCGGCATGTTGGGCCGCCACCCAGGCCTTTTGTGACACCCTTAAACCCAATAACGTTTCAGCATCCCTCGTACAAGGATAATGTGCGATTAGTAGTACTTCAATTTATAATGAGCAGTGTGCTATATAACTAAGCATTTAGTATCTGGAATGTTCCATGCTTGGTTTTGAATATATCTGATATATAACAGTGATATAAACAAGTTAAATTTTGCAATGATGGGAAACTGACTGTCTCGGTTAAATGAAAAAACATGCATAAACGTGTGAATATATACACGGGTGCGTGTATGTATTCTCACACAAACACACACAGACAAAACATATATATATATATATATATATATTATATATATATATATAATATATATATATATATATGTATATATATATGCATATATATATATATATAATATATATATATATATATATATATATATACATACACACACACACATATATATGTATATGCACGCACATGTATTTACGTACACACATGGAAATGTATATCAAGATATAGATGTGCGCATTTGTGTGTGTGTTTCCTTCTCTAGATGTGTTTGTATTTGTTGTTTTGTTGTTCAGTCACAGATTAATCTTAGTCAAACACACATACATCGAAAAGTGTACCAGTCCCACACCCACGTTCGATTAGACTACATCGCCGAATGTGTTAATAATCTATACTTTAATACGATGATGAGCAACATCATCCTCACCATTATCGCCGTCGACGTCTTTCGTCGTCGTCGTCGTCGCATTGGTCACGGTAGTAACGAGTCTCATGTCATGACAAACATGACCACAGCGGTGACAGAAGGTAATCCGTCGTTAGCATATTCTTTCTTCGCAATGGCTGTGAAACGAAAGTGATGACTCACTCCTCAAAGCATCAAAATGATTTAGATGATGTGAAATTCGTTCACGTCAAATGGAAGCGAGGGAAACTTTACAAACTTCAAATGAGCAACATCTAGGGCAGTAAACGAGAGAATATTTGAAAGCGATGTCACGATATTATTTCTAGCATACCATACTGATTAGAGTGCAGCATATGCATTAAAAGTATTAAACAATCGTGTTTAGAACTTCAAACAAAATTGCTGCAAAACACGTGGCGCTAAAGTTTACGCATTTCATAGGAAATGTATGGCGATCTTTAGAAGGTTAGAAATTACTAAGTCAAACAGTTTGATCAAAGCATTTCCGGGAAAGTCGTGTCTACATCTGTATATCAGCTGATGAATGGATAGATGCGTGCAGATATATTCACTTACATACACAGAGATCATTGTCAACGACAGACACAGACAAAAGCCTCCAGAAATAGCAATTTTAAGTAGATAATTATACTTGTGTACAAGTATGCACACGTATTCTCACTTCTACTTATTTCTTTCTTCCTTTATCACTTTCTTGCTTTCTTCCTCATTTCTCTTCGCTTATGTGTGTGTGTGTGTGTATGTAAATAGGTATGTACTTCTGACTATATAATATATACATAGTGAGAGGTATGGACATATATATAAATATATATATATATATATATATATATACTTATGCACATACACATACTTGCATACATGTATATATATATATATATATAATATATATATATATAAATATATATGTATATATATGCATACATACATTCATACATACATATAGGTATATGCATATATACCACATGCTTACACACACACGTACATCATGAACGCATGGATATATACATGCATATATTCCTGCATATATTGATGCATATATTCCTACCTTCACATAGACAGCTTGAATCTCACAAATCGTTTTGAAATATATTTAAGCTTCGCAGTAGAAATGCTTGTTTTATTTTGATGTGTATCATCTTCGATTCATTGTAAAATTTCAACATGAATTATGATTTCTTTTTCTGTATATTCTTCTCTGCTTTCCTAAACTTTAACTCCATTTGTATTTTTCGCAAACTTTATGCACACACTTCTCTTTCATTACATTTTTTTTATTATCCTCTGTCTGTTTTTAATAGGGTGGCGAGAGAATTCTACGTAAACTTGATAGTTGCTACTTAACAGAAGTAAATATATATTCGTTCCAATCCAAAATTAGAACCATTCTTGCAATTGATGTCTAATACAATTTATAAAAAAGAATGTGAAATAATAAATATAAAAAATTCAGCAACAACACAAAAGTTATAATAATTCTTTAAGATCAAGAATGAAGATAACAATTTGTGAACCGAAACGAGCAAAGGGTTCTGAATTATAGTTATAGGTGAAGAATTAGAAAATTTGAATTTAAGAGAATGCAATAGCTTGTAATTTACCTCTACACGAATATCGACAGAATATTGACAAAAGAAATGTTTCCAGTCACATCTTTAGAATATCCATGATTTTCCTTGGAGTTGTTGTCGGTGTTGTACTCAAAAACGTTTTAGACATATAACACGTTGCTTTCAAAAATCGATTTCTTGAAATAACCAATGAAACGGTTTGCAATTACCCAAGATCATTGCATAAGATACTTACCTTGTAGTCTTTATATTCTTTAGCTTTTATATTCTTTAATTTTAGAGGAAATTGAGAAAATTAGTGCGGAGAGAAAGCAAAGTCGAAGTGGATATATGTTCAAGTTTGACTACATACTGAGTCTAGAAAAATCCAGAATAAAACGCTTTCCTTATTTGTTGGCTGCTGATGATGATGCTGATGTTGCTGCTTCACATAGAGACATCGACTTCATCTAATATAAGGCCGTATGACTGAGAACTAAAATCTAATTAGAATATTTGCATCAAGAATTAACTCTGTCTTCCTATTCTGTCAATAATACAATATACTATTCTTCACTAAATAACGGGATTACGTATTGCTCCCACTCAAACATATTTGTATCTCTTCCGCTTATTTCTGTTACTCCATCTCGTTCACAATCCGCTGATTAACAACCTCGAGAAAGTTCGACGATGTGGATTCTATATCTGATTACGTTTTATTTGCAGACATCACCATATGTTCAGCACGTTAGTAGCAAGCTAATCATAAATCATAAAATTTAAACTGGTATTTAGCAACCAGTGGGGGCGCAATGGCCCAGTGGTTAGGGCAGCGGACTCGCGGTCGGAGGATCGCGGTTTCGATTCCCAGACCGGGCGTTGTGTGTGTTTATTTAGCGAAAACACCTAAAGCTCCACGTGGTTCCGACAGGGTGGTGGTGGCGACCCTTGTTGTACTCTTTCGCCCCAAATTTCTCTCACTCTTTCTTCCTGCGACGGACTGGCGTCCCGTCCAGCGGGGGAAACGCATATGCCGAAGAAACCGGGAAACCGGGCCCATGAGCCTGGCTAGGCTTGAAAAGGTCGCATAAATAAATAAATAACATTTAGGAACCAGCGAAACGATGGTAGGTGTCTCACTAGTCATTTTTCTATGTCTATACTAAAAGTAATTTTTCCTTGCTGTATGAGGAGTGTGATTCGAGCGTCAGAGTGATAAAACGGGAAGGCGGCGAGCTGGTAGAAATGTTAACACCCGGACCGAAATGCTTAGCGGTATTTCGTCTGCCGCTACGTTCTGAGTTCACATTCCGCCGAGGTCGACTTTGCCTTTCATCTTTTCGGAGTCGATTAAATAAGTACCAATTCCACACTGGGGTCGATTTAATCGACTTAAACCGTTTGTCTGTCCTTTTTTTTGTCCTCCATGTGTTTATCCCCTTGTGGGTAGTAAAGAATAGATATTTCGTATGCCGTTACGTTCTGAGTTCAAATTCTACCGCGGTCGACTTTGCCATTCATCCTTTCGAACGAGTTATGCACTGGGGTCGATGTAACTGACTTAATCCCTTAGTCTGTCCTTGTTTGTCCCTTCTATGTTTAGCCCCTTGTGGCAATAAAGAAATAAGAATGATAAAAAGTGAAAATGCATCAATGGCTGGGCCTCTAAAGAGGCACAAGATTATCAGGTATACATATTACATGCAAAACTATGACATATTAGGTAGTCTACCTCTTGATACAAGGCACTTTAAAGATAAAAGATATATTTAGTGTTGGAACGCTTTTGACGAGATGTCTGCTAATGGAAATTATAAACTTTCTGATGAATTCGGAAAATGTTTATTCGAGATCACAAAATTCGGATCACAAAAATCTTATAAGAGATCATTATATAAAAACTGAATTCAATTCAAACGAATAATCACTATTTGTAGAATGTGAATAAGGAACATAATTGCCAACTCTATGATTAAATATCATAAAAAAGTACAAGACAATCGTGGTAAGAGCGTTGATTAATGAGATAGTTAATGAATTAATACAATTTCCCAAACAATTTTGATTGGTTGCAGCATTATCATTATTTTGAAAAAGCGGCAAAACTGCATGTATAACATATTTCGTTTTCAATCAGGTTATATTATTTTACATCAGATAGCATGTGTTTACATAGTCGATGCAAATTACGCCTCCGAAATCTGTACACACACATAAACACGCGCATGTATGCACGCGCGCCAATGAAGATTGAACGTTATGAAATTAACGTCCGGTCACAGAGTGACCAATGGTTTTCATCATCCACAAGGCCTACACATGGTAGATCAGATGTAACATTCGCGAGATGAAGCCCTTTGCGGATACAAAACCATTCATCACTCTATGACCAGACATTAACATAATTACTATATAATATATATTATATATATATATATATATATATATATACAACAAATGGGACAAGAACGCAAAACATCCAGACAGATGATACAAAAGACACGGACGGGCTATTCGAAGCATATATGTATATATATATATATATAATTAATTAATAAGGTGAGTGAATTAGATACTAATTTAATAGTATACCTATTCAACACCAAGTGGCCCAGTGCTCCGAGAAACCTGGATTATTATAATATTTTATAATAATATATTATATATTTATACAAAAATAAATATAAGAGAGTGGTCACTATGTGGCTCACTCTAGCACTAGTAAATCCAAAAGGTTTCAACACAAAAATACATGTTTCCCATGAAAGTCAGTACGATTGTTAGCTCACACGAACAGGGCAAATAAAAAATAACAAAATACAGATTATTTTGGGACAATTGTTTCGCTATTAATGAATTAAATGTAATTTTACTCACAAATAACTCACTTGTAGCTCCTCGGCCAAAACTATCTGGATGAAATCCATTCAATCGCACGCCAGGTTTTACCATAACGATAAATACGTGTGGTTCAATCGATTACATCCGCCGTTATGATTCAAATGCCCCTACCAACAGCGCGCCAAACTTTCACGGAAACAAATACTACATTTAGAAATAAATGTAGCATAATTATAATTAATTAATAAGGGTGAGAGAATTAGATACTAATTTAATAGTATACCTATTCAACACCAAGTCGCCCAGTACTCCGAGAAACCAGGATTATTATAATATTTTATAATATATTATAATATTTACAAAATAAATATAATATTAATTAATTATAATTATGCTACATTTATTTCTAAATGTAGTATTTGTTTCCGTGAAAGTTCGGCGCTCTTTTGGTAGGGGCATTTGAATTATACGTCGGATGTAATCAATTGAACCACACGTGTATTTATCGTTATGGTAAAATCTGGCGTGTGATTGAGTGGATTTCATCCAGATAGTTTTGGCTGAGGAGCTACAAGTGAGTTTTTTGTGAGTAAAATTACATTTAATTCATTAATAGCGAAACAATTGTCCCAAAATAATCTGTATTTTTGTTATTTTTTAGTTGCCCTGTTCGTGTGAGCTAACAATCGTACTGACTTTCATGGGAAACATGTATTTTTGTGGTTGAAACCTTTTGGATTTACTAGTGCTAGAGTGAGCCACATAGTGACCACTCTCTTATATTTATTTTTGTATAAAATATTATAATATATTATAAAATATTATAATAATCCAGGTTCCTCGGAGCACTGGGCCACTTGGTGTTGAATAGTATACTATTAAATTAGTATCTAATTCTCTCACCCTTATAATTAATTATAATTATGCTACATTTATTCTAAATGTAGTATTTGTTTCCGTGAAAGTTTGCCGCTCTGTTGGTAGGGGCATTTGAATTATAACGTCGGATGTAATCAATTGAACCACACGTGTATTTATCGTTATGGTAAAATCTGGCGTGTGATTGAGTGGATTTCATCCAGATAGTTTTGGCTGAGGAGCTACAAGTGAGTTTTTTGTGAGTAAAATACATTTAATTCATTAATAGCGAAACAATTGTCCCAAAATAATCTTTATTTTTGTTATTTTTTATTTGCCCTCTTCGTGTGAGCTAACAATCGTACTGACTTTCATGGGAAACATGTATTTTTGTGGTTGAAACCTTTTGGATTTACTAGTGCTAGAGTGAGCCACATAGTGACCACTCTCTTATATTTATTTATATATATATATATATATATATATATATATATATATATATATATATATATATATACATATATACAAACATATATATAATCATGTTAATGTCTGGTCATATATACATACATATATATATATATATATATATATATTTATATATAATATAATTATATATATATATATATATATATATATATATATGTATGTATATGGATGTGTGATTGTAATTGAGACTCACTTCAATGAGGTACTTACGTTGAAGCCCCATGTCAGTCCGGTATTATCAGCACAGCTCGAAGTAAAGTGAATAAAATCAAAATAAGCTACAGGATACAAAGTATTGCTACAGTAAGACCGTTTCAAGCGGCTCAATTTAATTGAACAATGCAATCATTACATCAATTCAAATACAGAACTATCATCGGCTGCAAAATAAATAGAATTTTAATCAGTTGCACACATTAATATAATGTTTCTCAAATTCTTTAACGGAGCAAGAAGATGGAAGAAATCCATTTTGTCGCTATTGTAACGAGGAGTAGACATGTCATGAAGCCCACTGGAATCATAGCTTTTAAAGGATTTTGTTTCATTTCTAATTTATTTGACTTTGTATCAACTGCTAAGTCTAAAGGTAGAGTATTGTTTGTTTGGAATGAAGGGCAAGAGTGAGTTGACAGCTCATGCCATAGTGTGATCATAAATATTGCCAGGGCATTAGTAATTTGTGTATAAAGTAACTGTCTATAAAAGAAGGTTGGGTAAAGGAAGACCCTAAATCATGATATTAATAACCACTTAAAGGGGCAAGACACTAATAAATCTTATGATGGTAATACAGACGAAATTTTATCATGAGATACTGTGGGTGATTGTTTATAAACAATATTGTTATGTTGTATAAAAATAAAATAAAATTTAAGATTATCAACAATGATATTATAGCCAAAATAGGTAAAATGTGTGTGTATATCAATTTTAAACATTAAAAAGAAAATATAACATAGAATCAGTGTAATATTCATCCATGTAATTAATTATTTACTTATTAGGTGGTTTCTATAGAGACTGTTTTGGGCATTTATTTATGGAATACTGGAAAGATAAACATGCTATCTATATATAAATTATTAACCAGGAATCAGAAAAAGATTTTTAATGAAAGATTTGTAGATACACACATATATTTATGTATGTGCACGCATGCATTTATACAGAAATATTTATACGTTTATATGAATAACATGTAACCATCTCGCATAGACTTAAGTAACTAAAAGTATCTATTTACGAACAAGAGAATTAACAATTTATAAGGGATAACAGGTTATAACGTTTATATGGATATAGTATAACCATCTCGCATAGACCTAAGTAACTGGAAAATCTCTATTGAAGGACGGTAACAATTTATTATCAAAATAAGAAATCAAAATAAGAATTTATAGAAAATAATAAGAAATATATATAACCCACATTTAAAGAGACAGGATTTTACAATTTGAGGTAGGGAAGAGATAAAGTTAACCGGAATAGAGCAAATAGATAAAGTTAACCGGAATAGAGCAAATAGATAAAGTTAACCGGAATAGAGCAAATAGATAAAGTTAACCGGAATAGAGCAAATAGAGCAAATAGAGTTAATAGGAATAGAGCAAAAAGGCGGCGAGCTGGCAGAAACGTTAGCACGCCGGGCGAAATGCTTAACGGTATTTCGTCTGCCTTACGTTGTGAGTTCAATTTTTCCGCCGAGGTCGACTTTGCCTTTCATCCTTTCGGGGTCGATAAATTAAGTACCAGTTACGCACTGGGGTCGATGTAATCGACTTAATACCTATGTCTGTCCTTGTTTGTCCGCTCTGTGTTTAGCCCCTTGTGGGTAATAAAGAAATAGGAATAGTGAAAATACAACAAAATGATCCTTTAAGAGAATCAAACAACCGGAATGATTGCTGATCGTTCCAAACAGGGAAGCCAACCAGGAAGAACGACAAAACTGAGAACCACAAAAAGAAAACGTCACCATTATTTTAACGAATCAAAAATCAGATCCACTCGCGAAAAAAATTATAAATACAGCGGATTCCAAAACACACCGTTACAAGCGAAAGGTCCTACACACGACGGAAAGAGAAATTGTAAACCAAATCCCTTTCTTTGCTATCTTCTTTTCTCCTTGTTTTTTTCCCTCTTAACTCAGTATGAGTGAAACTTTGATGATATTCATTTCTAGTCGATCACTTCTAACACTATATATATATATATATATATATATATATATATATTACGGAGATGTACTCGCATAGCAAGTGATTTGATCTGAGATCGTGTGCTGGAACGAAAACAATTGCAGCGTGGAAGGTGTTTGTAAGCCATTTAAGAAACACACAAAAGCCGTTCGATTCACTTCAACACTTAAGTTTAATTTGTCAAAATATTTTCGTCGGTAAAATGCGCGACCTGTTCACTAACAAAAATCCGTGCCTACCGGGAGTTTCTGTTCTTTCACGAATGTCACACATATTTAGATTACAATCCGGAAAATATTTATGTAACCCAAACTTTTCTCCAGCTGGAGGTAATCTGTTTAATATTACGGGCGTTGTGTGTGTTTATTTAGCGAAAACACCTAAAGCTCCACGTGGTTCCGACAGGGTGGTGGTGGCGACCCTTGTTGTACTCTTTCGCCCCAAATTTCTCTCACTCTTTCTTCCTGCGACGGACTGGCGTCCCGTCCAGCGGGGGAAACGCATATGCCGAAGAAACCGGGAAACCGGGCCCATGAGCCTGGCTAGGCTTGAAAAGGGCGCATAAATAAATAAATAACATTTAGGAACCAGCGAAACGATGGTAGGTGTCTCACTAGTCATTTTTCTATGTCTATACTAAAAGTAAATTTTTCCTTGCTGTATGAGGAGTGTGATTCGAGCGTCAGAGTGATAAAACGGGAAGGCGGCGAGCTGGTAGAAATGTTAACACGCCGGGCGAAATGCTTAGCGGTATTTCGTCTGCCGCTACGTTCTGAGTTCACATTCCGCCGAGGTCGACTTTGCCTTTCATCTTTTCGGAGTCGATTAAATAAGTACCAATTACACACTGGGGTCGATATAATCGACTTAAACCGTTTGTCTGTCCTTGTTTGTCCTCCATGTGTTTATCCCCTTGTGGGTAGTAAAGAAATAGATATTTCGTATGCCGTTACGTTCTGAGTTCAAATTCTACCGCGGTCGACTTTGCCATTCATCCTTTCGAACGAGTTATGCACTGGGGTCGATGTAACTGACTTAATCCCTTTGTCTGTCCTTGTTTGTCCCTTCTATGTTTAGCCCCTTGTGGCAATAAAGAAATAAGAATGATAAAAAGTGAAAATGCATCAATGGCTGGGCCTCTAAAGAGGCACACGATTATCAGTATACATATTACATGCAAAACTATGACATATTAGGTAGTCTACCTCTTGATACAAGGCACTTTAAAGATAAAGATATATTTAGTGTTGGAACGCTTTTGACGAGATGTCTGCTAATGGAAATTATAATCTTTCTGATGAATTCGGAAAATGTTTATTCGAGATCACAAAATTCGGATCACAGAAATCTTATAAGAGATCATTATATAAAAACTGAATTCAATTCAAACGAATAATCACTATTTGTAGAATGTGAATAAGGAACATAATTGCCAACTCTATGATTAAATATCATAAAAAAGTACAAGACAATCGTGGCAAGAGCGTTGATTAATGAGATAGTTAATGAATTAATACAATTTCCCAAACAATTTTGATTGGTTGCAGCATTATCATTATTTTGAAAAAGCGGGAAAACTGCATGTATAACATATTTCGTTTTCAATCAGGTTATATTATTTTACATCAGATAGCATGTGTTTACATAGTCGATGCAAATTACGCCTCCGAGAAATCTGTACACACACATAAACACGCGCATGTATGCACGCGCGCCAATGAAGAGTTAAACGTTATGAAATTAACGTCCGGTCACAGAGTGACCAATGGTTTCGCATCCACAAAGGCCTACACCTGGTAGATCAGATGTCACATTCGCGAGATGAAGCCCTTTGCGGATACAAAACCATTCATCACTATATGACCAGACATTAACATAATTACTATATATATATATATATATATATATATATATATATACACAAAATGGGACAAGAACGCAAAACATCCAGACAGATGATACAAAAGACACGGACGGGCCATTCGAAGCATATATGTATATATATATATATATATATAATTAATTAATAAGGGTGAGTGAATTAGATACTAATTTAATAGTATACCTATTCAACACCAAGTGGCCCAGTGCTCCGAGAAACCTGGATTATTATAATATTTTACAATATATTATAATATTTTATACAAAAATAAATATAAGAGAGTGGTCACTATGTGGCTCACTCTAGCACTAGTAAATCCAAAAGGTTTCAACCACAAAAATACATGTTTCCCATGAAAGTCAGTACGATTGTTAGCTCACACGAACAGGGCAAATAAAAAATAATAAAAATACAGATTATTTTGGGACAATTGTTTCGCTATTAATGAATTAAATGTAATTTTACTCACAAAAAACTCACTTGTAGCTCCTCAGCCAAAACTATCTGGATGAAATCCACTCAATCACACGCCAGATTTTACCATAACGATAAATACACGTGTGGTTCAATTGATTACATCCGACGTTATAATTCAAATGCCCCTACCAACAGAGCGCCAAACTTTCACGGAAACAAATACTACATTTAGAAATAAATGTAGCATAATTATAATTAATTAATAAGGGTGAGAGAATTAGATACTAATTTAATAGTATACCTATTCAACACCAAGTCGCCCAGTACTCCGAGAAACCAGGATTATTATAATATTTTATAATATATTATAATATTTAATACAAAAATAAATATAATATTAATTAATTATAATTATGCTACATTTATTTCTAAATGTAGTATTTGTTTCCGTGAAAGTTCGGCGCTCTTTTGGTAGGGGCATTTGAATTATAACGTCGGATGTAATCAATTGAACCACACGTGTATTTATCGTTATGGTAAAATCTGGCGTGTGATTGAGTGGATTTCATCCAGATAGTTTTGGCTGAGGAGCTACGAGTGAGTTTTTTGTGAGTAAAATTACATTTAATTCATTAATAGCGAAACAATTGTCCCAAAATAATCTGTATTTTTGTTATTTTTTATTTGCCCTGTTCGTGTGAGCTAACAATCGTACTGACTTTCATGGGAAACATGTATTTTTGTGGTTGAAACCTTTTGGATTTACTAGTGCTAGAGTGAGCCACATAGTGACCACTCTCTTATATTTATTTTTGTATAAAATATTATAATATATTATAAAATATTATAATAATCCAGGTTCCTCGGAGCACTGGGCCACTTGGTGTTGAATAGGTATACTATTAAATTAGTATCTAATTCTCTCACCCTTATTAATTAATTATAATTATGCTACATTTATTTCTAAATGTAGTATTTGTTTCCGTGAAAGTTTGCCGCTCTGTTGGTAGGGGCATTTGAATTATAACGTCGGATGTAATCAATTGAACCACACGTGTATTTATCGTTATGGTAAAATCTGGCGTGTGATTGAGTGGATTTCATCCAGATAGTTTTGGCTGAGGAGCTACAAGTGAGTTTTTTTGTGAGTAAAATTACATTTAATTCATTAATAGCGAAACAATTGTCCCAAAATAATCTGTATTTTTGTTATTTTTTATTTGCCCTGTTCGTGTGAGCTAACAATCGTACTGACTTTCATGGGAAACATGTATTTTTGTGGTTGAAACCTTTTGGATTTACTAGTGCTAGAGTGAGCCACATAGTGACCACTCTCTTATATTTATTTATATATATATATATATATATATATATATATAATATATATATACAAACATATATATAATCATGTTAATGTCTGGTCATATATAAATACATATATATATATATATATATATATATATATATTATATATATATATATATATATATATATATATATATATATATATATATATATATTATATATATTATATATATATATATATATATATAATATATGCATGTATATGGATGTGTGATTGTAATTGAGACTCACTTCAATGAGGTACTTACGTTGAAGCCCCATGTCAGTCCGGTATTATCAGCACAGCTCGAAGTAAAGTGAATAAAATCAAAATAAGCTACAGGATACAAAGTATTGCTACAGTAAGACCGTTTCAAGCGGCTCAATTTAATTGAACAATGCAATCATTACAATAATTCAAATACAGAACTATCATCGGCTGCAAAATAAATAGAATTTTAATCAGTTGCACACATTGATATAATGTTTCTCAAATTCTTTAACGGAGCAAGAAGATGGAAGAAATCCATTTTGTCGCTATTGTAACGAGGAGTAGACATGTCATGAAGCCCACTGGAATCATAGCTTTTAAAGGATTTTGTTTCATTTCTAATTTATTTGACTTTGTATCAACTGCTAAGTCTAAAGGTAGAGGATTGTTTGTTTGGAATGAAGGGCAAGAGTGAGTTGACAGCTCATGCCATAGTGTGATCATAAATATTGTCAGGGCATTAGTAATTTGTGTATAAAGTAACTGTCTATAAAAGAAGGTTGGGTAAAGGAAGACCCTAAATCATGATATTAATAACCACTTAAAGGGGCAAGACACTAATAAATCTTATGATGGTAATACAGACGAAATTTTATCATGAGATACTGTGGGTGATTGTTTATAAACAATATTGTTATGTTGTATAAAAATAAAATAAAATTTAAGATTATCAACAATGATATCATAACCAAAATAGGTAAAATGTGTGTGTATATCAATTTTAAACATTAAAAATAAAATATAACATAGAATCAGTGTAATATTCATCCATGTAATTAATTATTTACTTATTAGGTGGTTTCTATAGAGACTGTTTAGGGAATTTATTTATGGAATACTGGAAAGATAAACATGCTATCTATATATAAATTATTAACCAGGAATCAGAAAAAGATTTTTAAAGAAAGATTTGTAGATACACACATATATTTATGTATGTGCACACATGCATTTATAAAGAAATATTTATACGTTTATATGAATAACATGTAACCATCTCGCATAGAATTAAGTAACTAAAAAGTAACACTTTATAAGGGATAACATGTTATAACGTTTATATGGATATAGTATAACCATCTCGCATAGACCTAAGTAACTGAAAAATCTCTATTTAAGGACGGTAACAATTTATTATCAAAATAAGAAATCAAAATAAGAATTTATAGAAAATAATAAGAAATATATATAACCACATTTAAAGAGACAGGATTTTACAATTTGAGGTAGGGAAGAGATAAAGTTAACCGGAATAGAGCAAATAGATAAAGTTAACCGGAATAGAGCAAATATAGCAAATAGAGTTAATAGGAATAGAGCAAAAAGGCGGCGAGCTGGCAGAAACGTTAGCACGCCGGGCAAAATGCTTAACGGCATTTCGTCTGCGTTACGTTGTGAGTTCAATTTTTTCGGCGAGGTCGACTTTGCCTTTCATCCTTTCGGGGTCGATAAATTAAGTACCAGTTACGCACTGGGGTCGATGTAATCGACTTAATACCTATGTCTGTCCTTGTTTGCCCGCTCTGTGTTTAGCTCCTTGTGGGTAATAAAGAAATAGGAATAGAGCAAATACAACAAAATGATCCTTTAAGAGAATCAAACAACCGGGATGATTGCTGTTCGTTCCCAACAGGGAAGCCAACCAGGAAGAACGACAAAGCTGAGAACCACAAAAAGAAGACGTCACCATTATTTTAACGAATCAAAAATCAGATCCACTCGCGAAAAAAATTATAAATACACCGGATTCGAAAACACACCGTTACAAGCGAAAGGTCCTACACACGACGGAAAGAGAAATTGTAAACCAAATCCCTTTCTTTGCTATCTTCTTTTCTCCCTTGCTTTTTTCCCTCTTAACTCAGTATGAGTGAAACTTTGATGATATTCATTTCTAGTCGATCACTTCTAACACTATATATATATATATATATATAATATATATATATTACGGAGATGTACTCGCATAGCAAGTGATTTGATCTGAGATCGTGTGCTGGAACGAAAACAATTGCAGCGTGGAAGGTGTTTGTAAGCCATTTAAGAAACACACAAAAGCCGTTCGATTCACTTCAACACTTAAGTTTAATTTGTCAAAATATTTTCGTCGGTAAAATGCGCGACCTGTTCACTAACAAAAATCCGTGCCTACCGGGAGTTTCTGTTCTTTCACGAATGTCACACATATTTAGATTACAATCCGGAAAATATTTATGTAACCCAAACTTTTCTCCAGCTGGAGGTAATCTGTTTAATATTACGGGCGTTGTGTGTGTTTATTTAGCGAAAACACCTAAAGCTCCACGTGGTTCCGACAGGGTGGTGGTGGCGACCCTTGTTGTACTCTTTCGCCCCAAATTTCTCTCTCTCACTCTTTCTTCCTGCGACGGACTGGCGTCCCGTCCAGCGGGGGAAACGCATATGCCGAAGAAACCGGGAAACCGGGCCCATGAGCCTGGCTAGGCTTGAAAAGGGCGCATAAATAAATAAATAACATTTAGGAACCAGCGAAACGATGGTAGGTGTCTCACTAGTCATTTTTCTATGTCTATACTAAAAGTAAATTTTTCCTTGCTGTATGAGGAGTGTGATTCGAGCGTCAGAGTGATAAAACGGGAAGGCGGCGAGCTGGTAGAAATGTTAACACGCCGGGCGAAATGCTTAGCGGTATTTCGTCTGCCGCTACGTTCTGAGTTCACATTCCGCCGAGGTCGACTTTGCCTTTCATCTTTTCGGAGTCGATTAAATAAGTACCAATTACACACTGGGGTCGATATAATCGACTTAAACCGTTTGTCTGTCCTTGTTTGTCCTCCATGTGTTTATCCCCTTGTGGGTAGTAAAGAAATAGATATTTCGTATGCCGTTACGTTCTGAGTTCAAATTCTACCGCGGTCGACTTTGCCATTCATCCTTTCGAACGAGTTATGCACTGGGGTCGATGTAACTGACTTAATCCCTTTGTCTGTCCTTGTTTGTCCCTTCTATGTTTAGCCCCTTGTGGCAATAAAGAAATAAGAATGATAAAAAGTGAAAATGCATCAATGGCTGGGCCTCTAAAGAGGCACACGATTATCAGGTATACATATTACATGCAAAACTATGACATATTAGGTAGTCTACCTCTTGATACAAGGCACTTTAAAGATAAAAGATATATTTAGTGTTGGAACGCTTTTGACGAGATGTCTGCTAATGGAAATTATAATCTTTCTGATGAATTCGGAAAATGTTTATTCGAGATCACAAAATTCGGATCACAGAAATCTTATAAGAGATCATTATATAAAAACTGAATTCAATTCAAACGAATAATCACTATTTGTAGAATGTGAATAAGGAACATAATTGCCAACTCTATGATTAAATATCATAAAAAAGTACAAGACAATCGTGGCAAGAGCGTTGATTAATGAGATAGTTAATGAATTAATACAATTTCCCAAACAATTTTGATTGGTTGCAGCATTATCATTATTTTGAAAAAGCGGGAAAACTGCATGTATAACATATTTCGTTTTCAATCAGGTTATATTATTTTACATCAGATAGCATGTGTTTACATAGTCGATGCAAATTACGCCTCCGAGAAATCTGTACACACACATAAACACGCGCATGTATGCACGCGCGCCAATGAAGAGTTAAACGTTATGAAATTAACGTCCGGTCACAGAGTGACCAATGGTTTCGCATCCACAAAGGCCTACACCTGGTAGATCAGATGTCACATTCGCGAGATGAAGCCCTTTGCGGATACAAAACCATTCATCACTATATGACCAGACATTAACATAATTACTATATATATATATTATAATATATATATATATATACACAAAATGGGACAAGAACGCAAAACATCCAGACAGATGATACAAAAGACACGGACGGGCCATTCGAAGCATATATGTATATATATATATATATATATAATTAATTAATAAGGGTGAGTGAATTAGATACTAATTTAATAGTATACCTATTCAACACCAAGTGGCCCAGTGCTCCGAGAAACCTGGATTATTATAATATTTTACAATATATTATAATATTTTATACAAAAATAAATATAAGAGAGTGGTCACTATGTGGCTCACTCTAGCACTAGTAAATCCAAAAGGTTTCAACCACAAAAATACATGTTTCCCATGAAAGTCAGTACGATTGTTAGCTCACACGAACAGGGCAAATAAAAAATAATAAAAATACAGATTATTTTGGGACAATTGTTTCGCTATTAATGAATTAAATGTAATTTTACTCACAAAAAACTCACTTGTAGCTCCTCAGCCAAAACTATCTGGATGAAATCCACTCAATCACACGCCAGATTTTACCATAACGATAATACACGTGTGGTTCAATTGATTACATCCGACGTTATAATTCAAATGCCCCTACCAACAGAGCGCCAAACTTTCACGGAAACAAATACTACATTTAGAAATAAATGTAGCATAATTATAATTAATTAATAAGGGTGAGAGAATTAGATACTAATTTAATAGTATACCTATTCAACACCAAGTCGCCCAGTACTCCGAGAGACCAGGATTATTATAATATTTTATAATATATTATAATATTTTATACAAAAATAAATATAATATTAATTAATTATAATTATGCTACATTTATTTCTAAATGTAGTATTTGTTTCCGTGGAAGTTCGGCGCTCTGTTGGTAGGGGCATTTGAATTATAACGTCGGATGTAATCAATTGAACCACACGTGTATTTATCGTTATGGTAAAATCTGGCGTGTGATTGAGTGGATTTCATCCAGATAGTTTTGGCTGAGGAGCTACGAGTGAGTTTTTTGTGAGTAAAATTACATTTAATTCATTAATAGCGAAACAATTGTCCCAAAATAATCTGTATTTTTGTTATTTTTTATTTGCCCTGTTCGTGTGAGCTAACAATCGTACTGACTTTCATGGGAAACATGTATTTTTGTGGTTGAAACCTTTTGGATTTACTAGTGCTAGAGTGAGCCACATAGTGACCACTCTCTTATATTTATTTTTGTATAAAATATTATAATATATATAAAATATTATAATAATCCAGGTTCCTCGGAGCACTGGGCCACTTGGTGTTGAATAGGTATACTATTAAATTAGTATCTAATTCTCTCACCCTTATTAATTAATTATAATTATGCTACATTTATTTCTAAATGTAGTATTTGTTTCCGTGAAAGTTTGCCGCTCTGTTGGTAGGGGCATTTGAATTATAACGTCGGATGTAATCAATTGAACCACACGTGTATTTATCGTTATGGTAAAATCTGGCGTGTGATTGAGTGGATTTCATCCAGATAGTTTTGGCTGAGGAGCTACAAGTGAGTTTTTTGTGAGTAAAATTACATTTATTCATTAATAGCGAAACAATTGTCCCAAAATAATCTGTATTTTTGTTATTTTTTATTTGCCCTGTTCGTGTGAGCTAACAATCGTACTGACTTTCATGGGAAACATGTATTTTTGTGGTTGAAACCTTTTGGATTTACTAGTGCTAGAGTGAGCCACATAGTGACCACTCTCTTATATTTATTTATATATATATATATATATATTATATATATATATATATATACAAACATATATAATCATGTTAATGTCTGGTCATATATAAATACATATATATATATAATATATATATATATATAATATATATATATATATTATATATATATATTATATATATATATATTATATATATATATATATATATATATTATATATATATATATATATATATATATATATAATGCATGTATATGGATGTGTGATTGTAATTGAGACTCACTTCAATGAGGTACTTACGTTGAAGCCCCATGTCAGTCCGGTATTATCAGCACAGCTCGAAGTAAAGTGAATAAAATCAAAATAAGCTACAGGATACAAAGTATTGCTACAGTAAGACCGTTTCAAGCGGCTCAATTTAATTGAACAATGCAATCATTACAATAATTCAAATACAGAACTATCATCGGCTGCAAAATAAATAGAATTTTAATCAGTTGCACACATTGATATAATGTTTCTCAAATTCTTTAACGGAGCAAGAAGATGGAAGAAATCCATTTTGTCGCTATTGTAACGAGGAGTAGACATGTCATGAAGCCCACTGGAATCATAGCTTTTAAGGATTTTGTTTCATTTCTAATTTATTTGACTTTGTATCAACTGCTAAGTCTAAAGGTAGAGGATTGTTTGTTTGGAATGAAGGGCAAGAGTGAGTTGACAGCTCATGCCATAGTGTGATCATAAATATTGTCAGGGCATTAGTAATTTGTGTATAAAGTAACTGTCTATAAAAGAAGGTTGGGTAAAGGAAGACCCTAAATCATGATATTAATAACCACTTAAAGGGGCAAGACACTAATAAATCTTATGATGGTAATACAGACGAAATTTTATCATGAGATACTGTGGGTGATTGTTTATAAACAATATTGTTATGTTGTATAAAAATAAAATAAAATTTAAGATTATCAACAATGATATCATAACCAAAATAGGTAAAATGTGTGTGTATATCAATTTTAAACATTAAAAATAAAATATAACATAGAATCAGTGTAATATTCATCCATGTAATTAATTATTTACTTATTAGGTGGTTTCTATAGAGACTGTTTAGGGAATTTATTTATGGAATACTGGAAAGATAACATGCTATCTATATATAATTATTAACCAGGAATCAGAAAAAGATTTTTAAAGAAAGATTTGTAGATACACAACATATATTTATGTATGTGCACACATGCATTTATAAAGAAATATTTATACGTTTATATGAATAACATGTAACCATCTCGCATAGAATTAAGTAACTAAAAAGTAACACTTTATAAGGGATAACATGTTATAACGTTTATATGGATATAGTATAACCATCTCGCATAGACCTAAGTAACTGAAAAATCTCTATTTAAGGACGGTAACAATTTATTATCAAAATAAGAAATCAAAATAAGAATTTATAGAAAATAATAAGAAATATATATAACCCACATTTAAAGAGACAGGATTTTACAATTTGAGGTAGGGAAGAGATAAAGTTAACCGGAATAGAGCAAATAGATAAAGTTAACCGGAATAGAGCAAATATAGCAAATAGAGTTAATAGGAATAGAGCAAAAAGCGGCGAGCTGGCAGAAACGTTAGCACGCCGGGCAAAATGCTTAACGGCATTTCGTCTGCGTTACGTTGTGAGTTCAATTTTTTCGGCGAGGTCGACTTTGCCTTTCATCCTTTCGGGGTCGATAAATTAAGTACCAGTTACGCACTGGGGTCGATGTAATCGACTTAATACCTATGTCTGTCCTTGTTTGCCCGCTCTGTGTTTAGCTCCTTGTGGGTAATAAAGAAATAGGAATAGAGCAAATACAACAAAATGATCCTTTAAGAGAATCAAACAACCGGGATGATTGCTGTTCGTTCCCAACAGGGAAGCCAACCAGGAAGAACGACAAAGCTGAGAACCACAAAAGAAAGACGTCACCATTATTTTAACGAATCAAAAATCAGATCCACTCGCGAAAAAAATTATAAATACACCGGATTCGAAAACACACCGTTACAAGCGAAAGGTCCTACACACGACGGAAAGAGAAATTGTAAACCAAATCCCTTTCTTTGCTATCTTCTTTTCTCCCTTGCTTTTTTCCCTCTTAACTCAGTATGAGTGAAACTTTGATGATATTCATTTCTAGTCGATCACTTCTAACACTAATGAGCTTTGTACCTTCAAACAATTTGATGCACAGGTATTTTTAATGTTATTGACTTTTATGAACACACACACACACACACACACGCACACACACACATACACACACACACACACACACACTTATATATATATATATATATATATATATATATGTATATACAAGATGCGTAAGGTATTAGAGTCATTGCTACAACTTTTGCTAACTCTATATAATCTTTCTTTCAGAAAATAATAATGGCACACCTTCAGCTTACTCAAAATGGGAAGAGGCATGATGTTATTTTGGTTATAAAGGCTGAGCATAGTGATTTAGAAATATCCAAATCTTTCATCTATAGAGTTTGTTAGGGGCTTGAAACTGAAGATTCAAACGTATCACCAGTTTCAAAGCGTTAAAACGCATTTTAAACGCTTTGAAATCAATATATATATATGTTTATATTTATAACTCTCTCTCTCTCTCCTCTCTCTCTCTCTCTCTCTCTCTCTCTCTCTCTCTCTCTCTCTCTCTCTCTTTATATATATATATATCACGGAGATGTACTCGCATAGCAATGATTTGATCTGAGATCGTGTGCTGGAACGAAAACAAATGCACCATGGAAGGTGTTTGTAAGCCATTTAAGAAACACACAAAAGCTGTTCGATTCACTTTAACATTTAAGTTTAATTTGTCAAAATATTTTCGTCGCTAAAATCCGCGACCTGTTCACTGACAAAAATCGTGCTCATCGGGAGTTTCTGTTCTTTCACGAATGACACATATTTTTAGATTACAATCAGGAAAATATTTATGTAACCCAAACTTTTCTCCAGCTGGAGGTAATCTGTTTAATATTACTCATTCAAAGGCACGCATGAGATGCAGCACGGATTTTTGTCAGTGAAGAGGTCGCGGATTTTAGCGACGAAAATATTTTGACAAATTAAACTTAAATGTTGAAGTAAATCGAACGGCTTTTGTGTTTCTTAAATAGCTTACAAACACATCCCACGCTGCAATTGTATAAATATATATATATATATATATATATATATAATATGATAGATTGTTAGGCACTACATACATTTTTATGTTCTACTTTTTTCTGTCCTTTGTTTTTTTTTCTGTATCCCTTTCTGTAGAAGATCGTAGGCTCTAAACGTAATATACTTTTTCTATTACTGAGCGTTGTACACCCCCTGTCTTCGTATGTTTTATTTGGTTTTTTTTGGTTTTCGTAAACTCTCCCTATATATATATATATATATATATTATATATATATATACACTAGCAGTATCGCCCGGCGTTGCTCGGGTTTGTAAGGGAAATAACTATAAAGCATTTTTAGAGAGTTATAGCCAAAAAGTAGCAAAAAATTCATTAAAAATGGAAAAAAAACGATGGTAATTTTTTTTTTAAATCGTTGACTCATCGTAGACATTTTTAAAGAGATACTTCCCTTATATAATAGCGATAAAAATGAATTAAAATGGAAAAAAATGATGGTAAATTATTTTTTGAATCGTAGACTCATCGTAGACGCGCGCTAATTCCCAGAAGGGCTCGATATGAATCACGACTATAAGATACCCGGTTGTGGTTACACTGCACCGCAAAATGTGGGAGTAGTTAGGAATCTAAATCGTAAGAGACACACACACAACTCCACTTTTATATATAAAGATTAAAAGAGGTGACAAAAGTGACAGAGGATATTGACTAGTTCCACTATTTTTAGAAAGAAGAGTTAAAACAACTTAAAAGCCACAAGTGACTATCTCTATGACTGAAAAAGAAAGGTAAGTCCGCAGCATATATAGTCGGATTGACGATTTAATTTATTTTACCCCTAGGTTCAAATTACTGATGAGCTACACATTTAATTATATATATATATATATATATAATATATATATATATATATTCTTTCACGAATGTCACATATTTTTAGATTACAATCAGGAAAATATTTATGTAACCCAAACTTTTCTCCAGCTGGAGGTAATCTGTTTAATATTACTCATTCAAAGGCACGCACGAGCTGATCTATATAAGAACCTCTGCTTCATGTACAGCTATCTGAATTCTATTCTGATTCATTTTTCCTCTGATACCCAGCTGTAGCCTCTGAAGTGAAATCGGCTTGCGGCCGTGGTATCTTTATTCAACTCCAGCAGCTCAGCATATTTCAAAAAGCACTTAAAACAAATCTTCTCCGTCACTTGCTTTATAATCTTCTCTAGGGTGAGTAAAGTGTTCTACCAAACTATCTGGTTTGTTTTGGAGATAATCATTTCGTCTGGCCCTAGTATTGATGATAAGTAATTATGGATGAATATATATATATATATATATATAATATATATATATATATATATATATACATACATACATATATATATATATATATATATATATATATATATACATACATACATATATATATATAATATATATATATATATATATATGCGTCTGTATGTTTGATTGGTTGTGTGTGTGTGTGTGCTTTTGTGCGTGTGTGTGCATGTGTGTGCGTGTGCATTCGTGTACGCTGCGTCGGTATTCGACATTATGATCCTAAGATGATTTGGCTTAATGGTATACATTTAATCCAGTTGTTCCTTCTGTAAATGTATTATGTAGTATGTAGTATTAGTGGAATTTCTCAGGACAAGTATATTTGATTTCTTAGCCTATCACATGATGTAGCGACCTACATTTATTTTACCTCATCGATTAAATCAAAATACGTGACTATTTCTGTCTTTACATTGATGGGCTGTCAGTTGTAGTTTTCGTGGCATTTGATATGTTGAGACGCCAATGTCATACTAAAGATTTCTATTTGATAATCTCCGTATTTTCTGGAGTGGGAAACATGGAGTATTGCCTTCCGATTCTAGAGTATATTATTTCTACTGATATCGTTGATATTCTGTAACTGATTTTGAAGACTGATGGATAAAATTGTGCCTGGTTTACAGAATCGGTAGCGCAATGTAGAAAGATGTGCCATGTAGTATTGAATTATGCTTTCTTATGTTCTGATTTCGATTAATGTTACATACAGATTTGAATGAAATCCTTTCGGTATATATAAAATAAGCAACTGTGAAGTATTGCCTTCGATACAATTGATTGTAGAGTTCACCAATTTCTATAAGAAAACGTTATTCCTTATAACTTCAAATTTATGAAAGCAAAAAGTTTGACAGCGACTTCCAAGTTATCGCTTGCCAGTCGCCCTCAATCGTTAGTGTAAAGACGAATCCTACGCCAAAATTTCGAAGTCATCGCCAGTGGTTTTTTAATTTCTCTTTTTAATTTCGCTAGAAATTAACAAATATCTACTCCTCTATATGGTTATCTGTGATCCTTCTGTTAAATTTTGAATAATTTTATATAGTTTGAATCAAATTGTATAAATATTATGTGTTGAATAATTTTATACAGATTTGATAAAATGTTGACGTTCATAACACTGAAGTGCGGTGCTAACCTAGTTCATAATTTGTACAAAAACATTTAATTAACAAATATCTACTCCACTATATGGTTATCTGTGATCCTTCTGTTAAATGTTGGATAATTTTATGTAGTTTGAATCAAAGTATATAAATATTATATATTGAATAATTTTATACAGTTTTGATAAAATGTTGACGTTCATAACACTAAAGTGCGGTGCTAATCTTGCTCATAATTTGTACAAAAACATTTCATTTCTCACCAATACGTTTCGTTAAACCTATAGAAAACTATCCAGTTCACTGTACGTATTATTATTACGTTGGAATAAGTGACAGCGAAGTAGAAGGATCATTGTCGTTTCGGCCAAAATGCTCAACGATTTGTCACCTGAATCTTTACATCCCAATTTCAAATGCCGCCGATGTCGACTTTCACTTCCTTCGTTGCTATTTAGATAACTTAAATACACAGTAACAGACTTCTCCTTCACTCAAAACTTCTGGGGATTTTTATGCCAAAATCAGAATAGATCATTATGTAGGCATAAATTTCAAATATAAACTTTTGTGTAGTTTACAATATCATCCCTTATATCATTTATAAATTATATGACCCTTATATTCCACACGCTAACATGTTATCTCCTTATCTCGATGCATTAGCATACGTACATATTTCATGCGTTATATTAATTTATAAGACGTACACAGTGTATTAACTTATTTGTGTATAAATCAGAAATGTTATGTCACACAGTTTACTAATTTAACCATGTCACTCTCGTTATTGTTGTTGTTGTTGTTGTCGTCGTCGTTGTTGATGTTTGTTGTTGTTGGTGGTGGTGGTGTTGGTGTCTAGAATTGTTTAATGCGTAAATGATGTGTATAATGACCAAAGAAATGTAGACATGAGTTTTACTTCAGTTTTACATATTTATCTCTTAGTAGGAGATGAAATAGAGATATGTTTCTTATTTTGAATGATCAGTACAATTGCATATAGAATCTGTAACACGCTTCTTATACTATATTCTCTATCTAATGTTTTACACAAGCACACTCTAAAACATACATAGACATACATACATATATACATACATACATATATATATATATATATATATAATATATATATATATATGTGTGTGTGTGTGTGTGTGTGTGTGTGTGTGTGTAATATAATTTTTCTATATGCTAGATCACTGGTTCTAAATTGGCATTAATAAAATTAATATTACATTTTTCACCCTTATTATTTTGTGTGTGTGTGTGTGTGTGTGTGTATGCATGTATGTATACATATCTTCCACATTCCGTTTAAAAAATCCTCTCTTAAGGTTTTGTTTGGCCCGAGACTATAGTAGAAACACATGCCTAAGGTGGTAGGTGCTAAGAATAAAAGAATATATATTTATATATTCTTTTATTTGTTTCAGGCAGATATTTGGCTGATTGAGTCCATAGGGTCAAAATTGCTTTCGATTCCACCCTATCAGCAACAGGAAGCATTTTAACATCCAAGAGCCTGGCTCCGCTGCCACCCAGACCCCGAAAGATAGTGTCCTCTATCCACTCAGGCTCTATTTCGGGCTCTTGTCAATTTCCTCCCACGATATGTGGGGAGAAACAAACATTTTTCCCCTTCCAGGAACTGGCTAAAGGAAAGCTAGCCTTCCTAGGGGTGTCAAAAAAGCAACCACACTGTTGCAAATTTGATACACCTTGCAATATACTTGATAGTTGGCAGGTATTCTGCCAAATCGTTTTCGATTTCGACTTGAGAGAACACAGTGATGGTATCAAGGAACATGAAATATGTTCTCAACACCACCATTCTCTCATTACAGTCCTTTATCCACTGCCTGGGGGGCAAAACTTCCCACTCCAGCAGAGTGGTTTTCTTTGATGCCATGATTGTAAAAACAAAGAAAGACAATGAGTTCAAAAGAAAGTTCAACTGTTCTAAGTAAAAGTTCAGTAAAAAACACAAAAAAAAAGAACAGAAAGACAAAGCAGAGAAAAAGAACGAAGGAAGACAGTTCAATTCACGGTTACACAATTCCGCAAATCCGGTAATCCGCAAGAATACAGGTAGTCCAGTCGTAGCATAAAAATTAATCCATCCTGCCTTCGTACTCCTTGCCTATGATAAATCCAATGGAATTTCACGAACGAAGTAACACAAAGACAATTTTCATAATCAAACAAATTTTTGCGCAGAGTGGAGACTGTTGCTCACTAACAATTATCAAATACAGGGCACCAAACTCCACTAAGCCCCTAAAAATATAACAAAAGCCGACCTGTAGTCGAACTTCTACGTTCAATATATCACGACGAAATATGTGACTTTCAAGTAGCAAGAACTCGCCTGTAGTAAGCAAGCTACTTATCACACATCCACGCCAGCGCCTATATATATATATATATATATATATATATATATATAATATATATATTTTATTTAAAAGCAGGAAAAATGTGTTTCTGGTGCTTAAATAAAGCATCTTCCTTTACCTCTGGTATTTGAGTACTCATTTTTCCACCTTCTTTCACATTTATGTGCTTACTCCGGTATATATATATATATATATATATATATATTATATATATATATATATATATATATATATATATATATATATATATTGATCGGTTCAAGTAGAGCACTCGTCATCGTACTCGACGGAGTGCAAGTTATATCCTCGTAATATATTCGATATCGTTTATGGTTTTACAATACACTTAAAAAGGAATTACTTGCGCAATTATTTTATACCTGATTATGTTATGAATTTCATGACTGTTTTTTCCAGTAGTTAGCATCTCAGTTTCTACCTTTAATTCATGCTCAATAATCTATCTGTTTGGATGCTTTCAGAATATGGAGATTATGTATGTTCTCTACTTGTTAACCCAACAAAATTGAACGCAAACGAGCAACTGCCCTCTACCTGGTTTTTCAATGTGCTATATATAACACAATATTCAAATCATAGAATACTGTGTTAATTAAAAAGGGTAGTGTATGTCCTAGATATTGATATCCACAAAAAAAGAGAGGTATGCTTCTGAAAATAGATCTTCATCAAGATATGCATGAGCCGAAAAGCAACATCGACAACAACCAACACAAATGATCAGACGATCGAGCTATGTTGTTGTTTTATATATTGCTATAGATTAGCTAGAAATATGTGACAAGAGCTCATTGCTTTTGTAAAATCTCTGAAAATTTGTGTTACTGGAGTATGGCTGGTTTATTTACAATTCATGCCGTCGCACTTGTAACCTTGTCCAAATGACTGCAAAGAGTGAATTGTTTTGAATTTTCCGAAGGTTTCGGTGCTTTACGCGTCGATTAGAAAGTAGTTTTTCCTTATAATTATTTTGGTTCTAAATATATTGCAAACAGTCAAACAACAGCCACCTACTCGAAGATTGCATCTATCTATATTTAAATCAATAACTAATACTGACAATTATATTAACGCTAATCAAATAAAAGATTTAGCAGCCAATTTCATTATGGAAATTCTGAGGCAAGGGAATCATACAAGTCCTTGTAACTATTTTATTACAGATGAAGGTTGAAATTTATCGAATGTTAGATGCTGCTGTATTGAATGCAATGTGCCAAAAGGTGAACATTCATTTCGCAATGTCAACGTTAATAACTGAAGAAACGCAAATGCACTCATTTAATGACGAATTTGGCTAATCCAACTATTAGAATGTCAGGCAATTAGTTGTAATTGTCAATTTGTTGATCTTAAGCAAGTGATGTTCTAGGGATTGTTCCAACAGAACCTGTCTGTTCGCAGAATTTCGAAATATCTGCCTCATTAATTTATTGGATGTTATCCAATCTAGAAAATTGTGCGTCTAATGAATTTCTAGTTGTACTACATTATTACACAAGACTAATAAAATAGATTTTTTCCCCCGAAGACTTCTTTCACATATTGAATGGCTTCACGGTGCAATTAACTACATAGTCGTCTCATGTCGCTTCTTCTGTTTAAGCGTCTGGAGGATGCCGTCTGCTTTTGATCGCTTCATAGATGTAGGCACCACTTTATGTAAGAAGGAAAGCTAAATATAGATGAAACTTTTCTAACGTATCCCTCTCGTTAACAACTACTGCTAGTGATTGGTTCTTGAGGAAATTGAAAGAAAACAGAGATATATTCCGCAGTTTTAACAGTTCGTTTTATACTCTATATGTATATTTTTCATACTGACATATAAAGAGATATAGATAGATAGATAGATAGATAGATAGATAGATAGATAGATAGATAGATAGATAGATAGATAGATAGATGATAGATAGATAGATAGATAGATAGATAGATAGATAGATAGATAGATAGATAGATAGATAGATAGATAGATAGATAGATAGATAGGGAAAGAGGAAGACACGCAGGCAGACACACAAACAGGGAGTTTAGTATACAGGAAGGAAGGCAGACAGGCAGAGACAGAGAGAGAAAGGGAGAGAGTGATAGGGGAGAGAGAGCGATAGGTGAGAGAGGGATACAGATAAGTAGAGGCATGTTTTATGTGGACAGCCATTTATTGATAATTTATTCGTATTACGAAGAAAAATGAAGATTGATGATGAACGCTGTAACTATGGCAACATAGAAGACAGAATACCAATCATAAAGGACACAGCTCTGTCGAGATTAAAACAAATCAACATCTACAAAACTGTGTACCTTTGCTGAAAGGCACCAGGTACATATTCTACTCAGTTGGGTAATCAAATGAATCAACCCGAGTATATGAGTGGTTTTACTTTATTAGCATCAGAAGAAGGAAATACTAATGAGATCTTGACATGATAGGGATCCAGAATATAGATAGGCGCAGCTGTGGCTGTGTGGTAAGAAGCTTGATTTCCAATCATATGGTTCGGGTTCGGTCCCACTGCGAGGCAACTAGGCAGGTGTTTTCTACTATAGTCACCTAAGCCGACCTAAGCCTTGTGAGTGGATTTGGTAGACGGAAACCGAAAGAAGCCCATCGTGTGCGTGTGTGTGTGTTTCTCTGTGTTCATTCTTCCTATTGCATAGCGTATGGTGCTAGTGTGTTTACGTCCCCGTAACTTAGCGGTTCGGCAAAAGACCGATATGAATAAGTACCAGGCTTATAAAGTGTAAGTCCTGGGGTTATTACATTCAGCTTAAATTGATTTAAGCCGCAGCCTAATGACTGAAACAAGTAAAAGATAAAAGATAAGAGATTGATAGATAGACGTGTGCAAGACGTGTGCATTATATCAATATATTTAGCCGCGTGTTTTATCTTTTGGTCACATCATCTCCAAAACAATATTACTTCGAAAAAAATCTTCTATCGGGTAACTCTATCTGTTATCTATTATAATCATAAATCGAATCACTCTGATATCACCGACCATCATCTTACGGACAAAAAAGAATCGCATAAAGTGCAGTCCTACATACTTTTCAAATATGGGTAGGCCTGTTATGAATAATTAAGTTCATAAATCTGAGCTAAATGGTTCATCTTTTGCTAAACTTAAAAGCAAAAATGATAAATACTACACCGAACAAAATATGTTATTGCGCCGGTCATGATGGCCAAAACATAGATTTTCTACTTCAAAGATTTTATTGAGAAGAAATATGAAACGACAGCTTATCCAGGCTGTGTGAGTCCGTGAAATCGATGCAACGTAGACTCTTTTTGAACAACTGCATAACGACAGTACATAGGTTGAAAAGGAAGTCTAGAAAACTGAAATGTTTGATTTGTGGTTATTGTGCGAAAAATGTATAGGCAGTCTCATTATAAATAACTAGAGAAAGGGAGACGGATATAGATATAGAAGCTGACTGGAAGTTTTAAAGTGTGTAGAGCAGAATTTGGTGTGTCGCAGTGAGCGATCCCTCGTGAAAATTTGGATGGCGTTTTTTTTCGGACGTACATCGAGTATGTAAGGTTGATTTCCTGCAGGAATTTCATTATCAATTGACATAAATATATTTCATAAAGATATAACCACTGCAAAATGTTACTTACTTCGTCAAGTAAAGTACAGTAAGTGTAGATCTAATTTTAAAACTTTCCCCCACTTTTATAAATTTTTCCACCTTTTGATGTAATTTTTAAAGTTATACTCTTTACTCTTTTACTCTTTTACTTGTTTCAGTCATGTGACTGTGGCCATGCTGGAGCACCGCCTTTAGTCGAACAAATCGACGCCAGGACTTATTCTTTGTAAGTCTAGTACTTAATCTATCGGTCTCTTTTGCCGAACCGCTAATTACGGGGACGCAAACACACCACCATTGGTTGTCAATTGATGTTGGGGGGGGGGGGACAAACATAGACACACACAAACACACACAAACATATATACATACATATACATATAGACGACGGGCTTCTTACAGTTTCCGTCTACCAAATCCACTCAGAAGACACTTGTCCAAGGTGCCCCACAGTGGGACTGAACCCGGAACCATGTGGTTGGTAAGCAAGCTACTTACCACACAGCCAATCCTGTGCCTATGTGAATGATTATTAACAATATCTAAATGCAATCTCGATTAGGCATTTGCGAATTCTCAGGTTAGAATTCAGAGAAGATGTCTTAATGTGGGTGTATGTGTGCGTGTGTGTGTTTGTAAATTTCTGTGTGTGTGTGTATGTACTTTTGGATATCACGCAGTTTCTGGTTAACAAACATCATATCAAGGGCAAGGGATATTTCGAAGTCATATTAAACATTTGCCGAAAAGAAGGGCGCTCTCAGATCGAACCGAATCAATTTCATTTTGAAATATAAATCTCTTTACATTTTTATCGGCAAGAAAAAGTCTTGACATCAGTATCGTTTTGATTGCATATATTATTTGGCTTGTAACATATGACTATAGCATATCAATGACTTTAGAATATATATGTATATATGTATATACATATATGTATATATGTATATACATATATATATATATATTATATATATATATATA
>NC_043015.1:10783438-10835938 GCF_006345805.1 Octopus sinensis
ATAACTGACACTCACGTGTCAGGAATTGTCATGCTCGTTCTGACGAATTGAGAGCCATCAGGTATGTATGTATGTATGTATGTTGTATTCTGGTCAGAATGAAGGAACCAAGGATGCCAAAACTACTCTTTTATGGAGAGTTAGCTAAAGGAGAACGACCTCCACATAAACCAAAAAACAGGTATAACGACTTGCTGAAGGCTTCCTTAAGAGATGCTTGCATCTCTCCTGACACATGGGAAGACATAGCTATTGATCGTAGCAGGTGGAGAAGTATTGTGCATGAGGGGACAGCCCCTTTTGAGAAATCTCGAGTTGCATAAGAGAAAGTAAGGAGGGATGTCAGGAAGGGCATCACTGTTACACTTCCAGATGGGAAGGGTTTTCCTATTATGCTGGCATGCAGTGTCTGTGCAAGACCCTGCCTCAGTAAAGCTGAACTCAAGAGTAAACTTCGTAGTCATACAGCGAGACAGATGAGTGAAAACCTGGCCACTGGTGGTGGTGTTACACACCATATTAATCATATCTGTCAGGCATGTGGAAGAGAGTGTAATTTGGCAGGAGGACGTAAACGACATGCAAATGTACATGAAGCCCAGTTACAACTACAGCCGGCTATTACCGGTAAATGTTTTAGTTGCCAATTCTGTACAAGACATTGTAGATCTTTAGCTGGGCTAAAAAGTCACATTCGATCACAGGACCAGTAACAGTTGAGCTTCGTGCAATGGCCATACTCGATAACGAGGAGGAAGACATAATGTATGTATGTATGTATGCATGAACACGAAGTTTCCAAAAATAAATCTGTCGGTAACATGAGTTTAAGGTCTGTTCATACTTTATTATATAATCTACCTTTTAGTGAAAACTACTGCTGCAATGTTTGTTCAAATATTATGAGAGACAAGAAAAGTACATCAATTCGATGACGTGCCAATTACGCCACTTTCCATAAATCGGTCAAGAAACACAGAAGGCGCGTTCATATATTAATATAACAATTCCTAATCGAAATGCTTATATTCGAGTTGATATGTGGTTCAATTTTCTCTCGTGTTAAACGCGTCAAATAGACGTTGGAATAAACGAATTTTCAACTTTTGAATATTGATGTAGCTAAAATTAATTATTAAAGAATGGTAAAAAGGCACAAAATAGTCAATAGTGATGGAGTATAGCAAAAACAGAAATGAATTAGAGAATAAAAGAAATCTGCACTACGTGTAGATGCGTGTGCATGTGAATGTATATATGCGTGAGTGCGTACGTTCCCGCTCACGTGCGTGCCTGCGCATGCGTGTGTGAGTATAAGATGCAATAACTGTATGAGAGGATACAAAGGATATGATCCATAAGCAACTCTAAGAAAAATCGTGCTCCGAATAGGAAATCAAATTATATAACAGAGAAAGTATATAAGGAAAACATGCACATTACAGATGAAGACATATAGTGGATAACGAAATATATATATATATATATAATATATATATTATATATATATATAATATATATATTATATATATATATATATATTATATATATATATATATAATATATATATATATATATATAATATAATATATATATATAATATATATATATATATATTATATATATATATATATATATGTATGTATATATATATATATAATATATATATATATATATATATATGTATGTATGTATGTATGTATTTATAAGTGTATGTAAAAGCGAAAGAGGTGTCTAGAAGACACCTGATAATATCGTGAATCATAGAGTCAGAATTAAAATAAAATTATGTATTAGGTAGGTGTTACTATAACAAACTCTGCGTTACAATTTATAAATATTGACTTATGCACAAATATTTATATAGAGATAAAACATAATTCAAAATATAAAACGTAAAGCGATATAACATTAAACATATGCCACAGAGATATTCACCTACATAAAATATGGCGGTGACTTAGGTACGAAAGCAAAATATTGAGGAGTTAGATGGGAAAGTACATTAGGGCCTCGATAAATCATCATCACGCTCTCATTTTCTTAGGGTGTAAATAATACTTAAGACCTATGGCGAAATATAATTTGAATATAATTTTGAGGAAATATAAATATAATAAATAACAATATACACGTATAGGTACATTATTAGAAGCTAGGATAAGATAGTTACTATATAATATTTTAGATATTGATATGAATTATTATTCTTACGAATAAAATTAAGGATTTGTTGCAGAGGAACTATTTACGTAATCGATCTCTGCATCTTATAATCATTTCGTCAAATTGGTTAGTGATGTTATCTTTGCAATCCATGATAATGTATGATTATTTATCGTTAGAACCGCTATGCTGTGCTGCCCTTCGAATTATCACCGTTGCAATTGAGTAGCCCCATGTTCCTCTTTCACCCACAAATTTCTGAGAACGAACCGTGCTACCAGCCATGTCTTCGGATTTGATCATGTTACGTAAGTGGGAATTAAAATCATTGACCTAATATATAAAGATGTTTAGATTTCCGCATATTAAATTCGCATTTGTAAACGATGTTGTTAATTAGACTTTTATTATCTAAAGGGCATGTAGAAGGGCATCTAATATTAAACAGTTTTGTTGTAATGCTATATAGTAAACTGTTATTATCGTTCCTAGGTTTATTACTACCGTTATCATTATTAAGTTTGGCGATGTGATTATTGTAAACATTACTGATAATCCATTACTATATACAGGGTTTACATTATAATTTCGCTCGTTAAATTGAACAGAGTTCAGGTTTGTTTCGTTGGGTATATTTACAGATTCGGAATGTTCTATACCGGTATTGCATTAATAGGTAGATCAATCAGTCCATAAATATATATAAAATGTATAATATTTTCTAAGTCAAAAGAGTTGGAATACGACATTTTATTATCGTTGAGAATTTGCCAGAATTATATTTGCCAGAAGTGAGAACGTGCATGTTTCTATTGTCTGATTGTTTAGATCTGAAGACATATGGATTCGAGTAAGCCGGTGGTTCTCATAAAAAAAACGCACCTTAATGTATTATTCTATAAATCACATAGCATATATTGTACGATACAAAAGAAAAATCATAAGGAGTGTATAAGATAATGAATAAAGAGAGAAATATGCTATGATATAATTTACTTTGCCATTGGCTATTCATATTTCACAATAATTGTTTCGCAACTTAATAAACATGTACAAATAATGTATTTTATCATATAATAAAATATAAGGAAAACGGGAAAATGGAGAAATATTAACGAACAACAATTGACTTACGTGAATTATTATTTATTAATTCAATACAAATAGGGCGCATCCTATCTTACACCTGTTTCTGCTTCCAATGTTATATGGTATTGCCATTGATATGCTAAAATCATTTATCATATTTGGTAATAAAACCGATCTGAAACATGGTGCTTCATCAGAGCGAAAATTAAATAAAGACGTAGAGCATAGAGAAGAAATGGGAAAAGTTGAATATGATTCACATCATACGGTTTTGATTGTGTCTCTCTTTGGGACGTTAAATAAAGAACTAAATCAAAATAGCAATTGGTGGATTAATCCTTTGTACAGGGGGGATAGGATGGATAAAGGATTTAAAAAATAAAAATTATAGTGGGATACGCCAATAGACTTTAATCCGAGAAGGGGTGAAGACACAATAAGGTTTTAGAATAATCATAATAATTTATAATAATTATATTTGTAGCATTTATCATAATAAAGTGCTAATCGGTTAAATATAATTTTTATTTCTTCACTAGTACTTGGTTAAGCCCTTCCACTTGTTGTCAGAAGTAAGATAGGCCAAGGTCCAACGTTTGGTGTAATTGGTCAGTTGAATTTTTTTAAAAAAGACCAGCTATTGAGACCGTTATACGGGGTAAGATAAATAAATAAATGGATAGGGAAATGGTGTATGTTGCAAGGGGCCCTAAAACGTTTAGACTAGTAAATACTAGATTTTAAAAAATAATGTTATGGAATCAGTATTAAGAGAGAGACCTATTTGGACATTTAAGAAGTAAGACGTTATGGTTGAAAATGGTCTAAACGTTTTCTAATAGGAATGTGAAATTATTAAAAACAATGAAACGAATTTATGCTATAGGAAAATTATAGAAATATGTGTGGTTAAGGAGGGGGAATAACTAGGTTATGGGGTCATAATATACCGGTAGTGTAATGGATACTTCTATCCCTTAGACGGTTATTTTACCCTCTAACTCATATAACCTATAATACAATATATTATAAAGTTTTTACAAGTCAGAGTTAATATATATAAAAATTTTCAATTAATGACAATCAAGCTCAAAATCTGCATTAATTTCAAAATTATATATATAATAGTAATACAGTTATGTAAATAATTTGTCATTTGTTATAATACATAATAAAATAAATTATTTATACATGAATATTAAATCTGCAAAGCATTTGAAGGTAAATATGAATATATATATATATATACATATATATATATATATATATATTATATATATATATACATATATATAAGTATATTTGTATGTATGTATATATATATATATATATATATATATATATATATTATATATATAATATATATAATATATATATATATATATATATAATAGTAGGGAATATAATTCTAAAACTTACAAGGAAAAATTCAATTTGACAATTTTAAATCAAATTTCACAATGTATAAGGCATATGTATAATTTAGAGGAAAACCTCTATTATTTCAATAAAGAAAGATGTTATTCACACCGTTTAGAAAACATATACTACAGAAAAAGTTTATTTTAAACATCAATAAATTACAATAAATAGTAAATAGTAGTAGCAGAAAACTACTATCATTAAAGTACAATAAATAGTATTGTACTAATAATCAATAAAGTACAGTAAATAGTAAATAGTAGTAGTAGTAGTAACTACTATCTAATATTTATTGTACTGTATTGATTTTTTAAATAATGTATTTTTTATAGTATGTGTTTTCTATATGGTGTGAATAACATTTTTCTTTATTGAATTGTTTAATTTAGGCGTGTCTCTAAATTATATGCATTCATACATACATATATGTATATATATATATATATATTAGTGGACATATGAAATACCAGGCCCCGTACATCACGAGCGTCTCCAAAAGCAACCGTAGTTTAGAGAATGATAGTTTTTCTCTGTAACATCACATATTCTCACGGTGAAAAAAATTGTTTATTATGCGGCTTTGAAAATGTGTATTTTTTTTTTATCTCAAGACAAGGAATAACGAGACTTTGTGAAAATATATATGTTGGTGTACAAAAGAAGCCATAAAACAACAACAAAAATAATCATCGGTAAATGAACGCCCGTCGAAATTAAAATTTATCAAGGACTACATACTTATCTCTCCGTCAATCTCTAATATGCATCTTCATATTATTATGATTATTATTATTTAAGGCCTTGATCTGGCAGAATCGTTAGCACGCCGACCGGAATGATTAGCGGTATTTCGTTCATGTCTACGTTCTCAGTTCAAATTCCGCCGGGGTCGACTTTGCATTCATCCTTTTGAAGTCGATAAAAGAAATAACAGTTAAAGACTGGGGTCGATATAATCGATTTAAATCCTCCCCCAAAATTCTAGGCCTTGTGCCTATAGTAAAAATGATTATTATTGATTATTATTGTTTAAGACGGGGAGCTGGCAGAATCGTTATTACGCCAAGAAAAATGTTTAGCGGGATGTTGTCCTTCTTCATGTTCCCACTTCCAGTTCTGCCGAGGTCAATTCAGCCTTTCAATCCTTTTCGGGTTCAGTAAATTAAATAGCAGTTGAGCAGTGAGATTGATGTAATCGGCTTAACACTTCCCCCATATTTCAGGTCTTATGCTATAGTAGAAAGGATTATTAGTATTGTTGTTATTATTATTATTATTATTATTATTATTATTATTATTATTATTATTATTATTATTATCATTATCATTATTATTATTATTATTATTATTATTATTATATTAGACGGTAAGCTGGCAGAATCGTTGGCATACCCGTTAAATGATTAGCTCTATTTTGTCCGTCGCTAAGTTCTGAGTTCAAATTCCGTTGAAGGCGACTTTGTCTTCCATCCTTTCGGAGTCGATAAATTAAGTACCCACGAAACACCGGGGTCGATGTAATCGACTAATGCCGTCCCCAAAAATTTCAGACCGTGTGCCTTTAGCAAAAGTTAACATTATTATTATTATTATTATTATTATTATTATTATTATTATTAGCATGTTTGCTGTTGTAGTTGATTTTGTTGTTGGTGTTGTTGTTCATCCATCGACACGTATTGCACATCAACCCAGTAAGTATTTGTTATATATATTGTTGCGGAAAGCTATACTATTTGTTATCATTATATAGACGAGTTAGCCAGAACCTTAGAGGGTCGGTTAGGCTTTCTCCAAATCTAGCACTTAGGGAATTAATTGGAGTTTCTTCAGCAAACAAGGACCTCAATTTTGTTTTTAAAAAAAAGTAAAATGGATTTTTCTCTCGCTGAAAAGAACAAAACAAGTAAATTGCAAAACAAAGTGACAGCAGCAGCAGTTTCAGCAGTAGTAACGTTAGCAAAAGGAATAGCAACAACAGCAAAGCAACAACAATACAGCAGGGGAAATGCATGAAAGTAACATTTCGCTACTAGAAATTTCAGTCGCACTATAACAGGAAAAAAAGCAACATCACCAGCAAGAACACTGTCACCTCCACTACTGCCATCAGTTTCGCCAGCAAACCTATCATTACCAATATCATTAACGAAAAAGCATATGAACTATGAAAAGAAACCATGCAAATCTTTAGTTAAGGGTTTCGCCGCCGCGGCTGAACAAATGATAGAAAACCCTCTATAATTAAAAATTAAGTTAAATGTGCAAAATATAAGTTGGAGGAAAGTGGGCGAATTGTGGCACTCAATGTCGTCAGATCTGTCCTGCATGAAACTAAATTGTAGACAATTCAATTTAAAAAAGATGTAGAAAATAATGAAACTCTCAATACACCACACAATTGGAAAAAGTCAGTACTCCTCCCAGGGGTCAGAAATCTGGAACAGATGAAATGAGGTTCACCTCAGATGAAGAGGTCTAAATACCATCAACAACTACACTAACGAGTGACGGAATTATCTTCATCCCGATTAACTGCATGCGAAGGGTGTTTAAAATACGAATATTAAATATACAACTACGAATCAATATCTGCTGTTTGGCGTCCTCGGTTCTATTCGACTTAGAAGAGAGCTCACTAGTCTTCAGATAAAAGAATATAAAACCAGAACTGTTTAGGGCAGGGTATGCAGTTGTTAATATAGGTGGATCAGTTTAGTGTCAGGCCATCTCGAACTTCATAAACCTGAAATTGTTCTAAATCTATGTTAAAATTGTTTAAGGATAATAGTAAATGCCTTTATTTAAATTGCATACATTGTTTGTCACGAACAATATATTAAAGTACCGAAATTTTTAAATGTTGTAAAATATTAAAATACCGAATTTTTTAATGTTGCACAAAGCGTTTTTATGAGCGGACAATAACCAAAATCCATTAGCTTTACGAGAATAACTTGAAAAGTGTCTCTTTTGAAGTTTATGTTCATTTTCTAAGCTTGATTATGACACTTAACTTCGAGACTTGAATGAAATATGCAGCATTAATGTTCAGTGTGTTGTTCAAGCGTCATAATCAAACATTGTTTATAACAGTTATTAAAATCTATGTGTAATAAAAATGAGTTCAATAAGGTTCTTAAGTCGACACCAAAAACACAAACACAAATACAATTATTCAAAATAAATACCACAATCTATCAAACTAATTACTTTATTAGAGGTGTTTCAACTTACATGTGTAGGAAGCCAACCTAGTACAAGCGAAGGTAAGGAAAACGCGAAACAGCAAAAGCAATGTTGAGCCAATTTGAACAAGCAATTAGCCAGAAACAACAAGAAACAAAATTAAAATATGAACCGCAGAAAATAAAATGATTACAAAAATATTTGTGAGTTCGCACATTTTTCCTTCCGGGGTGATAATTATTTAATATAGAATTTTATAACTCATCAATATTTATTTTTGAAAATATAAAAATAAACAGCTGATATCTGTACTGAATCTAGAAGGATTCTGAGAACGAAAAGTGTGTCTCAAATATCCGAGATACTAGTGTTTATTCACATCCATGAAACCGTGACATACGGGGCTTAGACAACGTGCTAATGTATATAGACGTGGCCAGGTGGTTACTCTGTTGCACTTACGATCGCTAGATCATGGATTCGATTCCTTGATTGTGCGGTACGTTGTGTTCATGAGCACACTTTCGATCAAGGAGGAATGGCTAGTTCAGTAGGCTAACATTGATTTAGCCTTCAAAGTCTTTGAAGGCTAAAACAATTCACAGCACATTGTGACCAGCGATGTGTAACAGCATTTGATAGACTAGTCGGTCACTTGATTAAGTGAGATATGTATGTATACGTAAATAGATTGGAACAAAGACAAACAGACAGATAGAGAGATACAAAGATAGATAGATAGATAGATAGATAGATAGATAGATAGATAGATAGATAGATAGATAGATAGATAGACAGATAGATATATAGATAGATAGATAGATAGATAGGTAGGTAGGTAGGTAGATAGGTAGATAGATATATATATAGATAGATAGATAGATAGATAGAGAGATAGAGAGATAAATAGATAGATAGATAGATAGATAGATAGATAGATAGATAGATAGACAGTTAGATAGACAGACAGATAGATATGTAGATATTGTTTGAGGAGTTATACTTTCCAAAAAAACTACTATATATATATTTATGTGTGTGCCTGTTTGTTTGTGTTTATCCCCGCTCCCGACCATCTCTTGATGACCGATGCTGGTGTGTTTACATCCCCGTAAATTAGCGGTTCGGCAAAGGTGTGTGATAGAATAAGTACAAGGCTTACAATTAATAAGTCTTGGGTTCAATTTCTTCGACTGAAATGAATATGTATGTGTATGTGTGTGTTTCACGTGAAATTTCGGAAGTGAAGAGGTAAGTCGATTACATCGACCTTAGTTCTCAACCGAGACATGAAAGGCAAATTTAACCTGGACGCAATTTGAGCTCAGAGCGTAAAAAACGACGGAATGCTTCTAAACCTATCACCTGGTGGGCTAACGATTCTGACAGGTCACCATGTATGTGTGTATATGCACACACACACACACACACATACGCTCACACACACATACACACACACACACACGCTCACACACATACACACGCACACACACATGTACATACACACACACACACATATATATATATATATATATATACATATACATATATGTATGTATGTTTATATAGTCAAATCAAACATTAAAAGTTGGACATTAAAAACGGAAGACTAAAAAAAGAATATACAAAATGACAAATGCATTAGCTTGAAGCTCCCTAAAGGTAGAAAAAGAGTGGGTTCTTAACCTTTCGAGCATAGCTCTTCGTCGGAAAGTCCAGAGAACGAACACCACGTGTATATGTATCATTAAATATGAAATACATTTATTTTGTTCGAACATATTTTTATGTGCACTTTAGGGTGTATATATTAGAGTGCATTTGCATAGACGGGTCTCTGCATAATTTCTGTGTACGAAATTTCACATAGAGATATGTAGATAACCAGAGAGAATGATAGAAGAAAATCTTGTGATGCTGCACATTTGGACCGAACCCAGAACAATTAACCTTCAGAACCATCGTTGTTCCCAATATATTATTATAGTATTTTATTTTATTCTCTGTTAGATTAAATTTATTCATCCACGAGCTGGTTCCATTTTCCGTCATCATAGTCAGTTTTTCTTTTAACGAAGGAAACCAAATAATCTACTGGATGTCAGCAATCTAAATTTTCTTTTCCAGATAACCGTTGTTTCAATAGACAATCTTTCCGTGTAGACGGTAGATTTTACAGAAATATGTCTAACCTTTGTCTTCGTACTCTATTATTTACACTTAAATCAATGCTGGGTTGTCAGTTTATTTTGTCTCTGAATAAATCAAATCTTTATAAAATGTAGGTCAATGCATGTGAATCTGAAAATAGTGGGATCTTCTTAACTTATAGCAACTCTACTTGGTGTCTCGAAGTCCAGAAATAGCAACGAAACGTCTATCACATCACACCCTACTTTCTTTCAACAAAGTTTGTATTGTATTTGAAAACGTAAACTTAGAAAACTATATATGAATAAAAGATAGGATGGTCAGCACAGGCTGTCAAAAAGAAAGACAACAATAGCAAGAAGGAAAACAACATCACCAACATCCACAATATTAGCAACAATCAAAACAGTTCTATGATGTTTTATATTTTCTCAGAAAGTTCAAGCAGTTATAGCTTCCAAAACCTTCGTAGCAACGAAACAGGAAAATATCTCTGAGCCGAATGTATGGGATGGATACTAAACTCACACATAGACCCATCCAAACACACACACACGCGCATTGGCACAGTCGCCTACACACATGGAAATGTGTGTGTGTGCGTGTATGTGTGCGTGTGAATGTGTGTACCTAAAAGCAGAAATATATACGTCACTAAAGTGAACAATGGTCAATAATAATCAGCGCCAATGTTGCTAGAAATACGTACAAAACAACTGAGTATCCACTAATGCAATATCTTAATGAGCTGATAACAGAGCCAAGCCCCTACGGTCGTAGATAGAACTAGATCACCGATGATTCGCATTCTGATCCTTAACGCATCTTAATGATCATCAGTCGCTCTCAACGCGCGTAGGTTTAAAGTGACCATACCTTGTCAGCTTATAAGATCTACCTATACATATAAACATATGTATGTGTGTATGCTGTGTGTGTGTGTGTGTGTGTGTGTGTATGTGTGTGTGTGTGTGTGTGTGTGTGTGTGTGTGTGTGTTTATATATTTTTATGCGTCTTATGAATGTAATAAGTGGACGAGGGAATATTTGTTGTGAAACGACGAGACTTCTCTGAAATATGTTGGTAATTTCATGCAGTACTTTTGGAACGGCAGTGAAATTTCGGTGTCAGTTAATCTCTAAAGGAATTTCATGAGAAATTTTACTTTAGCTGCTAAACTTATGCGTGGAAGTCTGCCTTTCCTTGTTAATTTTCGTTACGTATTGGCGATTTCTTTTAATCGTGATTCATTGTAACCACGTTTAACATAATGACGTACAAAAGCATTTACATGTTCCAGTAATCCCATACGTCAGCATGTATTTGCTTTATCTTAAAAAAGTGGGATTTCGGATTTGATTTAATTCTGTGATGTTGATGATCGGAGTGCAAGTGAGAGTAGATGTGGTATGACTTGGGCGTCTAAAATAGCTTTGTCATTATTCTGCCTTCTATAAATTTAACTCTTATGTCCAGAACCTCAGTGCTAGTTTTCGAAACCTAGACATGAATTTCATATAAGGACGTATTTTATATTTTACGTAACAGTCACAGAAATACAAGAAGCTTACTAACCTGTTCTGCGATCATTTCTCGGGGAAAATCAGAGAATTGGTACAATACCCTGCTTTGATTTGAACGTCTCCATTAAGTGTATCTCGAATTTTGCCCAGAATAGATTAGTGAAATTAATTGCTGTTGGGGTATACACGGAGCAAATTCACGTGTGATGGTAAAATGTATTTTTCGAATGTCACTGTGTTATTTTGTAACACACACTTCGATTATGTACCGACAAAATTAGTTGGATTAATTTTTTTTCATTGTACGTATTGGGTCAACTTCGTCGATTAGTGACCTCTTGTGGGAGTGAAATAACTCTTCCTAACTAAACCTGTGGGCGGTTGCATATTCAGGTATACCAGTAAGATAGGCTTCAGGCTAAATCAACGGAACACAAAGCGTGAGAAAGCTATCGTTCGAATTAAAGGTCTAATCCAACTGACGCTCTTATCTTCAGTTTGCCCCAGAACCTTAGACAATTGTGGATAAGACCGACTTGATAACCTTGTGTTTGGTAAGCAAACTCCTTTAACATTCGACAAATCTGCCCTTTATCTATATTATATCATTTATGCCATTGTCATTTTGCCTCAAATAACGATTATAGGCAACACTTTCGAATTGACATGGTAGGTTATTTTGCTCTCTTTATACAATTCATCGCATTAAAAAAGCTTCGGTCAGATTCAGTACGTATGCAAGGGATGCTTTTGAACAAAATCATACAGCGTATGACAAGTTCTACATTGTAAGCAATATAAATGTTAAAGCGGTAGTTATTTATAAAAATACCTATATGTGCGAGTGTGTATGTGTGTGTGTGTACATTGCCACGTCTCTTCACTTATATAGGATATATTTAGGAGACTCCATATATTTACTCATCTATTCACTTGCTATAAAAAAAATTATGATAGTTAAAATTATAACATTTAAGTTAACGCACTGTTTTTATACTTTTATACTGCTTAACATTTTCATCCTGTCCATAACACTGTTTGGAATGGCGGACAATTTGGAGAATAGATCGAACGAAATATATTTTGTTTATTTCCGTTACTTTGAAGAACGTTATTAGTAAAATTTTTTCGTGAAAAAAAAAATGCTACTTCAAAATATTACATTGTTTTGATATCAACAATGAATGGCACCACAGTCTCATATATTTTATATAGTAGATACCTGTTCGGTAATGATATTGTAAACGTACCAGAGACACACAGATGCGTTCACACCACAGAGACACCCCTTCCACACAGATACATACACGTTCATACATGCGCGTACACACATACGCACACGTACGCACAAACACACACAAAAACACATACGAATGTATATATATATATATATATATATATATATATATATATATATATATATACAATTTTGTGCAAAAGTCATTGCAATTTTTTGTTATTTTAAACATTGATATTGTGGTGCTTATTTTAGAGTCAATAGTTTTCCTTTCACATGCGAATTTATTACATCACCTTTACTGAATTGCTGAATTGATTGATAAATATTGTCATACTTTATTTGGAAAGGTAACTTAGAATGATGGCATTATGGTACGAAATAGGATAGAATACATTGCGAAGGAATCTGGTTGTAATATTTACCAAGCCTTTCACCATCGACGTTTCAACCAGAATTTAGCTCTGTATCACATTAAAAACAATGTGTTGAGAAAATATAACTCTGAAGACGACTTATGTACCGTTAGATTTTCAATGATTAAAAACCGGTAAGGAACTAATATTGAAGATACCCTATGTTCAGCTATTCACAACGTTAAGGTAGTTCTAAAAAATTTAATATTTAAAACCTTTTAACTAATGCACGTCGCTTGAGGTGAATGGAAATAAACCCCATTGCGTTGTATTTCCGCCGTTTTCAGCACTAAAACGATCTACTTTCTTTTAATTACTTTGTCACATGTGACGGAAAAGTAATTGTGTAAGAAAATGCAGTTCATTCTATCCATTCTGTGGTTGAGCAGATGCAGACCTGTAACCTTGTTTCAAACTGAGGCTGCTATTAAAGATGAATACGGTTTGAAAATCCCATATACTGTTGTATCCTGGCAAAACCACCGCATTAAGAGGTATATATATATAGAGAGAGTCATTGTGCCAATATTATCAACACCATTAAGGAAGCGAGCTGGCAGTAAGGTTATCCCGTCGGGTGAAATACTTAGCAGTATTTCGTCTGCCGTTACGTTCTGAGTTCAAATTCCACCGAGGTCGACGTTGCCTTTCATCATTCGGGGTCGATTAAATAAGTACCAGTTACGCACTGGGGTCGATATAATCCACTTAATCCGTTTGTCTGTCCTTGTTTGTCCTCTCTGTGTTTAGCCACTTGTGGGTAGTAAAGAAATAGCTATTTCCTCTGCCGCTACGTTCTGAGTTAAAATTCCGCCGAGGTCGACTTTGCTTTTCATCCTTTCGGGGTTTTTTTTTTTGTACTTGTTTCAGTCATTTGACTGCGGCCATGCTGGAGCACCGCCTTTTAGAGTGGTGAAAGAGTACAGCAGGGATCACCACCATCCCCTGCCGGAGCCTCGTGGAGCTTTTAGGTGTTTTCGCTCAATAAACACACACAACGCTCGGTCTGGGAATCGAAACCGCGATCCTCCGACCGCAAGTCCGCTGCCCTAACCACTGGGCCATTGCGCCTCCATGGCCCAGTTTGATAAATTAAGTATCAGTTGCGTACTGGAGTCCATCTAATCGACTGGCCCCCTTCCCCAAAATTTCGAGCCTTCTGCCTAGATTAGAAAAGAATATTATTAACCCGCGCACTGATTCGATTTCACTCCTTTCTTATTAGCCAATTGTTTCAATATCCAACTAACTGACCGATATGTTTGTTGAATTTGGTTAAACTGCAAATCACTCTTTTTGTTTTCGTTTGTCAAAGCTATTTTGTTGCACTTACTTTTGTGTACGTACTTACATGCAATATGCTCTTGTATTATGTATGTGTGTGTTTATGTTTCTTTGCATACGTAACTCTGCTACCTTCTGTGTGCGTGTTTCTCTCCTCTTGTCTATGCGTGTGTTTGATTTTGTGTATGTCTATATGCGTCTCCGTCCATACTACCTATATGCCTATCTAGTTATCTATCTATCTACCTAACCACTTACCTACTTATCTACGTACGCACGTACCTACCTACCTACCTAGCTGCCTACCTACTTACTTACCTAGCTACCTATATATCTATTTGATTGCCTGCTTTCCCACTTATCTTCCTACCTACATAATTAACTTAGTAACTAACAATCTATATAACTGATCTAACCACCTAAAACTTAACTACTTACCTATCTTATTTACCTACCTGACCGCCTAATTACAAATGTACTGATGCATGTACGCTAAGTGGGTGATATCTGTGACATTAGGGCATCCCTACCTTCAATGGGAATTTTCTATTTAATTAAGGTAACGTCTCATTTATGAAGACGTACATTTGTATTTGTCAAACAGAGGAGTCCTTTGGGTGTGTGAACAAAATGCGGTTGTCAAAACGGTCCAGTATTCCGCCATGTTGGCCTTGGTATGTTGATAGATTATGGTCGACTGTTCCTTGTCATTATACTTTCTCCAGTGCTTGTTGAGATCCTCCGCTATACTCCTCGATTTCTCCTCAATGTATACTGTGATTCTAACTTTACATACTCCTTCCATGTACCTTATGGACGTTCCTAGTTTTACAATTAATACTGAAGTTAAACTTACACATTACAGAATTCTCATTAGTGCGTGTGACATTTTAGACGAGGTAAATCCTAGATAATTGTCATCCGATCGAGCTCCCTTGCTTCTCAACGATCTTTATGTTGAGGTTAGTGTCCTCCAGAGCTTTCCTAAATCTACGAGCTAATTCTCTCGTGAGGTGTAGCCTTTAAAAACATCCATCCTTGATATTTATCAGGCTTATACAATGTGTTATAAATCCTCTCTATACTATTCCAGTTTTTACCTTTGTATCTAGGAAATGTACCACTGTCATCAATACAGTAAAATTTAGCTAATTTCTTTCTGGTTCCCCTATATATTCGAATTCTATTTTTCTGATCGTATCCAGAGAACTGCATGCGCTGCATGAATTTCTGTGTTTCTTTGTTTTATTGTGTACACATAGCGGGGGTCTCCTTACATTTTTAATTCTGTCAATGACGAACCGAATTTTTAATGGGTGATTAATTATATATTTTATCACATGTATACCTATGGGAAACCTACTGGGAATGAATCGTATTTAATAAGGTGTAAATAATACAAAACTTCTCCAGTTCTCTGTTTTGATATGAAAATATTGTATTTCCATTCGTTATCAGTATTCTACAGTCTTTTCAATGGCTCATATATTTTGAAGAACTAGAATATGCAGATATACTTCATGAGGATATATAAACACACACACATACATACATACACACGCACATATATATATATACATATATATATATGTATATATCACCATGATCACCGTGACCGACCAGGCTATCAGATGTTGCTACACATCGCTGGTCACAATGCACTTCGCATTGTTTTAGCCTTCAAATGACGCCACACCGCTGGCTAAGCTAGCAGGCCAACAGTAGAATGAGTGAGAGAAAGTTATGGCGAAAGAGTACAGCAAGGATCACCACCATCCCCTGCCGCAGCCTCATGGAGCTTTTAGGTGTTTTCGCTCAATAAACACTCACCTACGACCGCGAGTCCGCTGCCCTACCCACTGGGCTATTGAGCCTCCATATATATATAAATACACACACACACCACACACACACACACACACACACACACATATATATATATATATATATATATATTTATATAGCTTTACTTCGTATTAATTATATTTCGGCCCCAGTTCTTTCGTCGCACTCCTGTGACCTCCTAAGTGACCTTTCGCTTTCTTCTTTCATGTTTGTCTCTCCTTCCTAACGATCTTCCATTTTGTTTTGCTGTTGTATGTGTCTTTATTTGCGCAGGTGTATATCCCTGTGTGTGTCTATGTTTGATAAGTGTGTGTGTGTGTGAATGTTTATGGTACCTGCGTTATCCCCCGTTTATTCACGTTCATTTTATTTTATTTTATTTTATTTATTATATTTATTTGTTATTATCTACTTTAAAAAAAAATATTTTATTGTGTTTTGTTTGTGTATTCAATTAACTCGTTCCAACTATTGTAATTGTTTCATATTAGTGTTATTAGTTTACGTGAATCTTATTATGTCATCATGTCGTGGTGTGGGTGGTATGCTAGTGTTCCATTCTAGTTTTCTATTTAGGTTAGGTTTATCGTCTATTTACGTAATTTGTCTAATCAACTTACGTAATTTGTCTAAGCGTTGGACAATCTTTGTGCAAGTTTTGTAAAGTGCATTTCAATTTTAACAGTTAGTTTTCTAAAGCTATAATGGAAGTGACAAAGTAGAATATTAAGCATATTTTGCTGTATGAGTTCGTTAAATGCATGAACGCATCGTAAAGTGTGAGCAATATTAATGCAGTATATAGGGATCAGACAATAAGCATAAGCCAATGCCAAAGGTGGTTCCAGCCTCGTCCTGGAAAATCAGTAGAGCCCGACTAGGACTTCAAGCAAATCCTGGTGGAAGAAAATCCCATCGTAACTGTTAAGTAACTAGCAGAGAAGTTTGGGTTTGGTCATTCAACCATTCATCGAAACATGCGTGGTATCGGAAACGCCAGTAAAATGGTTCAGTAGACTTCCCACAAAGTTGCCGTGTCTAATCGCGCGCAGAGTGTGAATGTGTGCTCTCCTTTGCTGTCACGTCTAAAGAATGAGCATTTTTTAGGACTGAATAGCGGATGGTTACGAGAAACGGATTTTCTATAAATATTTCAAGCACCAACGACAGTGTGTAATGAAGGTGAAAACACCGTCACTGCAGGCTAAAGAAGTGTTCATCCCCGTACGATGTTATTTGTTTGGTGTGGTATGAAAGGTTTAGTCCACTTTAAACTTTTATGCCCAAACGTGTTCTTCCATCAGGTTAATGCTCGGCTAAATACAGCGAGGATGGCATTCGAAAGGCTGGAGAAGTTTGAGTGGGAAACGATGCCCCAACCTCCATATTCGCAGGACATTGCCCCATCTGATAATCATTTATTCCGTAGTCTTCAAAATCATTTAGACGGGAAAATATGAATTCTGTAGATGAGGTCAGAACAATAATGGAGGAGTATTCTTCGTCACGGATAAGTGAATTTTGAAAGAAATGCCTTTCAAGTCTACCAGAAGAACATTGTAGTAAATGAAGGGGAGTTTATTTTAGATTTAAAAAGAAGTTTGTTTATCTTAATATTGAAAAATAAAAGATAAAAATCTGCATTATATTTGGAATGACCCAGCATATACACATCTACACACACACACACATATATAGGTGTGGTGTGTGTGTGTGTATTCCACACATACTGAAATGCATGCAGACGATGTTAGAAATGAGTATCCATTTAATGATAAACTTATCCTGATTTGAAGAATAAACATATTTTTATAAAACTAAATCAAAATGAATATTCAAAAATTACATCTTTGTGCATTTTATGTAATCTAGTTTACACCAACAGTATATTTACTTTTGTTTCTTATTTTTAAGACTTGCGTTATTATTTAATCCTTCAGTGTGAACGGCATTGTTGTTTGTACCAATTAATCGCAAAATCTTCAATTTATGCCCACAAGGAACAATAATTACATGATTCATTGTGTTTATTAACCTGAGATTAGCTTTTAGAGTATTTAGTGCATCATAATGTGAAAAGCATAAAACATTTCTTAACACCTTAGTATAATTTGCATGAGTTTAATGTTTCTCATACTATGAGAACTACAACTCAGATTTGGATTTAAAATATACTGAGTGAGTGAATTTAAAAACATCCATTTTACATTATTGATTGAGCGCTTGGCAAATAAACCCACGTAGAAAGTAGTTTAAAGAATCATCAGTACTGAAATACTAAGCCCTAGAATTTGTATGATTTTACACAATCGTTCATTCGTTAATTTGCAATTATCAGATACTCTACATTTACAACGAGACTTATTTTCCTAGTGATATTGATTATGAGACCTAAATAACGTTGGGGTTTTCAAGCGAATAATAAATTGTAAATTTGCTACCAGAAATATTGTCCATGTTATTAAAACTGGAGATCGAATGGTAAATTGGCTCATCAGTTTACATTCTTTTTAATGAAAACTTATTCTTGCTCCTTTCCTCCGACCATAACATGTCTTATTTAGGGGGCGGATCTCGAGTAGCATAAAAATAAGTTGGATATAAAACAATTACAACCGTTATACTACTACTACTACTACTACTACTACTACTACTACAACTAATACTACTACTATTAATTATAATAATAATAATAGTAATATTCCGCAGCGAATAACAAACATGACGGACGTGTACGAGTGAACTCCTTGCGAAGTTGGATTAAATCTGTGAACCTCGGCAAACGGCATTTCTGAAATTGGTTCCTAATGTAAATTAAATCTCTCATATACGAAATATAGTTGCTCTCAGGCATGTTGTCGCAGAAAAGCAAGCGTGTGACAATATAAACCACATGCGATGATGCGACTTGCCTATACATGAATTGAAGCAAAAACGCGAGAATGCGATGTCGCTACAGAAAAAACAATGTAAGCACAAATAACAATTGTATATGCAATCTCATCTCTACACAAATACACATAAATGTAATGTTTATATAATTCACTCATGCACCCACACACCTCGTACATAAACAAAACAACATAGAGCACACATTGTTTGAACAAATTAAAAGAGACACATTTTATCTCATTTTGTCTCATTTTAAATAGAAGGAAAAGGAGATATGTTCGGAAATACAACTTTGAAAATAAATAAAAGCTAATTTCTATCTATGGACTTGAGCGCTTAAGATACAAAAACAAAAATAGCATACAACAAGAGATGGTGACCGGCAGAAAAGTTACCTCTGAACAGGCGGGTCCCTCTACTAATGTCACTACCCAAGCGGAAAACAAAACGAAAAGAGAACGGTGGGCAGATGACGACAGGTGTTGGAGCAAAGATAGCATCTCAAGACGGTTACAATACCAATGATTGTGGGATCGCTTGAAATGAGCAGTAAAGGAACTTAAAATTAGTTGATAATGGTCTCAGGATTATCAGCCATGCAGGGAGCGCAGAAGATAGTATTGAGAGTTAACTGCAAACGAAAACAGATTGTATATGAATAGAAACAATGGTGGCAGAAGACTAATTAGTATAGACCATTGTATAAGGAGTGAAAGGAAAACGCTTGCTGAGTATTTGATAAATACTGATGAAGACCTGCTGCAATATGCCGCAAAAATATGGGTGTGAATGCAAATGAAATGATAGGCAAGGAAGCATTTAACCGAAGAGCCGAGAAGAGAAAAGAAGACCTTCTTGAAATGAGAATGCATGAACAGTTTGAATGGAATACACAAGACGTTAAGGATAATACAGCATCGTGGGCATGGTTTGAGCGAAGTGATTTGAAGCGTACCACCGAAGTCCTGATCATTGCTGCAGAAGACCAGGCTCTCGCTACCATTTCAGCGAAGTATAACATCTATAAAACTTCTTACACCCAGAAATACAGTCTCCGTGGAAATAGACTGGAAAATGTGATCGAGTTCGCAAATGGATATGAGAGCCTTTCACTAAAACATGCGTGCGCCACCACGATAAAATGTGTGTGTGTCTTCATTGCCTCTTATGCCGTAAATACCAATATGAAGTAACAGAGAACTAGTATGAGCATGTACCAAGTAAACGTACGCAGGAGGATGGAAAAGTAACGATACTCTGGGATTATGATTGAAACCATCTGCCGGATATTGTCATATTGTGTAACATAGACTAATACTGTCAGATCATTGATGTAGCCATACCAAATGACATGAATGTTGTGAGTAATGAGGTTGAAAAAAATCACCAATTACTCCGAATTGAAAGTGGAAATGGCAAGAGTGTATGGAATGAGAGTGGCTAATGTAAAAGTGATACCAGTGGTGATCGGAACATAGGGCTCAAGTAAGAAGATCAGGCTTGTGTAGGTTGAAAGATTTCAAAGATAAAGCACTGAAATCTGAACTAAATGCACGTAACAAGGTGTTAGCTACAAATCCCTTAGCAGTTCCAGTTGTTACTTATAGCTACAATGTGTGGAACTGGAATATGAGTGAAGTAAAGAATATAGATAGGAAAATACGCAAGCTGCTGAGTTGTAATAGGATGCACCACCCAAAGGCAGACGTAGATCGCCTTTACCTTCCCAGAGCCAAATATCTCGAAATAACGAATGACTGGATGCTAAAGCTCGTGGAAAATCACGAGAGACGAAAGAAGCTTCATTCTATCATAAAGGAAAGCAAAAAAATTGCTATTGATCTCGTGCAGGATACCCAAACTGAACAACCCGAGGGAAGTACGGCAACTATTGTTGCAAAGAAGGTAAAAGTAATGGTAACGAAAACAGCGCACGAGCAATTGGCTGATAGGTGGGAGGAGAAACCTCTGCACGGCAAATATGTGGCCCGCAGCAAACAAGCTGATGTTGACCAGAAGCAAACCCATCAGTGGCTACGGAGTTCAGGGCTAAAATCAGAGAGCGAAGGTTTCATCCTGGCTGCTCAAGATCAAAGCCTAGTAACCCGGAACTACCCGGCCAATGTGATGAAAAATGGAGCAGACCCAAACTGCGGATTCTGCAAGGACATGATTGAAACAGTGGACCACCTAATCTATGGATGTAAAGTCTTAGCACCAGTGGAGTATAAATTAAGACATGACAGAGTTGGCCAATATCTACACTGGCATTACAATATCAAAGTCGGCATTACAATATCAAAACTGCCGACAAGTGGTATAATCACCACCCTGAGGCTGTAACTGAAGGAGAAAATGTAACCATTCTGTGGGACTTTCCAGTACATACAGACCGAACCATCAAGGCCAATAAACCAGATATTGTTGTGAAAGATCAAAACAATAAAGTTTGCTTATTGATCGACATGAGCATCCCCTGTGATCATAATATCTCAGCGAAAGAGTTTGACAAGCTCAGAAAATATAAAGACCTACTCACTGAAATTGAGAAAATGTGGCATCTCAAGGCGGTTACAATACCAGTGATCGTAGGAGCACTAGGAATGATCAAGAAGGGAACCGAAAATTATATGATAATGATCCCTGGCTTACCATCCCTGCAAGAAGTGCAAAAAGATTGTCTTAACTGGTACATCACACGTATTGAGAAGAGCATTGTCGATGTGAGAACTGTTGTTCTTCATGTATTTTAATTTAACTTTTTAAAAAAATATTAAAAAAAAAAAATTGTTTAATGAACGAACTATTGAGTTTGGTTTAATGGCCTATCAATGTATACTATGAGTTTCTTTGCCCTAGGAGTCGGGAAGACACTCGGCAAGAAATGGAAGCAAATTTGAAAGAAGAAAGAAAAAAAGTAATAATAATAATAATAATTCAGAAGATAGTGCTCATGGGAACTTCCCATATACTACGTAAAATACTGTCTATGTAATCTCAAATTTTAAAACAAACTCATAATATTTTTCTGTTCTCTTAAACATTCTCTAGAACAACACTATGTTCAAAATCAAATGTATGACACCGTAGGCATTCCAACAACATGACCTTCTAAAGTGTTGTCTATTGAGGTATCTGGGTGAGACTTGGAGTCAGCTTGTAGAAATACAAAGCAAAAGTCAAACATAATAATAATAATAATAATATTAATAATAATAATAATAATAATAATAATAACAAGAAGAAGAAGAAGAAGAACAACAACAACAACAAACAACAGGAATCGTTAGTTGTGGATTTTCCTTCGCCTTTACACTCAGAGTTAAAATATGCTGAAATCGACCCTGCACTTCAGTTTTTCCAAGTCGACAGAATAAATACCTCTCAAGTCCTGGTCCCGATAAGATCGACAATCTTCCTACCCCTAAAATTTCAGGGCTGATGCCTATAGTAGAGAGGATGGTTATAGTTCTCATTATTGTCGTTTGTTCTGTTTTTTTTTTCTTTTGTTTTGTCGTAGCTGTTGCAGTTTTGTGTACAACTGATGAATGCCGCTATACAATATGGTGTGTAGTGTATAGTTCTCTAGCTGCTATAATATTATCTATTGTAAATTTCTCTCTACATTAGTGACTTCAGAATATTCATTCTCTATTTTATTAGTATTTCTATCACTCAGACAAATATTTCTCCTAATAACTTTTAGATACATTTGTATTTTTTATGAACACATGAGGACACTATTCATGTCTTAACTATGTATTTGGAATCATTACTTACATTGATGCTAATACAGAATCCCCTTGTTTGTCGTCATCATTATTCACTGGAGCGTTAACTTGTTTCAGTGTATTTTTTTCTTATATTACAACTACATATTTCAATCTTTTTTATCTTTTTCATGCCGAGATCATGGATTATAGAAAATATCCTTAGGCTTTAACGTATCATATCTAAAACCATCACAATGTAATTTAATTTACCCTTAGCAAACGTATAAATATTAACAGATATGTTAATATGATGAAGTATTCTCATTAATTTGATGTTAGAATGATACGACGGTTTTCATCGTTTCTACCTCCCATCAAAGTATCATTATAATGGGATACATTATTTTTAATATTTTTCGTTTAGCTGAAAGAATAGATATTGTTAGAGAGATATTTCTAATAATACTATTCACTATCAAATTGGGTTGGGTAGATATTTCATTTATTTATTGTACGGTTTCTTTAGGCTTATGAATTGAGTTTTAGAGTACGAGGAAATTATTAATTTGTATATTCTTATCGAAAGTGATACGGAGATTGCATATCGTAAAATAGTTTGTAGATGGAATTTCTAAGGCATTCTCTATGAGAAGAAACGTAATTATTTAGTGAAAGCTGTAAAAAAAGTAATCACGATAAAATACAGTGCCTAAGTATGAAGAAGTTTCTTTTGAATTCACATATGTGATATAAGCCAAATAAATCTGTTACCAAAGCGAAATCAGAGAAACCTATAGTAATATCGAAATTATCAGGTCTATATTCACTAATCCAATAATGACGTTCGAAAAATATCTATATAATTCTAGCAAGTAAAGTTTTGTTTCCATAGTATGTGAAACTAGAAAACTTTCTAGCAAACATGAGAGAGTTATTCAAAAGCACGGGGAAAACCCATGGATGATAGCTACCAATGCAAAACAGTAAGATGGATACTTACTGTTCATTTTGCGACTAACATTCAGTTGTCTAAAATGATACAATTATAGCAGAGATATTTCTACAGGATTTACTTTCGGTACTATATTTTCTAAGAATCTCTTAATCTCTTAGTGTATATGCGTATGCTCTTTCTTTTTTTTAATCTTTATTATATATATATATATGTGTGTGTGTGTGTGTGTATAAACATATATATATATATAATAAACATATTATATATATATATATATATGTGTGTATGTGTGTGTGTGTGTGTGTGTGTGTGTGTATATATGTATATGTATGTATATATATATAGGTATAAAATGTATTGTTCCGCGATAGAAAATTCAACAAAAATAGTACTCCATCCCGTGAGAGTTACTTATTATTTATTTAAAGGACACAATACATTTATTAAAACGTTACTAATAGTTTCATATGTTTCGAAAACTCAAACATAATCTTCAGGCGCAAGTCGCATATCATAACGAACTAAAAATTTTAATTATAGAAAACGCTGCGTGTAAACAACAGAAAGCGGAAAACGGAAAACAAAAACACAAAAACTAAAGTATAAAAAATATATGATAAAAAGGTAAAATAGTTATCCTCGTTAGACCTTAAATGATAAGGCTAGAAATATAGTATGCCAGTTAGGAATAAAAGGGATTTTCCAATACTTTAAAATATATTTATACATATGTATGCAGCTACTGAAAATTTCTGATCTAGATTTCAAAATATTACCTGCACATGATCCAATATAAGTCTTATTATCAGTTGTATTATTATTTACGCTTGCATTAACTTCTGCCTCACATATGATAGATTTAATCACACATCATTGGTCAAGTAGAAAGGATCCTGGGTCACGAGAGTTACGACTGGGTTTAGGCTTTGACCACGTGTAATGATACTATTCATATTAGGGCAGCAGCTATATGATTACTTCATAGAACAGTGATCAAATATTTCCAGTATCTGTAAGAAGCTGGAAAGTATTTGTCTACGAGAGACAAGGATCTTTTTCCTATGTTAGATTTTAATTTGTGCATTTTTGTTTTCCGTTTTTCGTTTTCCGTTGTTTACTCTCTACGTTTTCTATATGCTACTTTCTCAGATTTTCTTTCATTATTCAAGTTTCTTACTTCCTTGTGATATGTGGGTTGCTCCTGAGAATTCAGTTTTCTCAACATATGAAACGATTAGTTGCGCTTTAATACATGTATTGCGCCCTTAATATATAAACAGGAATGGATGTGTGGTAAGAAGCTTGCTTTCACGTGGTTCTGGGCTGTGTCACATAGGGTGACACTATGGGCAAGTGTCTTCTACTATAACCTCGGGCTGAATAAAGCCTTGTAAGTGGATTTGGGAGACGGAAACTGAAAGAAACACGCCGCGTATGTATATATATATATATATATATATTATATATATATATATATATATATATATATATATATATATATATATATATTATGTGTCTGTGTTTGTCCCACACCATCGCTTGTTGTTGTGTCTATGGTCTCATCACCAAGCGGTTCGGCATCAGAAGCGATGGAATAACTACTAAGATTATAAGGAATATTTCCTTGGGGTGATTTGTTCGGCTAAAAGCGGTACTCCAGCCTGGCTGCAATCAAATTACTGAACAGGTAAATTATAAAAGGATATATATATTATATATATATATACCAGAGAAAGCCCATAAATGCGAATCAAGGTGGAAAAAGTAGTACTCGAAAACCAGATGTAGAGTAATAAGCTTTATTAAAAAGCAGCAAAAATATCACAAAAATTGTTACTCAGAGGTTCACGTTCCAGTCGTCGGAAGTTTAGTTTAGAATGGAGTAAGAAATACAATTACTTTGCTAGATACACCTTTGAAAATGGTTTTGTTTCATTGGTCCTTTTCAATATCCGGTTGCATGAAATAACAAATTGGAGTCCAAAATCATATTATTATAAAATTGAAGAAAACCTTAAATCGAAAATAGCTTATGAAGAAGGAAAACCACCCGAATAGCCAGGTTAAATAATTAGCTGTAAAAATAATAGTAAATTAATAAATTAAAAGACACATCAGTTTAAATTTTTTCCCGCTGACACACATACATTACGCAATAAATACACATACCAAAGAATCTATAATATAGGTATATACACTAAACGTAAATTGCAAAAGTAGTTTGGTTAGAATGCGGAAAATTTTGCTTCTTCACTTAACCGTTTTCTTAATTATCAGCATTCTCCTTTTCATGGATCTTTATATCGCTCTTAATTTACTTTCAACATTCTTGTTAGGTGTCTTTATTCATCTTTCAATTTCATGCCTGATTTTTATCCTTTAAACATAATATTTTACTATGGCAGGTGTATAGGTCAACACTTTCAACTGTTTTATCATCTATTACTATATTTCCAGCTGTGATGAAATGGCTAGAGATTCGTTAATATTAATTGTAAATCTACGTTGTTTGTTTTCTTCTTTTAGTTCTCTGAGCAATTCTGTGGATACTCTAATGCTCCTGGACATGAGTACTTCATCAGCGAATCTGAGACCATTTAGCAGGCGCCCGTTTATATTGATTCATTTACCTGATTCTCATAGGTTTTTAAAAAACCTTCTCAATCACACATGTGATAATTAGGGTGATACATGCCTCCTTTGAAGGCTTTGTCAATTTTGATATCAGGCACCTTTTGTTTCCTTCTATTCCCTATTCTCTTAGTACTCTTAATATATCATCAATTTCCACGGAATGAAAGGCTTTCGAATTATACAAATGTTAAGTATATTGGTATGTTGTAAGCTTTTCATTTTCCCCTCAGATGGTTTATAGCATACACGAGATCAATTATACAATAGTTTTCCCGAGTCTTTCCTATTCTGCTGTTGTGTTCTCATTCGCCCTTCTCAAATCTTTTGATATGATTTTTGAGGTGATATTCTATGTGTGAGAGTAGATTCACAGGCCTGTTGTTCTCTAGGTGTTTACTATCCCTTTTTATAAAGAAGGATCAGTTCGTAACTCTTCTTCATCACCTGTATCTTATATTAATGGACCCATTTTTTATAGTTTAGCTATTGCCTTCCTTGTGCTTGGTCCAACCATTTTTATTATACATTAGTTATATTATTTACAATTAACAGATATTAAATATAGAACCGCATTTTTATTACGTTTATTACAATCCCATCAGGACCAGTAGCATTTTATTTTTCATTTCCTTTATAACAATTCTAATTTCTGATTCTAATATATCTGTGACCATTTTTTTTGAATTTACTGTTCACGAAACTTGTTTGATTGATATAGGGTTATATAGAGTTCTTTAATTCTTTTTTAATATTTGCACATCTTCTGTAAGTTATTTCCGTGTTTATCATTTAGGTTAATGATTGTGTAACATCCAATAATGTACCTTTGCTTAGGTTTTTTTTGTGACTTTTGTAGTTTTTAATTCATTCCTTAATCATCTTTAAAGTTTTCTGAGATTTTTCCTTATTGTGTTACCTCATTCAGTATATTCAATGGGTTGTGTAAATGAGTCTTGTTTTATTGTTATTCGGATATTAATGTGCTTTACAATATCTCTCGGTAATGTATAGTTTTTCGCCTTTTTTTCTGTTAGATGTAGTTTCCTTAGCTGCATTTTATTAGTTTCTCTGTAATATTATTTGTTATCTCTTTGATATTATTACTGTGTATATTATACCTAATTACATAAATTCTACTTTTCAAGATTAACTGAAATTGTGAGACTTTTGCTCTAAGGTCTTCATGCAAATTCCCTGTGTTTTAAGTTTGTATTTAATAAGACTACATTCACCTGAAATGTTCTTTTTATGGACAACTGTCATATCCTGAACTGTATCTGGGCTGCTTGATATTATTAAATGAATTTACTCGTTCTATCTCCAGGCCGTTTTTCCATGTCCATTTTAAGTAAAAGAAGATATCTGCTATAGTAATGTTTTCATAGTATGCTATTTCATTTAGTATTTTTCGTCTTTCATATCTTATTCCACATTCGTAACTTTCGATGACATTTTAGCACTTATTATTCTTAAAGCCCATCTTTGGCTTAAAAATCCATATCACTAAAGTATGGTTCACTTTCTTTTCTTTAATGGCATTGTCAAGCTGCCTTGTAAAATACTTCAATCTCTTCATCATCACTGCCACTAGTTGGGGCATGCACTGGGATAATATTAATTTAATAAATTTTCCTCAGGCTGTCGGTTGTTTTCATTATCCGTTTTGCAATTGATAATATTTCCAGCAACATCATTATATATCAAAAATCGTATGCCTGCTTCACTTTTATCCTCAGCTTTCCGGGGAAAAATATGTGACCATTTTTTGCAAGGAGTTTGTAATATCACTTTCTTGTCACTTCATGAGACCAACAACATTCCAATTAATGTTGTCCTATTCATGTTCTAAGTCCGAGATGCAAGCGTCTCGCCTAAGACTACATAAGTTATACATATATGCCGTCGGGTTATAAAAGTTAGTTGTTTTGATTCAAAGATTCATAGATCCTCCTACACTACGCATACCTATACCGCAACCATTGTCTGGGATTGTATTATTGCTGGGGAATGGTGGCAGTTTATCAAAGTTCGGGAGCATATGGGTTTGAAGAGCCGACTGTGGCACCCGCGGCTCAAAATCACTTGAGAGAGGGATACAAACTATACCCACAAGTACACACCTATAGCACATAGCACATCGATATGTATATATGAATATTACATAAGTACATACAGAGATACATATACGTATATATTTATATAAGTGAACTGGGTATATGCTCAGTGAAAATTTCAAAATGAAGTTATAAAATGCACTGGAATTTTACTTCTGAAATAAAAGCATTGGTTATTGAAACAGCTGTAGGTAGGATTTTCTATGTATAAATTTGAATGTCTTAAAATAAAAACTTAAGTACGTAAATTTTCTCCATTTTCTTATTTAAAAAGGTTTATTTAGATAATAAAACACTTCGGTGATAAACTAATATTCTTGGTTTTCTCTGAACGCTGGTATAAACCGGTGATGTATTGTGCTCGCATCATTCAGTAGCCTTTAGTTATTTGACTAATTAAATGAAATTCAATTATATATATATATATAGAAGGAGGCACACACACACATATATATATATGTATATATATATATATATATATATATATATATATATATATATATATATATAGAAGGAGGCACACACACACACATATATGTATATATATATATATATATATATTATATATATATATATATATAGATATATATATATATATATATATATAGATATAGATAGATATATATATATATATACATATACATATATACAGGGTGATAGGCAGATAGACAGATGGATACAGAGAGAGAGAGAAGGAGAGGGATAGATAGATAGATAGATAGATAGATAGATAGATAGATAGATAGATAGATAGATAGATAGATAGATAGATAGATAGATAGATAGATAGATAGATAGATAAATGGAGGAAGAGAGAGAAATCGCACCTAGACTTGTCAAAGACATAGGATAGGAAGCGATGTGGAACCTTAAATAAAATATTACGCTTGCTCGTATCTCTTGTCTTTAAATACGAGAATATGCATTGCTTGATCTTATAGCAGTTAATCACTTGAGGTATAATTTCATATTTGACACGGCCAAAGATGGAGATTTTATTTCAAAACATTACTAGATTGGTCGTTTATTATGTTGCCTACGTTTAAAACTGCTGTTGTTATTTAAATGGCATTCTCGTATCAGTACACTGGACTTTTCTTATATATAACCTACATTTTACACAGATTGGCTTTGCACTTAAATCACCGGCGTGGTCTCATAGTCCAGCAACTACGCTATCAAGTGGAAATGTTTTATGCAAGGAATTATTTAAATATATGCATCGATGGACTTTGAATTGTTGTTCTCTGATGAATCCTATTTCAAACATAAGGTTATACACTATTATTAATTTCACAAATGTGCTTGAAAGGAATTTGTCTGTCTTAGTAACGGTGTATTAAATGTATAAATCATAGTTATACAAACGTACAATCATACTGATGGACATGTCTATACACACAAACATAACTTCGTATGTATAATCAGAAACATAGGTATATCGACATGCTAACGGACATGCAAGCTTACATGTTTGGGGCACACATACGCATATCTAACTATCTATCTATTTATGAATTAGTCTGTATCTATCTGTCTATCAATCTATATGTGTGTGCTTGTGTGTGTATGTGTGTGTATGTATATGTACATGTATATATATATATATATGTATCTATATATATATTGTATAGAGGGCATTATTACACATAAATGCCTCACACTAAGAGGGACAAAGTCGTTACTACCAAAATTTTACTAATCATACCTAAATGCAGTTTTTCAAAGCAAGACATTTAAAAAATGAATTTAGTTCTGTATCACCGTGATTTCACATTCAACTTACGTCTTATGATCATCAGCAGAACTGATTCTGAACACATCATAAATAAACAACCAACCTTACCGCTACGTAAGGTTGGTTGTTTATTTATGATGTGTTCAGAATCAGTTCTGCTGATGATCATAAGACGTAAGTTGAATGTGAAATCACGGTGATACAGAACTAAATTCATTTTTTAAGTGTCTTGCTTTGAAAAACTGCATTTAGGTATGATTAGTATAATTTTGGTAGTAATGACTTTGTCCCTCTTAGTGTGAGGCATTTATGTGTAATAATGCCCTCTATACAATATAGTTATAATTAATTTGTTCAAAAGAAAAAAATTATTTTCGAATTCTTTTCTTTTATGAGGTTTTCACGCTAACTACCCGATAATTTCTTGTTAAGATCCCGTATTAAGAGATTATCCTTAATTGTTAAATGTATATATATATATATATGTATATATATATATATATATATATATATATATATATATATATATATATAATATATATATATATATATATATATATATATATTCCTATATATATGTACATGCATACCTATATGTGTTTGCATATATATACGTATATATATATGTATGTACATATATGTATATATATATATGTGTGTGTGTGTACATATATATTATGTATATATGTGTATGCGTGTATGTGTGCGTGTATATACATGCACATACACACATACGCGGCCCTGTGGTGAGGAGCTTTCTTTCCAATCACAAGGTTCCAGTTTCAGACCTTGGACAAGTGATTTCTACTATGGGCTCGGTCCGACCAAAGCCGTGTGAGTGAATTTGTTAGACGGAAACTGAAAGAAGCTCGTGGTATATATATATATATATTATATATATATATATTATATATATATATATATATATGTATATATGTGTGTGTGTGTGTGTGTGTGTGTGTGTGTGAGTGTGTATGTGTGTGTTTCTGTGTATGTACATATATATGTATGTATATACGTATGGGTGTGTGTATACCGATACATAAATATATCGTACGTCATATATTTAGAAGTGTGTATGAATATATAAATGTGCATAACCTCGTATTTGTATGAGAGAGTCAGTGTGTTTATATTTGTCTATACACAGATGTTTTAGATAGAAATAAAATTAATTCACTTACTTAAGAAGTAGAAGTTTCATAGCTAGAATGGTCGCGAAATGTCTGTGATTAAATTCTACATTTACCTGTCAAAATATAGTAGACTACTATTTGAATGAAACACACAAGCATGCACCTATATATGGTTAATAATAATAATAATAATAATAATAATAATAATAATAATAATAATAATAATAATAATAATATTAATTTGGTATAAAAGATGGGCTACAGCAAATATTCTACTCAATACCACAGATTTCCGCGTCAGTTGTTTGACCATAACCATTTGAGCATGTCCCTTAGTGGCTAACGATATGTGCATCTCTGATCACGAGCGGAAGTAGTGGGGGAGCATAATAACCATGTGTTGAGAGGGATTCTTTGGGATTTGAATAATTGACCTCTGTAAACATGGGAATTTCATTCAACATCCTTAAACAACCCTTATTTAGGGACCTTTTGAGCAGGATGGGTTACTCAACCAGAAGAAAAAATTCTAACTGAGCCCCACCTGAAAGGTCATGCGCTGTTTATTTCGATATGAGATTACCATGTCGCTCACATATGGTTTTGATGCATGTGCCTAGTGTACCCTTATCAGATAGGTAGTCATGATAGGTATACTGAGCTTCGTGTATTTTACCCCAGTGCCACTTTGATGGCACGCACTGCTCTCTCAATAATAATAATGATGGTGATAATGATGATGATAATAATAATAATAATAATAATAATAATAATAATAACAATAATAATAATAATAATAATATAATAATAATAATAATGATGATGATGATGATGATGATAATAATAATATTTTCTACTAAAGGCGCAAACCCTGAAATCTGAGGGGAGGGTGACTAGTCAATTACCCAACTTATCGACCCCGAAAGGATGTAAGGCAAAGTATACCTAGGCTGAATTTGAACTCAGAACATAGTGACTGGCGAAATATCTCTAGGCATGTCTTCCATCGTTCTGACGACTCTCTCAGCTAGTCGTCTTAATGATAACAACAAGAACAACACAAGAACAAGAACAATTATAATGGGTACTTGTAACGACATCTAATCCCAGCTGAGAAACCTTGCAAGTAGCAGATATAGATGAGGGCATACTGAATACAGGTAAAGAGAAAAGAACAAAAGAAGAATTACATGAAATACATAAAATACATAAAGAAGCATTACACAACAAGGGACTATACAATCAATTCCGTATAGCCACAAGAGAATCGAGGGAGGACATAATTGGGTTTGTCTAAAGAAAGAGTGCAAAATAGAAACTGAGATCACTATACATGCAGCGCAAGTCGAAGCCTTGGTCACGTATTGTAGGTTTAATGTTAGTGTTACAAATATATAGGTTTCTTCGTCATGTAGAGATTGTAATAGATTTGACGAAACCATAGAGTAAATGAATGCTCTCGAGTTGCCCAAATCCTGTATAACTTGGATACTGTGTGAAAATTTAAGCTTTGAGAGGAGTATATAGGGAGTAGCTCTACCAAATAGAAATATTGCAAAACTTTTGCCCCATTGGCACCGGCAGACTAATCAGGAATCTAGACTATAGAGAAAACATAGCATAGAACTACAAATATATGCATATATATATATATACATATATATATATATATAATATATATATATATATATATATATATATATGTATGTATATGCATGCATATATATAATATGTATATATACATATGTTTGTATGTGTATATATATATATATATATATATATAATATATATATATATACATTACCGAGGCATGAAGGTAGCTGCCTCGTGTAATTTCTGTCCCTTCTGGCTCCTTTACTGATGAGCGCGTTGGCCTTTTGGAAGATTGACTTGATTAAGTTTAATTTAATTTAATTAGGCTGGTTTACCATTAAAAACGCCGAAACAATGCATTGTCTAAAGAAGAACAGGGTAAATGTTTTTTTTAATTTTTCCTCTGATTTCGGAATTACTACTATTTGCGGTTGGAGGCCTGGCTGCCATTTCTAGTGGGTCGAACGGCCTATTATAGCCGTTTCTCAATTGTTGTTACATATATATATGTATATGTACATATATATATATATGTGTATAGATCAATAAATGGTGGGGTTGTGTTCTCACATGCGCTGGTTGCCAACATAATTATGTCTCCCGTTACGTAAACGAGTAGCGGTGCATAAAGAACAAATAAATCTCCCGGAATACCGACAAATTCCACTGAGTGACCACATAGACTCATGCGCTAAAGACTTAAACCCCAAATTCTATATATTCCCCTTCTACCAATGTAAAGACGGGACAACCACACAGGAGAGAATTAACAAGGAGAATCTTTTTATTGAAAAATTCCAAACACAACTTAATATGCAAACTCCTCGTTGATCAAACTTCCTTTTTCTACCTCATTCTTCATGGATGGACTAACACAAATATATAAGGATACAATGCATTCATCACTTCAAGCTAAAACTTATATTCTTTAAATATCATTTTTACTATTGTTGTTACTACTATCATTTTTATTATATATGATATAACAATCTGAAATGAAATTATAAATTGGTCTATGCAAATTTATATAATTAGAAAATAATATAAATAAAGTGTTAAAATCTGAAAGTTAAGTTAACAAACAATTATATAAAAAAGATAATGCAAATGAAGCTAAAATGATAATTTTATAACTTGGGGTTTATTAGCAGCCTTTATTGAAGGGGAGTTTGAGAAACACAAATTGAAGAACTCAAAAGAGTTGTCTCCCCTTATTCACAACAGAGGAACTGAAGAACCACAATTACTACTACTTCCTGTTTTGCCAACATCCTTAATTAAACCAAACAACACATGGTCTTAATCCCATTGGATCCTAATACCTCAAGGTAATTTTTTCGTGAACAATCATTATATATAATTGTATTTTCTATTTCTATTTCTATGTCTTGTTATATTTGTACTATATTATGTATAATATAACTGCTGTTGTGTGATGGTTTAATAAAGCATTGATTGGGTATTATCTGATGGTTGATGATTGAGTTAGGTATATTTCTCCATTTTCTCATTTTGTATATATATATATATATATATATATATATATATATATATATATATATATCAGAATAATTGAAAATGCAGACAAATGCTCAAGATATTATTTAAACCATTTGTATCTCCATATAAAGGACAACGTTTCGATAGACGCATTAAAATAGCTCCCGGAAGAAGAATCATGTGGAAAAATGCATCAATCACATCAGGGATATGGTAAATATAAACTAGACATTTTAGCTCAGTTAGAGAACCCCATAGCTATTTCAAAGCAGTGAGATCGATCTTTACTAACCCCAAAATTTATTATAAAATATTTTATGGGAAAGTAATGTCTCGGAATTGAGGCAGATGTACCACAGAATCTAAGGCACTACCATTTCAACCTTCTGACATTACAGTCAAAGGGGACGTAACTTTAATTCTTTCCCTCTTGCACTTTTCTAATTTCTTTTTCATTTTCCGGTTTCTCCACCTATGTGGGAACAGCCTGAGGATTGCCTGAAGGTACCAGATCTATTAAGAATGCTGTCTCAACTGTGATAACCACAGGAAAATAATAGTAAATTATAAAGATATATATTGTGATTATCAAATAATATATATGTGTGTATGTGTGTGTGTGCCTATCAGAAGAAACATTATTACATTCAGATAAATTTTATGATCGAGGATTTATGAAACGAAATATCAGTTCATTGCATGTGTTAGTTCTACCCACCATTCTTTCCCTTACTCAGACCTTTAAGTTTAAATATTGTCCTCTAGTGGTGGCTGTAGAAATATTAGAATTACATCAGATAGCAGTCACATATAAACCTAACATGCGTCTGTTTTAAAGCTACTATTTACCAATTTATTCTCTCTCCTACTCTCTCCCTAACTTTCTGTTTCTCTGTCTGTCTCTCTCTCTCTCTCACACACACTCTCTCTCTCTCAAAAGATAAAATTCTCCTCGATAGTTGTAATATTCTTGAGTAGATTCCCATGATATAGCTTAAGTTAAATACTGGATTAAACTATTTCTTTTGAATTGTGATTCTTCTCTGAAGGTTATCTTTCTGCCCTGTGTCCCGTCTACAATGGACAGCTTTCTTGGAACGAAATCATAGAGGATTGCATTAGAACAGTATAATATCAATATTAGATTTCTTTCCTATTCGCCTTTGAGCGAAGCAGTCTTGAAAACTGCGTCACTTGATTCGTTTTGCTCTCAGAGCACTAAGTTTACTTTCATATTTTGATATAGAGAATTACAGAAATAATAGTAGAAAACAAAGTATCTTGAAATGCATTTCCCGATTTATCTTACATTCTTCTGAGAGTGGTGTATTACTTAAGGGATATCAAATGCTATTTGTTACAGGTTCACTTTCTACATGTGTACTGCATTCCCCAAAACCGAGAAAGGAAAATGAAATACAGTATTTAAAGTCTTCTATCTCGACATATTATAAGTTAAAAATAAAAGTATTTGCTTCATGATATATTTTTATTTAACTCCTGCGTTCAAACAGTACATCTTTGTCTCTCTATATCTTGAAAACTTTTAATTCTTACAAACTCCGTAGAGTATGCTTCATTGTAGAAATGGAAGAACACTGAAATATATGGGTTGAATTCAAAAGATGACGTTAAAAAGATGATCCAAGGGATCGATATTGGTTTCAAATGCCATTGATATTTTAATTCTGTTTTTTCTTCTTAAACTTTAATTACGTCTTCTCAGAGTTTCTGTCAACGATTTTAAAAGTCAGTTGTTCGAAGATATAAATTATGCTGCAGTAGAATTCTCCACATACATTGCACAAATAATTCATGCAGTCGATTGATATATATGTGCAGTCGATATATATATATATATATGTGTGCTCATGATTGAAGGACTTTATTTAATCCACAATAAATATGTGAACGACAAAGTGAAGATCAATGTCTTTTTCAATCTCCGCAGAAAAAAGAAAAAAATACTAAGTAAGTAATTTCCACCAAGGCTTTCGTATATGCAATGGAAGTAGCTACCTACCAGTATCATTATAAATCAAATGTGAAAGAAATATTTTAGAAATATCATTTTAATGTTTTATTTTATCCTATAGTTTAGTTTTATAAATGATCTGTGGAAAAAGTTAATACTTTGAAATATATATATCATATTAATCGTATAAATAGCTTTCAGATGCTTAACGGAACTTTATTTTAGCAAAATGATGGAAACATTTTATATATCTTTACCACCATATTACTGTTTCTGTCCCTTCTCTAAAGCGTGTATGTACCACAATTTATGCAAACACACATATTTGTATAATATATATATATATATATATGTGTGTGTATGTGTGTGTGTGTTTCTCTGTATGTGCATCCGTGTATGTGTGTATTAATGCATACATATATATGTGCATTCATGCATGTATAAACGCATGCACGTACACCGATATCTCTCTCTATATGTGTATGTATGTATGTATGTACTTATGTATGCATGGGTGTGTGCTTCTGAAAGTAATTATATATTATTTTCTTTTTGCGTGTGCACATTATTCTCTGCGGATTTTTGAAATTTATTTTATAAATATTTGCATGATTATTGTAACCTAATGTTGAAAGAAATTTTGCTTTCAATCTAACTTCAAAGAAGCATTGTATTTACGAAGATGTGTAAAAATTTCATAGAATATGACTTTGTTGAAAACTGTTTTTATTCCTCTTGAAAATGTTAAGGTTATATACATCAATATACATGCTTACATGGAGACTAAAAGCGATCTTGAACAATTATATATTATGATTCACTAAAGTGAATGCTAATTTCCCATATCACTAGCTGTGATTTTATAATAGATTATCTGTCGTATGTATGTACTCACAACAAAAGACAATAAATGTTCTTAAACATGAACTGTGTGTGGCCAGTAAAAAGAAAGAATTAGTTATTGTAAAAATATAGTAGAACATTATGAACTTAATCTCATGTTTGCACTAAGCTCATAACCAGTGTATCAGTACATACAGGGTCATGCCATTGAGGTTTTAAAAATTCTCTCTCAGCAATGATTTATAATCATTAGAATTATTATCGGCATCAGACAGTAACGTAAACAAGTAGCACGAAAATGATGCGATATATTTAGCTGAGCTGCGGAACGAGTAATCTGCAATTATTTCTCTAAAAATATATCATATTAACAATGAAACTCTCCTGATGATTGTTGCAAAACTACCGAATGAAAACTTACCTGAAACAGGCTTCAAAATATTTTATTGAACACAGAGCGGTTTAGAGAGCAACTCTTGTAAGAACAATGAACACTGAGCTTGATTTGGCCGGCTGGTAGATATATGCATGTACAGCAGATGTACATGCATAGTGATACATGGGGGATCAAATTACAAGCCCAATTTTTCAATATGTGAAATTCTACGGAATTATTGACTGCATTAATTTTGGATCACTGTGAACCACATAGGTTGATTGATAAGTGGGAAAGAGAAAGGACTCTACCGAACAGCTCCTCATCAACAATGTTGTTTTCGGGAAGAAACCTTTTGCTGTAATACATGTTGATTGTAAGGCTACAATACAAGAATGGGTTTCATACTGATTCTAATATATGGCTAATAGAGTCAATGTGGCTTGCCAAGTTATCAACTAATATAATCGACTCTATAACGAAAATGATACAGAACAATCGATAATTGACCTAGTACTTTAGGCACTATCAGGATTAGGCTACATACATATTTCAGCCGTTAGCTAAACTACGTCAGCTTAGGAAAAGGCAACATGAAAGAATCTTCTGAAGAGTGAAAAGTTCCTACGATACACACTTTTTGGGAAATGAGATTAAACTGCAATCTAGTGATGTTTACGAAACAAAGAACCATTTTAAATTGGCGTCAACGTTATCACTGCTAGTAGAAATGTAGTTTGATCATAACAGAAACATGCAAGAATATGAATACTAAGGCTATTATATCTCCACTTACCGACATTAAAGAAGGCTACAAATAGCATGGAAGAGTATTTAGTATTCAACAAAACTATATTCCATAATGATTTCGCACCGCCGTGTGCTGCAACAAACATTTAGGATGTATTGTTGGTCAACGAACGGAGACATCCGGGATCTACATCAGTGAGGTACTAACAATAAAAGGTAATATCTATATAAATAGTGATACAGATATTATCTATGTTATGTAGGCAGGGACACGAACCAAAAACAGAATGCTTTTGCAACCACGTAACAGTTAGAAAGGTATGTTGAGCAACAACCCGAAAATTATAAAACAGTCCGATCACATCCACCTCAGCAAACACACACACAAACAGCTTTTGCTATAAAACATTTAATTATATAGTAATTCTAAAGAATAATTTTATGTAATGATATATAACTCAGCGGCTTCAAGTTAGAGTCAAGTGCAGAAACAAGTGTTGTGATTTTATTTTAGACCATGGTATTTTCCATCATTCAGTTATATCATTATTGTATTAATTTATATTAATATAATATTGATATACTCCTATTCAGCAGAAGAATTCCGCATGTTCATTCAACTTTGGAAAATAGAACGTAGAATGGCATGTCCAGTTATTAAATACATATTATGTGTTTATGACACGATTGATACATACATATATATGTATGTGTTGTGAGTATGTGTGTGTGTCTGTGCGTGCGTGTGTGTGTATATTTGAGTGTGTGTATGTGTATGCATACGAACTGGAACGGTATGTTCCGACGACCAGGAACGTGAAACTCTGAGTAATGGTAAAAGATAATTTTCCAGCTTTTTCAAAATATATATTACTCTATATTTCGTATTCGAGTACTGATTTTCCTACCCGATTTTACATGTATGCACTCACCCGTCGAAACGCGGAGTAGATGAAACAGGGACAACTGATGAAGAGATTTTCTTTGTGTTGCCTGTCTCCTTTCTTTATGTTTCATTCGTTGTTCAAAAAAAAAGTTCGTCTTCCATGTTTTTGTTTTTTTACGCCCTCGTTTTTCATGTTGTCCATGTTTTTGACGTCCTGTACCCATATATGCATTATATATACATATATATGTAGGTGTGTACATATGTGTATGTATATATGCATATATATATATATATATATATATATATATATATATATATATATATATATATACATATATATATTTGTGTGTATATATATATATATATATATATATATATATATTATATATATATACATATATACATATATGCAAAAAAAATATATATATATATATATATTATATATATTATTGAATGTTTAAAGTGTTGTACAGAGACTATATTTTCGAACTTGTTAAAATAAAGTAAGTCAAAATGAATACATTTTCATACGACTTTCAACTTTCGACTCTTTTATTTTAATTTTCAGTGATGACTTACCCACCCCACGTTTCTTATTTCTTCCATCCTACTTCCTAAAATTAACATCATTGAAACGTCAATGATGTTAATAAAATGACTATCTACAAATATGTATACAAATACGTATACAATGGAAAGGAAAGAGGAAGGAGAAAGACAACAGAAAAATGCTTTGTACTGAAATTTAAATGACCACATCAAATTGAAAAGAAACGACTCTCCTTCTATCTATCTACCAGCTTCTTTGCCTCTTTATCTATCTATCTATCATTTTCCCATCCTTTATTATTTCCCCCCTCCTTCTTGATTCTCCTGGCACCCATCTTTCTGTCTATCCCTTCCCCTCTATGCTTTTCTGTCTCTCTCCTCTTTTTCCCACAAAAACAAAAACAATATTTTCCGAAAAACATACGAGTCATATAACGAAACAGCGAAATGCTCTGTTTTTACTATTTTGATATTCATTTTGTCTTGACGAGTTCAAAACACCAACGAAAGCTGTAGAAAAGAATTATCCCAAATTCTGGTTGCTTCGTTTTTCTCAATATATATATATAGAGAGAGATTCTAACAAAACTGTCCGACGAACGGAAACGTGAAACTCTGAGCGTCAGTTTCTGTTATATTTGTACTGCTCTAAAATAAAGTATATATATATATATATATATTACTCTCACTCTGTCACACACACTCACACACACTCACACACACACACACACAACACAAACATCACACATATACATATATATATATATATATATATATATATATATATACATATATATATATATATATATACATATATATATAATATATATCTATATATATATATATATATATATATATATATATTATGTATATATACATATACAAATATTGATGTAGTAGAATTGCTAACTTTTATATCTGCTTATATATCGTATATAAAACCAATTTATGATTTGAGTCATAGTACAATATTTTATGGCTGTTAGAATATGCAAAAAATTGCATATTCTAAAATCTATATAAAAGATTATAGCATTAAAATTTACATATATTATGTAAACAATTCGTTTCATTTACTTATATATATATATAATATATATATATATATATATATATGTGTGTGTGTGTGTGTGTGTGTGTGTGTGTATGTAAGTATGTATGCGTGTATGTTTGTATGATTGTATGTATATATGAATATATCTATATCTATAGATAGATACATGTCCATGCATATGTTTGCATATATATACTTCTGTGTCTATTTTATCTGTATATAATATCTGTTTTCGGTAAAAGCGTTATGTGTTTTTGAAGCACATTACGTATATAACAGGATTATTTAACATCAAAAGTTTCACTAATATATAGATAAGTAATCACACCTCCTTTATAATAGTAAAAATGTTTAATAAGATTCCATTAAATGCTATTGCACTCACACATGTTGCAATAATGTAATCTGAAACGTACTTATTGAAGTTTCTGTAAAAGAATTACACATGACTTATACAGACAATTTAACAACTGCTGTGGGTATGACAGTACACTTTCCTTTATATTATAAAAAAGAAAACGATATATGCTACTATATGAATAGAATTTTATTTTAAAAGCCTTTTAGTACCATGACACTAACATCATTGCTGTAGAACAAAGTAAGTAAATAATACGCACACACACACACGCGCACAAATATATATAATATATATATATATAATATATATATATATATATATATATATATATATAGCATTTATATTGATTTACATATATATGTGTATCTGAGGGTGCATCTATGCGTGCATATATGTGACTATACGTAGCATATAGAATATGAGTATGTGTATGTACAGAGAGAAAGAGAGAGAGAGAGAGAGAGAGAGATGCAGGGAGACATGTTGATAGGTGACACATATAACGAAACATATTTACCTTAATACATAAAATTCAATACACACATTCAAATGAATACTTAGTTTATGCAAATATTAAATGAATATTGAAAAAAATATCATACATAAAATATAAGAATTAATGTATCCAGATTTTTATGTAACGATACAAATAAAAGCAAATTGTATAAAAGGTATTTATAATTTTCTGCTTTAGGTGAAATAGGATTACCGATTAGGTAAATCAACTGATACACCCTGATATCTTAAACAAACTACTCCGTTTTCAAGGTGTGCATTGTGTTTTGGGACACAGTAATCCATAAGATTCCCTGCAGAATCCGAGCCATTATATTTTGCTATATTAAAATAATTTGATAAGTTGTATGGTTATAAATATATCAATGCAATTGTAGAAGAATTGGGCGACCAAATACATATGCAGAAGAAGTTGTAATATTTATTTATAGTGATCAAATATTTTTTCTGCCCATTAGCTCACAGACTGCGTGAAACTGAAATCTCTTGTACAGTCGCATAGTTCATCAATCGCCACGTGTGAAAATAGCCGCAGATATCTTTTTCTTCAAAAAGAAAACGCGCTGGGCAATTCGACTGTATCCACTGAAGCAAGAATTCACAGAAAATCCTATGTATGGTACATCGCTTTTGTCGATTGGTGCCAACATTTTCACAAAATACTTAAGTCTTCACCTAAATATTTCTTTGCAATAACTAACTGACGGTTAAAAAGCAAATATATTTAGGTATATTTCGGTTATTTCATGCGATATGTAATTTCGTTTGGAGGAAAAACACCTTTGTATACAACTGCTGTTGGTCGCATAGTTATTTGTACTTTTTATTAGGTTAAGAATGTAAAGTCGTCGACCTGTGAGAAATTGTGTACGCCTGACATAAGACTTAGCGACATTTCATCCTTTTTGGTGTCCTTTGCTCAAATTCCCCCGACATCGACATTGCTCTTCATTGTTTGGTCGTCGATAAAACAACAGTCAATTTCTGAAATCGACTTACAAATTCTCTAAAATATCAATGACGCTGTACCTACCTTTGGAAACCCTTATGAGCAGAAAAGTTTATGATATTCAGTGGAGGTTATATTTCTAAGATTTAGAGAAAAGAATATTGACGTATTTTCGGAAAGATGATACAGATATACGTTTATGTTCATGTAATTTTTGAAGAAATATTTCATGGAATTTATAAATCGACATCCTTGTACGTTTAATTTAATGTTGCAAGGCTTTCATTTAAAAAACAAAATGTTCTATTGCAACATAACATGGACATTTTTATGGGAATATTTTTTTAATGGTAATATATAACATTTGATTACTTTGAGGCTATCCTTTTAGCAATTTCCCTGTAGGATGTATCTACAGGAAATCATCTATATGGTTTTTATTGAGGGAATTTACGAGTAATGTGTATTAAAGATAAAATATATTATGGGTGTTCACAGTGGCAATTTCAAAACTTAATTTTTTTGAGGATATCTCCAAATCTCTTTATTTTGGCCCTTCACAGTTTCAATGCCTTTATCCCGGTAAAAGTTACTGGGATCAATAAGAAATATTTCTCATAACTAATTTAACTACTCAGACGAGACGTATATATTCTACAAAATACTTTCCTATCGAAATTATGTCTAAGGGTTTGGTGTTTAGGTACACACAAATATCTGTGTATGTGTGATTGTGATTGAGTATGTACATATGTAGGTGTCTATATACATAAAACTGAAAATATGTTTCCGTCTATTTTTCTGTATGAATGTATGTATGCGTGCATCACTAAAGCTCGAGCACTAACCAACCGACTTCATTCTAATTTTAAACATGCCTTCCATAGGGTACATGCAGTGTCATGGGTTAAATGCATTTTCAACTTCTTTCCTGATGCTAGCATGGAGCGATCTCTTCTCCCTTACGATATTTCGGTAATACGTGTCAGAAGTGAAACAATAACATGTCTATTGCAATGAGAGATAATACTTTCAGATTTAATAGTTTCACTATTGATAATTTCAGTTTGTATATATATATATATATATATTATATATATATATATAACTTTAATTTCTATTCCTTTAACTATGTATTAATACACGTCTGTATATATGTATATTACATACATATATATATATATATATATATATATATATATATATATATATATATATATATATATATATATATATATTACATATACATACATACCATATTATATATATAATATATATATATATATATATATATAATATATATATATATATATTATATACGTAAAATAAGAGAGTAACCACGATGTGGTCGACTCTAGCACTAAAATAGATCCGCTAGGTTTCTAGTCGTGCTAACTTCATCATCGGAAACAATTCTTCGTGGCTGAAACCTACCGGATCTATTTTTAGTGCTAGAGTCGACCACATAGTGGTTACTCTCTTATATTTACGTATAAAATTTATTGTATTCCTGGTTTTTATGCACTAAGCCACTTGGTGTTAAATGGATGTACTATTAAATTAGTATCCAATTTTCTCACCCTTATTAATTGATTATATATATATATATATATATATATATATATACTTTATTTTGAGCACCAGAAAATTCAGCTGCTTAAAATAAAGCATATTACTCTACCACTGGTATTTGAGTACTCTTTTTTCCACCTTGGTTCACATTTATGTGTTTACTCCGGTATATATATATATATATATATATATATATACAAAATAAGAAAATGGAGAAATACATCTAAATCAATTATCAACTACCAGATAATACCCAATCACATAATTTATTAAACCACTACATATGAACATTAGGGTCAAACATAATAATATAGAACAAAACAGTGTACATGAAGGAGTAAAATGATACAATAAATGTTAAGTACAGTATGTAGTTTATATTTATAGTTATATTTATTTATATTCACTTATACATACTGTAGTGGTTTAATAAATTATGTGATTGGGTATTTTCTGGTAATTGATAATTGATTTAGATGTACTTCTCCACTTTCTTATTTTGTATTATTAATTTATGGTAAAACATTTTACCTTTGCCCATATAAAACAGTAAATGAATTAATTGCATCGCAATTCTTAACATTTATGTATTAACTTTGTTGGGTGCTTCACTAGCAGTATATTGGATATGTGTTATCCCATGGAGGTTTGCATTTACAGCCCTATCTCAAATTGTACTGTATATATATATATATATATATATATATATATAGATATATATATATATATATATATATGTATATGTATATTTATGTGGATATTGTTTGCAAGACTCTTTAGTGATTCTCTTTTAGAGCCTTATAATTTAACAAATTCACCGGTAAGTTTCCACTCATTACTTTTTTATATTTCAAAACGTTTCGTTGCGCCTTGCAATCTTAATAGCTCTCTCCCTCTCTCTCTCTCCCTCTCTCTCTCCTCTCTCTATATATATATATATATATATATATATATAATATTTTATATAAATTGATCAAAATAAAATAAAAACATGATGCGAAGGATTCAGCGGTACATATGTTTCGGGCCTTTATTAGACAGATTTATAACAATGCATAATGTATGTCTGTGGCCTTCTTCAGCGCGCACAACAGCTACCACAAGGACATGTGTTACTCAAAAATTCTTGGTTGGGGATGCAAATCCTCTCATTCACGTACGACATAATGCGGCAGCCACATAGAGTTGAAGCGTCCATCTCTTTCTTCTCTCAAGTAGAATGAGGAAAATTGGATGTTGAGGTAATGTAATAAATAAATACATATATAGAGGTGAAGATGGAGGGGCGAGAGTTCGGGACGAGGGATAAAAAATGTGTATAAAAAGTGTAAGTATAGAATAAATAAAAATGTAGAGGATAAAGGGTTGTAAGTAGATGTAAAGGGGGTATAAGAAATATAAAGTAAAAATAGAAATAGAAATAAAAGTAAAAAAACCTGATAAAAACATGATAAAAGTGTAAAAGAATGTAAAGATAAGGGGTGTATAGAGGTTATGGACCAAGCATGGTGGTCAGGAGATTGATAAAATTTAGTTGTAGAATTGTCAGTACATCAACAGTTTCGTCTGGGGACTTAATGCGTGTAAATCAGAGCTGATGAGCTTTAATCTGGTCCTTGAATTAAATGGACTTCTAGTACATACATATCATCATGGATATATACACCCACATACACGCGTACATATACGCCTCCAAGCTTATAAGCATACACACGCCTCGCGTGTAAACACGTACATAAACACACACGCACCCACACGCACGCGCGTACACACACATACATACAACAGAATATCCGCATATATACACGGCATTACGCGCGTACACGCTCACTGTATATACGCGCGCCCATCACTACATACACACACGTATATGCCCACGCCTCTAGGTCCAGGTATAAGATATTAAAGGATGTGTATAAGAACGTATGTAAAGAATCCCGTACTCATGTCAATACGCGCACGCACACACGGCTGTGTGTCCGTATGTGCGTGGCACATATACACTCATATACACACACAGAGACACACGCGCACATGGGTATAGCTATAAGATATCGAAGTATGCATGTACATATATGCGCGTGCAATGTATGTATGCGTACACACGTACGCGGACGCTCGTATATTCAAAAGGTGGATCCATAGGTGTAAATAAACATATATAGAGGTGTAAAGCGATAAGTTAGGGGTAAGAATGAGGTATGGGTAAAGATTAGAAATAAAAAATACAGTATAAAATAAGAAATACAATGTAATAGTTAGAAATGAAGTATAAGAATTATAAAAATTATAAGATTTAAGGTAAGGGATGAAAATGAAAATGAGAATAAATGGAAGTAGAATAAAAGTAAAAATAAAATAAAATAAAATAAAATAAATGGAAGTAGGATAAAAGTAAAAATAAAAGTAAAAATAAAAATAAAAATAAAAATAAAATAAGATAAAATATAATTTTGTAAAGTTTAACATGAGATGAGGTGGTTGAAAGTTAGAGGTGTGTGTTAAACGTAGGGGCGGGCGGGGGAACTGAAAATTGGAAGGGTGGGAAGTGGAGTTTGGCGGTGTGCGTTCAACATCTGAGTTAGAAATGTGAAAGGGTATAGATATAGGGGATTAAAGAGACTACATAGGGAGGATATGGGTGTAGGAGAAGAAATATTTAGGGAAAAGAAGTCATATATGGGAGACAAATTTGTATATATAGGGGGAAAATGCAGGGAACCCTATATGCACGTACACACACCCACACACACACACACACGCACATGTACATATATATGTATATGTACCATACGTACACGTATGTGCACATACATACGCACACACACACAACATACACATATACACGCACATATAGGAAAGCGGGATGTGCTGGAGCCGACAGGTTGCACCGGGTGGGAGGAAATTGCATGGGGGAGTTGGTATAAGACATAAGCATTGTAGTATTTGAAAGTATTAATAAGTTTATGTATACAGGATGGTTTGAACTCTGACCTTTTGTTAATAAGATTGTGTTGTCTTTGAATTTCAAGATGTTAAGGAGTTCTACACAGCATAGTTGGCATCCTGCTCTATTATTTAAATAAGGTGCAGCTGATCCGATGATGGACCATCTGAGTTTGAAGCCTATGCATTTGTTTTAATTCCCAAATTCTTTGAGAGGAGGGTGCTGTTAGCCTTATGTCTGTGTCTCAGCGAGGACCGGTGGTTGTAGTATCTGGATTTCCAGGAGGTTGAGCAACCAATATAGGTGAGTGTGTTAAACTGAGTACTCACCTCACATGAGTATATTACGTTTTTCGCCCTACATGCGCCCTGCAGCGGGCACTCTGATGCACATCTGCAGTTGCATTGCGTTGCATTGTTCGGTCGTGTACTGCTAATCCCAGGCGGAGGTGTTGCAATACGAGTGGGGCGTTGGTATCCTCCTGGTTGTTGAGGGTGTAGTATTTCCTCTGTTGTGTTGGCGGGTGTTATTACTAACTGTTTGGGTAGTATGGCTGCCAGTCTGGTTATATTGTCTACTGTCTGGATGAGGGGGTTCTGTTGGTCGCTATGGTTTGCTCTTGATCTAGCTGTTCTAATATTAATATAGTTATGTTTAGCTATGAGGCAGCTCATGTTGGCAGGGTAGAGTAGGAAATCCTAATAGTTTTGTTGGAGAAGATACTTCTATACTTGTGGGTGGGTGGGAAGTTGTTGGAAATTATAGAGAATATTCTCTTACATAACTTACCCCTAACTGCTAAGTTGAAAGGTATGTTTGAACCATATATATTTGCGTAATCTACTATTATCCCTTCTATTTCTCCTAATAGGATCTATATTGCTCTCGTCGGGAGGGTTACTATTGTGTGCTGTTCTATTAGTTCGCCTATTTCCCATACGTTGTTTGGAGTTTAAATTAGAATTATCGCTAGTGTGAGTTGAGTGCTGAGTTCGATTATAATTGGGAGTCTTATGGCCGACGGACGCTCCCGGGTGGTCTACATATGATATTCTCTGGTTATACCCGGCACTATAGAGAGCCTGGTTGTAGTGTTGTGCATGATTATTGAAAATTTCTCTATTAGAGGATAGTTTTGTCAGTCTGTCTGAGATGGCTTGGACCGTGGTGCTAATTATACAGGGTGGATGGTTGGAAGAGGTATGGATGTATTTGGTAGTTTCTTCTGGTTCCTATACGGGTAGTGAAGGTGCTTATTCAAATCTAACGTAACATCTAAGAAGTTTACTATTTTAGTATTGGTCATAATTCTAGTTTAAGATTGAAGGATTTGAAAAAAAGCCTGATCTTTTTCCTAATTCTTTCTAGTTTACTCCTATTGTTGGTGGGGTATATGAAGAGAGCGTCGTCTCTGTATAGACCCCCCTGAAGATCCGGTACCTCGGAGAAAAGCTTCTTGAGCAGGTAGGCCCCGACCAAGTCAGTCACCTGAGCTGAATCGCTCGAGCCCATAGCCACATCGAAATGTCGGGGGTATCGGATCTGGTCCAGAGTCTACCGTCGAATTCTATTATGGTTTTTCTAGCTAATAGAATTATGTCAATTTTTTCTCTATCTATGAGTGAAAGGTTGCGGGCAAAAATAAGGGATTTGTTAAGTAAGATGGGGGATATACTGGCGTAGTAGCTAGCTATGTCGAATTGGATGAATGAGTAGTCGGGCCTATTGGTGATAGTGTTAAACCATTCTAGCACATCGTTGGTGTTAATCCATAGTTGGAGTAGGATGTGGGGTTTGATGTGTGGGATCACCCTGTCCAGGATGGCCTTGCTAAGTCTGCCGATATCCGATTTAGTCGGACAGATTAATCGTACTCCTACACTATCTGGGAAGTCTTTCTTATGGTCTTTAATAGTAATTTTGGGTACTTGTGGTTTAATAGGTTCTGTTCTGTCCAGGAGGTTTAATTTGCTCATAACTTCCTTGATTTTGTAGTTAATTTCCTTAAGGTTATCCGTAGAAGTAGTTTTATACTTTTTGCTAAGTTCCCTCATGATGAGCGATTTGTAGGTTTGGTAGTCTAGCCTATACCAGTTCCCAGTCTTGTCGGCGGGTATGATCCCCCTATATATACAAATTTTGTCTCCCATATATGACTTCTTTTCCCTAAATATTTCTTCTCCTACACCCATATCCTCCCTATGTAGTCTCTTTAATCCCCTATATCTATACCCTTTCACATTTCTAACTCAGATGTTGAACGCACACCGCCAAACTCCACTTCCCACCCTTCCAATTTTCAGTTCCCCCCGCCCGCCCCTACGTTTAACACACACCTCTAACTTTCAACCACCTTCATCTCATGTTAAACTTTACAAAATTATATTTTTATCTTATTTTATTTTATTTTTATTTTTACTTTTATTTTTACTTTTATCCTACTTCCATTTATTTTTATTTTTATTTTTAATTTTATTTTTACTTTTATTCTACTTCCATTTATTCTCATTTTCATTTTCATCCCTTACCTTAAATCTTATAATTTTTATAATTCTTATACTTCATTTCTAACTATTACATTGTATTTCTTATTTTATACTGTATTTTTTATTTCTAATCTTTACCCTTACCCTCATTCTTACCCCTAACTTATCGCTTTACACCTCTATATATGTTTATTTACTTACCTATGGATCCACCTTTTGAATATACGAGCGTCCGCGTACGTGTGTATACGCATACATACATATGCACGCGCATATATGTACATGCATACTTCGATATCTTATAGCTATACCCATGTGCGCGTGTGTCTCTGTGTGTGTATATGAGTGTATATGTGCACGCACACACGGACACACAGCCGTGTGTGCGTGCGCGTATTGACATGAGTACGGGATTCTTTACATACGTTCTTATACACATCCTTTAATATCTTATACCTGGACCTAAAGGCGTGGGCATATACGTGTGTGTATGTAGTGATGGGCGCGCGTATATACATGTGAGCGTGTACGCGCGTAATGTCCGTGTATATATGCGGATATTCTGTTGTATGTATGTGTGTGTACGCGCGTGCGTGTGGGTGTGTGTGTGTTTATGTACGTGTTTACACGCGAGTGCGTGTGTATGCTCATAGGCTTGGAGGCGTATATGTACGCGTGTATGTGGGTGTATATATCCATGATGATATGTATGTACTAGAAGTCCATTTAATTCAAGGAACCAGATTAAATGCTCATCAGCTCTGATTTACAACGCATTAAGTCCCCAGACGAAACTGTTGATGTACTGACAATTCTACAACTAAATTTTATCAATCTCCTGACCACCATGCTTGGTCCATAACCTCTATACATCCCTTATCTTTACATTCTTTTACACTTTTATCATGTTTTTATCAGGTTTTTTTACTTTTATTTCTATTTCTATTTTTACTTTATATTTCTTTATACCCCCTTTACATCTACTTACAACCCTTTATCCTCTACATTTTTATATTATTCTATACTTACACTTTTTATACATTTTTTATCCCTCGTCCCGAACTCTCGCCCCTCCATCTTCACCTCTATATATGTATTTATTTATTTACATTACCTCAACATCCAATTTTCCTCATTCTACATTGAGAGAAGAAAGAGATGGACGCTTCAACTCTATGCTGCTGCCGCATTATGTCGTACGTGAATGAGAGGATTTGCATCCCCAACCAAGAATTTTTGATGTAACACATGTCCTTGTGGTAGCTGTTGTGCGCGGCTGAAGAAGGCCACAGACATACATTATGCATTGTTATAAATCTGTCTAATAAAGGCCCGAAACATATGTACCGCTGAATCCTTCGCATCATGTTTTTATTTTTATTTTGATCAATTTACTCCACCACCTACACCACCAAACGGTATACACAGGTGCTTATAATTATCAAGTACTCACCCCGAATTTCTATATATATATATATATATATATATATATATATATATATATATATATATATAGTATATATATATAAGAATTAAGTTAGAGATAAAACCACTATTAGGCAAATCAAACAGTGAAAAACATAAACCAAAACATAGAAATGAAATTAATTAATATATATATATATATATATATATATATTAATTAATTTCATTTCTATGTTCTGGTTTATGTTTTTCAATTCCACATTTCTGCTAAAACGGACAGGTTAGTAACAACCTCACCACTACATTAATGTAAATCTTTTTGAACTCATAATATTCTGTACTGAACTTTTTTAATAATTCCTCCTGGAAATTACCCTGAGATGTATAATATTTTTGTTTTAATCTTTTCTGCCCATTTTTTCAATGAGCTTGTTAAACTTTTTTATATTCTCAACATACTGTTGTCACCAAAGACTGTATATTTATATGGATTATAGTACTCTGTGTCAACCAATATTCTGTGCATGTTTGAATATATAGATACAGTACCAATATCAATTCCTTCTGGAAACTATCTTAAGTATGTCCTTGAGAACGATTATTTATGTACTTTTTTTTGCCCAATATTTTAAGGAACTTGTTGAACTTTTTTTATGTCCCTGTTACCAAAGACTGTATATGTATATGTAATGTAGCAATTTGCAACAACCAATAATTAACGCAACAAAATTTCCACGTGTTACTTTTGACAATCTTTTTCCAAAGAGTGAAACCGGTAAAGTAAATAAACATCTTTTAAATTGCATTTTCAAACCTACTTTCGTATATATATATATATATATATATATATATATATATATATTATATATATATATATATATTATGGATGTATAGATAAAGGTATTTAGTTATTTATGTGCGTGTTATTATTTAAACATAAATTGCACACCACCTGTTGAATTTACAAAATATTTTCTGGCAATAGCTCTCATATTACTACTCCCTAAGTGTATAGAAGTACTATCTGATTTTTAAAAATATGTTAACCAATATTTGTTTTTAGGGAAACTTATACTTAGCATAGCATTCGAGTTGCACTTGTATATTTACACCATGCAGCATAAACTACCGCCTCAGAACTCCTTTAACATATCAAATTCAAACCCATTTCTCTATATCTTTCCAAATCTGTTCGTATTATTTTATGTTG